>NC_041386.1:368023945-368068900 GCF_002162155.2 Triticum dicoccoides | reverse complement strand
GATCGGCTTCAGTTAGCAGCAGTAGCGAAGGAATCGCTCGATCAGGTTTAGTTAACAGCCATCGATCGATCGCTCGGGTTCAGTAACGCGTAGCCTGCGGTGCAATCGCTTGGGTTCAGTTAGAGCCCAACGCCTCGCTCAGGTTTAGTTAGAGCCAACGCCTCGCACACACGCACGTACGTGTACGAGAGGAACGTGCATCGCTCGGCCCCCGACCTCCCACCGTAACCGGGAACTCCCTGAAATTTTCCTCCCCCTCGATTCTACCATGGTTTTTTCCGTCATGGACGGCCCAAAGAATGTCATGCAGTTGCGTCTCCGGCCTGCCCAGGATGAAAAGCCCATTTTCTGTCATGATTTTTTATCATAGAAGTAGGAGCCCACCACATCTATGATGATACCGGGTTTTCTCACAATTATCGTCATAGAAGTGTCATATGTATGACAGAAAAAAATTCGTTCGGCCCAAAATGTCATGGATGTGTCTTTTTTTGGTAGTGTATGCATCGATATGACTTAAGTTTTGGCCAAGCTGGGTTGCCTGGCTCTTGTGTTTATGCTATATGTTCCCGTTAGTTCGGCTATGGCATAAGGGGAGCACCTCTGCGATTGTTACTGCCGGGTCAGTCGGATGTGTACCTCAGACTGGGTGAAGCCGAAAGCTAGCGTTCTTAAGGGAATATTCGGTCGGTGAACAAAAGATGACTTTTATTTATTGTAATACATGCCCCCAGATGTTTATATCCCGCGTCTCTTTTCGCAGTTCGGACATGCACATTAATGCATGCCTAACCAGGGAAAGGAACCCTTAACGGAACTATTCTCCCTGGAAGATGTTTCTTACTATCCATGTAATATAACATAGCTAGTTGGGTACTTGTATGTTCAAGCACTTATGACCCCTATGCCTGGTTTCCACGCGTACCCCGGTTTTTACATAACTGAGCAGGTATTCGGATACACTCCGGACTCTCGGGTCCGGAGGTCGAAGCGAAAAGGTCCGCCATGACAAATGATTTACAATCCGGCTAGGGACAATATATGTCACTTGAAGTACATAGTCACTTAGACTGACTAAATTCTTCTTCTATACCATCCAACAGGCTGTCTAGCCTACAATCCTGTTGGTAATATTTTGCGGCTAATTTCACCTGGTCATACACCAAACTAATGGGGATCTCTTTCCCATCGGACCCCATAGGTCCGACCTCGGCCATGTGGTTTGGGTCAGCCTTTGTATATCACATCTTCACCATGGCCTAGGCTTCCCTTGCACCTTGTCGGCAGGCTGATATCTTCCATAATCGGAAGCGCCGCCGCGCTCCCTTGAGCATCTTTACAAGCTCCCCCATGCCTCCTGGCAGGGAGGCGGATGGCCACAAGGCTTGGGCAATGCCCCGCATCACCTGCCGAACTTGTTCGTGAAGTCGTGAGAGCTCTGGCAGAAGATCACCCGTAGACCTGGGCATCTCCTCTGCGGGACGACCCATCAGCATACCTACAGATATAACTCTGTTAGCCGGTTTCTTCGCCGAACTCTATAAAAGTTCATACAAGCACTTACTAAAAATGCCGCGTCGAAGCCTCTTATTCTCCTTTACGGAGTGAGCAAGCTAGGCCCGAACATCTTTCAGTTCAACACCCAGCCGGGTATTGGCATCTTGGAGATCATTTTTCTCCCACCTAACCTGCGTAAGCACGCGCTCGCCACCCTTTAGTTGTCATTGAGCATGTTGCTCATCCCCTCGGACGACCTTCGGATTCACTCCGGGATCATCTGCAGAATCTAATGTTAGATTTGCATGCACGACGAATACTAACTGGTACATGTCATTCTTTTAAATAGAAACAAGTGTTACCATACGCAACTGCGGCCTGTAGCTGGGCTTCTCAGAATCCTTCATTGTGGCAACTGCGGCCTGTAGCTGGGCTTTGCACTCCTCCAGCTCTTGAGACAACTGGGTATTCTTCTCCGTAAGAACCTACGCAAACAATGATCCTTAAATCAGTTGTGCCAACTGTTTCAAGTCTCAGGGGCTAATGATATACATAATTATTAGATTTTCTTACTCGTATATCCTTTACATACTGGTCCGTGGCTCGGGCAAGACCATTTTGAGCAGCTCAGTTGTACGCGTCTCCTGAGTTGAAGGCATCGAACGTCTCTTGAGAGAAACAAGCATCACGGAGTACGGCCCGGCGACGCCTGTGATTCATGGCACTCTCCACTTCAGAATTCGTAGCAGACAGCCTATCTGCATCCTCTGTAGGATGAACATCCGGTGTTGGGCCCACGTTAGCGTCTGCCTCTAAGTCCGGCTCTAGAGCCCGGCTGGTGGAGGCTTGGCTAGCAGGCTCTCTGGATATGGTCCAGCGAGCGTTTTTCCTACCAGTAACCATGGACGTTATTATATTTTAAAAGACGACAACCATGGAGCGGGGTTCTTTTTCATACCTCTGCGACGGCGTCTCAGTCCTGACCGCCTTCCTTTTAAGCCTACCCGGCTTTGGTGCCCCTTGTTGGTGAGTCACTGCGGGTTCGGCATGGCATCCCGAGGGCCTTCCCTGTAAGACACCATATGTGTGCGGTACGTGAAGTGCGAAAAAAGGGATCCTTCTCGGAAGTTGGGACTCTGGTTTTACTTACATGCGATGCAGGGAGCAGTCCAGGATAATCGGCTATGATGGCCACCAAGGCACCGTTGCAGCTTAACTGATAGAACGTCCTGTCGATGAGCTCCACAAATATGTCCAGATCTTCTTCGACTTCGGGATCGAGGGCCCGGTCAGGGTCCTCTGGTTGTGGAAAGTGGTTGTGGACCTCCCTCATAGCTTTTCGCAGTTCCTGCTATGAGATAGCGAGGTAAATACTTATGACGAAGAATGCGGGAAGGCCTGGAGTAGAAAGTAGCAACTCACCCAGTTTGGGGGGTTGTACATGGAGAATTCATCCCGTGGCTTAATGCGAATGAACTCCTCTTCCTTTCCTTTATATAAATCGGACAGTATTTTCGCTAGAGCAGCGACGAAGTCCGGCCCCTTACGACCGCAGCGGGTGGCATCGTCTTCTCCATTAAAGTGCCACATGGGTTGTCCCCGATATTGAAGTGGTTGCACCCCCTGCATTATACATGTTGACATAACCTCGATTATTGTCAATCCTGATTTGGCCAGCGTTTTTATCCGGCCCATCAGGTAAAGGACCTCTCTGTTATCTTCCTCCTGGGGGCTCCGAGGGCGCCAGCTGCGGCGTTTCTTCACAAGGGCGTTATTGAACTTAGGAAGGCCCATTCGAATAGGGTCCGGAAGGGGGACGTCCTCCATATAAAACCACTTAGAAGGCGAGTCTTTGGATGTCTTATTCGGAGTACCGGACAGGAATCCGGTCCCGGCGATGCGCCATATCTCGGCTCCGCCCACTTGATATATTGACCCCTCCTGTGTACGAGGTACGAGGCAGAATAGCCTCTTTCATAGCTTGAAATGAGCTTCGCAGCCCAAAAATAGCTCGCAAAGGGCGACGTAGCTAGCGATGTGTAATATGGAGGCGGGAGTAAAGTTATGCAGCTGGAGGCCGTAGAACTCCAGGAGCCCGCGCAGGAATGGATGGATTGGAAATCCAAGCCCCCTTAATAAGTAAGGGACAAGGCATACCCGCTCCCCCATGGATGGGTTGGGAAAGCTCTCCGCTTGCTCCCGCCGTTGTAAGTGGAAAGTCCGGCTCGAACGGGGACCATATACACTGGATGGAGAAACCCCTGGGTCTGTAACTCTACTAATTGGCTGTGGGGGACGGAACACTTCTTCCAATGGCTTGGCTTAGGGCTACGGGAGCGAGAGGAGGAGTTGCGATGGCCGGCCATGATGGGATGGACTTTTCTGGGCGCGCTCCGATGGATATTTGCTGTGGAAGGATGGTGTGATCTGGATTTGAGGATCCCCGTCTCTTTAAATAGACGATTTACTCACATGGTTAGGGTGGCAAGTGTAAAAATGTCCCGACTTCTCGCATTCGCTCAACACGTGGAGGATAGCCATTATTAGGCACAGAAGCCAGGGAGTACAACATTCATGGGAAGCCGAACACTACTCGATAGGTATTCGGAATTTGGAGAAGAACCCGCCTTGCAATGCCGAAGACAATCTGCGCGCTGGACTCATCGTCATTGAAGCCTGGTTCGGGGGCTACTGAGGGAGTCCTGGATTAGGGAGTCCCCGGACAGCCGGACTATATCCTTTGGCCGGATTTTGGACTATGAAGATACAAGATTGAAGACTTCGTCCTGTGTCCGGGTGGGACTCTCCATTGCGTGGATGGCAAGCTTGGCAATTCAGATATGTAGATCTACTCCCTTGTAACCGACTCTGTGTAACCCTAGCCCCCTCCGGTGTCTATATAAACTGGAGGGTTTAGTCCGTAGGACGACAACAACCATAATCATAGGCTAGCTTCTAGGGTTTAGCCTCTACGATCTCGTGGTAGGTCAACTCTTGTAATACTTATACCATCAAGATCAATCAAGCAGGAAGTAGGGTATTACCTCCATCGAGAGGGCCCGAACCTAGGTAAACATTGTGTCCCCCGTGTCCTATTACCATCCGCCTTAGACGCACAGTTCGGGACCCCCTAGCCGATATCCACCGGTTTTGACACCAACAATATGCATGCCTTCTGGGTCCAAAACAGTGATGTGGATCATATCTGTTTTGCTAATGGATGCTGACATCTTGCAGGAGTTCCTAACTTATCTTGACTGGTTTCACAGTCTTGAGTATCCAAGTTGTACCAAAGGTTTGACTGTCGCTTGTTGGGACTGATAGAAAAATGCACCATCTCTTGATGATAAGATTTGCAGACTTGACTGGCGGTGATCTTGGCAAAGAATCCCATCCACACAGGCTATTCTTTTAATTGCTTCCCCTATGCGAGAGATAACAATACTCAAAATATATGTTTTCACACGGATTCTTCATTTTTGCCAGTATCTCCCTGGGAATAACAGTCTGTGTGATGCTTCATCACCGGTGTTGAGGTCAATATATTGAGCTGTCCATGAGTCTGACCGGACAGACTCAGGTATTCAATGCTGACAGTTCTGAGCATACTGTGGATCGAGCCTGTTGCCTCGCTATGAGGTCCTTACCACAATGGAGTATACCTCTTGGGTTTGCCATGGAATAAGATGGACTTGGGTATCCACATTTTTCACATAATAACCGGCATACATGTATTGTTGGTCTTGCTCTTTCATTATTACTTTCTTCATTTGGATCCTCAACTGAAAGAGCAGGGCCTTATATATATCCTTGATTATTTTCGCGGCCCTGAATACTGTTACGTACAATATCTGGCAATCATACCTTGGTCGGGTTCATGTTTTGAGCCTCGGTATATTTATCCGGCTCACGTGTGGTTATACATATCTCAATTATGCCGGACAGGGACAGATTAATAACATCATATTGTTGGATGTGCGGGACTGATCTTGATAATCACTGCCAAATTATTCTCTCAATGTTGTCTTTCCTTCAAGACCTGTTGATTATGGCCTCACCCACTGGGTTTTTTGTTTCTTGAATAACCGGTGAGGTTGTCGGATGTGTACCGTGAAGTCTTCCTTGTGCGAGAGACTTGCATCGACTTGGCAGCATAGTCATTGAATGAACAAATATCTGATTCTCCAGGCATACCTCTGACCGATTTTTGTTTCAGACCAACTGTTGCAGATCTGCTACTTGGAAACACTGCCATATGCTGACAATTCATAATTTAATGTCTTGTATTAGTGTCGTACAGAAGAAGGTTAGGCAGCTTGCATTTGGACACAACCGGGGTATCATGCTGAGGAAGACTGGATGATTTGTGCCCGAAGCCTTCGGTGGATATGTTATTGAGGAAAAACGAGGTATCGTACCTCGTAAGCTTCCCCCCTTAAAGACTTTGCTAGGGAAGACTCGGTACCTTATGCCACAAGCTTTTCCAGTATTTTATCAAGAAGAATGAATATCTTGCACGGGAATCCATTCATACCCTATCAATGCAGACTGGGAACCTTATCTTTGTACACTTCGTCAATAAATTGTGGAGAAGGACGGGACTTATTTTCTTAGTGAAGGGAATGACATATATATATATATATATATATATATATATATATATATATATATTGTCAGTCTGGCAGCTGATTATTTATATGACAAGCATTTTCTGATTGTCCTTACTGGATTCACTATGCATTTGGACTGACTTCTGGGTGTCGCAGTGTTTTAATGGAACATTCAATCATTGTGCATAGCCCATACCTTTGACTTGAAATGCACCATTGACCCAATTTTGTTCTCTTGCTGATTTAATCATTGATCTGATAAAGTGTATCTCTGAAAGGTACTTGTTGTTGAAAGTCTGATATAATATAATTTGTATCCGCACGGATGTCTGCAATACAATCAGCTGAAAATCTCATTGTTGTTAACTGAATTCCTTGGTGTATATCTGTACTGCATCACGGCTTCTTCTGATCCGGTGTCAGTTGAGGAGTAATTTCCATAAGGGGGTAACACCGAGGATTCAACACAAATAAGCACGAGAAAATGATTTATTGCAACAAAGCACACAACAAACTAGCTACAAAGCTGCTCCACAGAGGCAAACACAAGCATGAAGCTACAACAGATGCACAAACACCACTCGAAGGATTACAACCTACGCTTGAGAAAACGCTCACGAACTGACGAGGAAGCTAAGCGAGTACCGAGTGGAACTACTGACTCTGAAACTCCAGATGGACGAGGCGGAGGAGTTGGAGAAGCTGGCGGAGACTAAGGTAAAGTGATAGCAAGCAATCTCCTGGCCCGAATGGCGTCTTGGACTAACTCAGAAATAAGAAGACACTCGGCCGTCATGTAACGGGACATGGCGAGGATAGCCAGGTCATCTTGAGGCTTGATGGAGGGAAATTTGATTCGCCTAGGATTCTCGATGATGGTGGGATAATATAGATAAGCACGGTTCTCTTGCACCATGCTCTCTTGGTGAAGAAGGCCGATGACTCCTACCATTGCGACAAGCTGAATGGTACGCTCGGGAGTAGCCCCGTAACCACCATGGAAACTATAGGTGCGCTTATCGACAGGAATTGGGGCTGACAGATGAACATGAGCAATGTATTCCCAAATTCTTCCTCCAGCAGAAAACTGGAATACTTGATAATGAGGTGGATATCTGAGGGGATAAATACTACGTCACATGTCGCCAAGGAGGGCAGTAAAGCTGAGAGGTGCAGGAGTGGGACTGAACTCAATAGGAACAGCACCGGGAGCTAAGGGAAGGGCACTGAACTCATGGAAGTTGACCGCCATCTACGCATGAAACATGGGTTAATGGTAATAGAAATAAGACTATATGCAGCAAAGAAATGCAACATCCAAATGCAACAAACAAATGCAACAACCAGAGCCTATACTACCGTTTCCTAATGTTCCAGGGCACTAGACGCTCTACAGCCAGACCAGCCCTGATACCAAGCCTGTGGCACCCCGGCTCAGAGAAAACCGGAAAGCCCTGTATTCCAGCCCAGAGATCGAGGTGAAGTCTTCTGGAATACGGTACTGCTTAGTATAGAACAAACCAGCTCTCTATTACAACACGGATATGAATAGAAGGGTTTCGATATTACAATGAATAACATCAGTACGGCAACACTACGCCAACCACGGTTGCTCCACACAAGCAGCATAACAACTCGAAGCAGTGGAACAACTACTGGCAGCGGAACAACGAACGGCGATGATGGACTCCAATCCGCAGGGGCTCTGGTTGGAATGTTTATCCTAGCTCGCGCACACAGGAACCACACCAAACAAGCAAGCAATCCAGGCACGACCTGCCAACTGGCATGACATGCCAGGTCAGTACATTGAATGTACTTGCAAGCTCACAATAACCAGAAGCATTCAAGACAAACAACAACATGGCAATTACAGGTTAAGCAGGAATTATCATGAGGGCATAAGGATAACATGGCATGAACAATGGGAACATAATACTACTAGAACAATATGATCATGGCATGAACATATAAATCTGATGATACCAGCATGCACCATGATGAACCTATATGCACCATTTATTCTGCTCGGGTTACCTCGTAACCATCAGATGCATCACTTACCAACCTCGGACATTACACGATCATCTCAAGATCAAATCAAGCTTGGTATAAACAATACCGTAGTAATCATCAAATGACCACAAGGAGCTTGATCCTTATCCACGATTCTCACACAACATCACGAATATCCAACAGCTCGGTATCCTCAATACCATGATGATCATTCCGGCGATCACAACCATGACCAACACTTGGTCTCAAACGGTGATCTTTCCGACGATCACAACCATACCCAACACTTGGTCTCAAACGGTGATCTTTCTGGCGATTACAACCAACTTATCTCATCATCGAACCGGGGTGGTTATTAAGCACATTATTATTACTACTATTCACTCTCAGTTTGATTGACACGAACTGGGCCCTTATCCATGGGCGCAGCTATCGATAGATTTAATATACACTCTGCAGAGGTTAGTACACTGTACCCACACTATGGAACCCATGGCCTCGCACTCCCATTCGGGTGGACCAATGGCGTTCCGACAAAACCGATCTACTGACATGACACTCTCCCGGCCACTCCTACTCACTCCCCACTGGGCTTATCCTGGGTGGCTGATACGTCTCTGTCGTATGTATAATTTTTGATTGTTCCATGCCAATATTCTACAACTTTCATATACTTTTGGCAACTGTTATACTATTTTTGGGACTAACATATTGATCCAGTGCCCAGTGCCAGTTCCTACCTGTTGCATGTTTTTGGTTTCGCAGAATATCCATATCAAACGGAGTTCAAACGGGATAAAAACGGACGGAGATACTTTTTGGAATATTTGGAAAATTCTGGAAGAAAAATCCACGTGAGACGGTGCCCGAGGTGGTCATGAGGCAGGGGGCGTGCCTGCCCCCTGGGTGCGCCCCTACCCTCGTGAGCCTCCCGTAAGGCGGTTGATGCTCTTCTTTTGCGGCAAGAAAGCTAATTTTTTTTGGGGGGGGGGGAATCACGGCGAAGGTTTCAGGCCAATCGGAGTTACGGATCTCCATATACACACAAAACGGTGAAACAGAGCCAGAGAGAATGCGGAAACAGAGAGAGACAAAGAGAGAGAGATCCAATCACGGAGGGGCTCTCGCCCCTCCCACGCCATGGAGGCCAAGGACCAGAGGGGAAACCCTTCTCCCATCTACGGAGGAGGTCAAGGAAGAAGCAGAAAAAGGGGGGCGCTCTCCCCATTGCTTCCGGTGGCGCCGAAGTGCCACCGGGGGCCATCATCATCACCGTCATCTTCTCCAACAACTTCACGGCCTTCACCACCAACTCTTCCCCCCTCTATGCAGCAGTGTAACCTCTCTCTTACCCGTTGTAATCTCTACTTAAACATGGTGCTCAATGCTATATATTATTTCCCTATGATGTATGGCTATCCTATGATGTTTGAGTAGATCCGTTTTGTCCTAATGGCTATTTGATGATCAAGATTGGTTTGAGTTGCATGTTTTATTATTGGTGCTGTCCTATGGTGCTCTCCGTGTCGCGCAAGCGTGAGGGATCCCCGCTATAGGGTTTGCAATATGTTCATGATTTGCTTATGGTGGGTGGCGTGACTGACAGAAGCACAGACCTGAGTAAGTAGGTTGTTTGCGTATGGGATAAAGGGGACTTGATGCTTTAATGCTATGGTTGGGTTTTACCTTAATGAATCTTTAGTAGTTGTGGATGCTTCCTAGAGTTACAATCATAAGTTCATATGATCCAAGTAGAGAAAGTATGTTAGCTTATGCCTCTCCCTCAAATAAAATTGTAATAATGATTACCAGTCTAGTTATTGATTGCCTAGGGACAAATAACTTTCTCGTAACAACAAACTCTCTATTAAACCTAACTTAGTTGTGTCTTTATCTAAACAGCCCCTACTTTTTATTTACTTGCTCTTTATTATCTTGCATACCTATCCAACAACACCTACAAAATACTTCTAGTTTCATACTTGTTCTAGGTAAAGCGAACGTCAAGCGTGCGTAGAGTTGTATCGGTGGTCGATAGAACTTGAGGGAATATTTGTTCTGCCTTTAGCTCCTCGTTGGGTTCGACACTCTTACTTATCGAAAACTGTTGCGATCCCCTATACTTGTGGGTTATCAAGACCTTTTTCTGGCGCCATTGCCGGGGAGCAATAGCGTGGGGTGAATATTCTCGTGTGTGCTTGTTTGCTTTATCACCAAGTAATTTTTATTTGCTGTTCTTAGTTGTTCTCTATCTTTAGTTATGGATATGGAACACGAAATACCAAAAAAATTAGGTGTACTTGCTACTCATGGAGATGGGGAACCTCCTAAAACCCTTGATGCTGGTTATGTGAAAAATATTATGTACTACTTTAATAATCCTGAGAAAATCCCATTCAATTATGTAATGGGAGTAACGTTGGATCAACGTGAATACTTTAGGGATTACCGCTTGACACAAAAAGGGAAACTATTATGGGATCAAATTCATATATTGAAGTGGTATGCTCGGCAAGTATGCTTGAGTTATGATATTACTTGTTGCTCTAGGATGAAGGCTCCACACCTTCCCTTTTCATGTGAATTTAATGATAATGAAACCTTGGCTTCTTATGCTAGAGGTATATATGATTACTATGATGTGGAACAAATAGAAGAATTTGTTGCTTTTAAGGTTGCTTATGAAATTGAATCTTTGTTTGAAAAGAATGAAGCTTATGATGATGATGTTTATAGGCCTGAAAATTTAGCTATCTTAAAATATTGCTATGATAATTATGAATATAATTCCTATATTAATGCGCTTATTGAGAAAATCTCTCCTGTCCAAGAAGAGATTAATATTTTGCAGGAATCTATGGAAGAAGAGGTTGATGAAACTTTGAGCTCATTGGATGAAAAAGATGAGGAAGAGAGCGAAGAACAAAAGGAGGAAGAGCGGATTGATCACCCGTGCCCACCTTCTAATGAGAGTAACTCTTCAAATCATACATTGTTTAATTCCCCTTCGTGCTTACCGAAGGATGATTGCTATGATGACTGTTATGATCCCTTGGATTCTTTTGAAATATCCCTTTTTGATGATGCTTGTGGCCAAGATGCCAATATGAATTATACTTATGGAGATGAACTTGCTATAGTTCCTTATGTTAAACATGAAATTGTTGCTATTGCACCCACACATGATAGTCCTATTATCTTTTTGAATTCTCCCGACTACACTATATCGGAGAAGTTTTCCCTTATTAAGGAATATATTGATGGGTTGCCTTTTACTGTTACACATGATCATTTTGATGAATATAATATGCATGTGCTTGCTGCTACTACTTACAATTATTATGAGAGAGGAACTATATCTCCACCTCTCTATGTTTCCAATATGATAAAATTGCAAGAAACTGTTTATACTATGCATTGGCATTCACTTTGTGTGCATGAATTGTTCTTTTACGACATGCCGATGCATAGAAAGAGAGTTAGACTTCGTCATTACATGATATTTGTTACCTTGTGCTCACCACTAAATTACAAATCATTGTTAATTAAAATTGGCTTTTATATACCTTGGGATCCGGGTTGATTCATTACTTGACCACCATATGCCTAGCTTAATGGCTTTAAAGAAAGCACTGCCAGGGAGACAACCCGGAAGTTTTAGAGAGTCATTTATTTCTGCTGAGTGCTTTCATATAGTTTAAAAACAACAAAAATAAAGAGGGGAACCCAAAACTTTTTCAAAAAGGAAAGTGAAAGTGAGAAAGACAAGCATTGTTGAAGTGGGAGTGCTCCTTGAACTTTGTTCATGCTCACTGAAACTTTGTGAATCTTGATTACAGAAAATTTTCAACAAAAATAATTATCCCCTTGTACAATTCCATTGTATTATAGAAATAATGTACCAAGGTTTGCCTTTAGGATGTTTACATTTGCTTGATGGTTTGTACGGTGCAGGACAGAAACTTTGGCTGTAGTGCGCGATTTTACATTTTTAGCTGGAATTTCAAATGGTTCTGATTCTATTTGCACTATCTTCCTATAAAAATTTTTTATTTTTCCTAATTTTGGTAGATTTTTTCAAGCATCAGAAGTATGGTGAATGTTCTGATTATTACAGACTGTTCTGTTTTAGACAGATTCTGTTTTTGATGCATAGTTTGCTTGTTTTGATGAAACTATCAATTTATATTAGTGGATTAAGCCAAGAAAAATTTATATTACAGTAGACACAATCCAAAAACAAAATATGAATTGGTTTGAAACAGTACTTAGAGTAGTGATTTGCTTTATTATACTAACGGATCTTACCAAGTTTTCTGTTGAGTTTTGTGTGGATGAAGTGTTCGATGATTGAGAAGGTTTCGATGTGAGAAGAAGGAAGAGAGGCAAGAGCTCAAGCTTGGGGATGCCCGAGGCACCCCAAGTAAATATTCAAGGAGACTCAAGCATCTAAGCTTGGGGATGCTGGGAAGGCATCCCCTCTTTCTTCAGCAAGTATCAGTATGTTTTTGGATTCGTTTCGTTCATGTGATATGTGTAATCTTGGAGCGTCTTTTGCATTTAGTTTTAATTTTTCTTCTATGCACCATGCTGGTATGAGATAGTCCTTGGTTGATTTATAGAATGCTCTGTGAAATTCACTTATATCTTTTGAGTATGGCTTTATAGAATGCTTCATGTACTTCACTTATATCATTTGAAGTTTGGATTGCCTGATTCTCTTTACATAGACAACCGCCATTTGTAGAATGCTCTTTTGCTTCACTTATATTTGTTAGAGCATGGGCATATCTTTTGTATAAATAATTAAACTCTCTTTCTTCACTTATATCTATTTAGAGAGATGACAGAAACTGGTCATTCACATGGTTAGTCATAAAATCCTACATAAAACTTGTAGATCACTGAATATGATATGTTTGATTCCTTGCAATAGTTTTGCGATATAAAGATGGTGATATTAGAGTCATGCTAGTGGGTGGTTGTGAATTGTAGAAATACGTGTGTTGAGGTTTGTGATTCCCGTAGCATGCACGTATGGTGAACCGTTATGTAACAAAGTTGGAGCATGAGGTATTTATTGATTGTCTTCCTTATGAGTGGCGGTCGGGGACGAGCGATGGTCTTTTCCTACCAATCTATCCCCCTAGGAGCATGCGCGTAGTACTTTATTTCGATGACTAATAGATTTTTACAATAAGTATGTGAGTTCTTTATGACTAATGCTGAGTCCATGGATTATACTCACTCTCACCCTTCCACCATTGCTAGCCTCTCTAGTACCGCGCAACTTTCGCCGGTACCATAAACCCACCATATACCTTTCTCAAAACAGCCACCATACCTACCTATCATGGCATTTCCATAGCCATTCCGAGATATATTGCCATGTAACTTTCATCATCATCATCATATACATGACTTGAGCATTCATTGTCATATTGCTTTGCATGATCGTAAGACAGCTAGCATGATGTTTTCATGGCTTGTTCGTTTTTTATGTCATTGCTACACTAGTTCATTGCACATCCCGGTACACCGCTGGAGGCATTCATATAGAGTCATATCTTTGTTCTAGATATCAAGTTGTAATATTGAGTTGTAAGTAAATAAAAGTGTGATGATCATCTTTATTAGAACATTGTCCCATGTGAGGTTATCAAAATAAAAGTGGCCAAAGAAGCCCCCCCAAAAAAGGAGAGAGAGGCCAAATAAGCCTACAAAAAAATGATAGAAAAGGAGAGAAGGGGCAATGTTACTATCCTTTTTACCACACTTGTGCTTCAGAGTAGCACCATCTTCTTCATATAGAGAGTCTCTTGAGTTATCATTTTCATATACTAGTGGGAATTTCATTATAGAACTTGGCTTGTATATTCCAACGATGGGCTTCCTCAAATGCCCTAGGTCTTCATGAGCAAGCAAGTTGGATGCACACCCACTTAGTTTCAGTTAGAGCTTTCATATACTTATAGCTCTAGTGCATCAGTTGCATGGTAATCCCTACTCACTCACATTGATATCTATTGATGGGCATCTCCATAGCCCGTTGATACGCCTAGTTGATGTGAGACTATCTTCTCCTTTTTGTCTTCTCCACAACCACCATTCTATTCCCCCCATATTGCTATGTCCATGGCTCACGCTCATGTATTGCGTGAAAGTTGAAAAAGTTTGAGAACGCCAAAAGTATGAAACAATTGCTTGCCTTGTCATCGGGGTTGTGCATGATGTGAGTATTTTGTGTGAAGAAGATGGAGCATAGCCAGACTATATGATTTTGTAGGGATAACTTTCTTTGGCCATGTTATTTTGAAAAGACATGATTGCTTTATTAGTAGGCTTGAAGTGTTATTGTTTTTATGTCAAATGATAGACTATTGCTTTGAATCACTCGTGTCTTAATATTCATGCCATGATTAGATATGTGATCAAGATTATGCTAGGTAGCATTCCACATCAAAAATTATCTTTTTTATCATTTACCTACTCGAGGACGAGCAGGAATTAAGCTTGGGGATGTTGATACATCTCCGTCGTATCTATAATTTTTTATTGTTCCATGCCAATATTGTACAACTTTCATATACTTTTGGCAACTTTTTATACTATTTTTGGGACTAACATATTGATCCAGTGCGCAGTGCCAATTCCTGTCTGTTGCATGTTTTTGGTTTCGCAGAATATCCATATCAAACGGAGTCCAAACGGGATAAAAATGGGCGGAGATACTTTTTGGAATATTTGGAAAATTCCGGAAGAAAAATCCACATGAGACGGTGCCCGAGGTGTTCACGAGGCAGGGGGGCGCGCCTGCCCCCCTGGGCGCGGCCCCTACCCTCGTGAGCCACCCATAAGGTGGTTGACGCTCTTCTTTTGCTGCAAGAAAGCTAATTTTCAGAAGAAAAAAATCACGACGAAGGTTTCTGGCCAATCAGAGTTACGGATCTCCATATATACACGAAATGGTGAAACAGAGCCAGGAGAGAACGCAGAAACAGAGAGAGACAGAGAGACAGATCCAATCTCGGAGGGGCTCTTGCCCCTCCCACGCCATGGAGGCCAAGGACCAGAGGGGAAACCCTTCTCCCATCTAGGGAGGAGGTTAAGGAAGAAGAAGAAGAAGGGGGGCGCTCTCCCCCTTGCTTCCGGTGGCGCCGGAGTGCCACCGGGGGCCATCATGATCACCGTCATCTTCTCCAACAACTTCACCGCCTTCACCACCAACTCTTCCCCCTCTATGCATTGGTGTAACCTCTCTCTTACCCGCTGTAATCTCTACTTAAACATGGTGCTCAACGCTTTATATTATTTCTCTATGATGTATGGCTATCCTATGATGTTTGAGTAGATCTGTTTTGTCCTAATGGCTGTTTGATGATCAAGATTGGTTTGAGTTGCATGTTTTATTATTGGTGCTGTCCTATGGTGCTCTCCTGTCGCGCAAGCGTGAGGGATCCCCGCTGTAGGGTTTACAATATGTTCATGATTTGCTTATGGTGGCTGGCGTGAGTTACAGAAGCACAGACCCGAGTAAGTAGGTTGTTTGCGTATGGGATAAAGGGGACATGATGCTTTAATGCTATGGTTGGGTTTTACCTTAATGAATATTTAGTAGTTGCGGATTCTTGCTAGAGTTCCAATCATAAGTGCATATGATCCAAGTAGAGAAAGTATGTTAGCTTATGCCTCTCCCTCAAATAAAATTGTAATAATGATTACCGGTCTAGTTATTGATTGCCTAGGGACAAATAACTTTCTCGTAACAACAAACTCTCTACTAAACCTAACTTAGTTGTTTCTTTATCTAAAGAGCCCCAACTTTTTATTTACTTGCTCTTTATTATCTTGCATACCTATCCAACAACACCTACAAAATACTTCTAGTTTCATACTTGTTCTAGGTAAAGCGAACGCCAAGCGTGCGTAGAGTTGTATCAGTGGTCGATAGAACTTGAGGGAATATTTGTTCTGCCTTTAGCTCCTCGTTGGGTTCGACACTCTTACTTATCGAAAACTGTTGCGATCCCCTATACTTGTGGGTTATCAGTGGCCCCGTGTCTACCAAAGACACAACTACCACCGTCGTGGCCAAACATAAACGATCCCAAACAGGGACCCGGATCCATAACTACAACAACAACGGACACACAAGGATATGTTTGCTTACTAGGCCAGGGTATCGCACGCCCATAACCTTCCCTCGTTGGAGGCCCCGGTGAGAGGCACGACAATAGACCCAGTTAGGACCTTCCCGTAAAGGAAAGCATGGTTGGACTGGTCAGTTCGATATGGTGGCACCATGACTCAGCCAATAGTTGTTCAAGTTCAATTTAATCCTGTTAAACTTGAATGCAAATATGCTGAGCCATGATAAAATACATGATGCAGTTACAATGCATGAGCATGATATCAACATAATGATGAGAAAACCACATAACTATCCACCATATCAACAATGAATCATATTCAACTAAGCATGGCATGCTGACTAGCATGAACATCATAAGTACATACTTCTCCGAAACATAGCATGACCACTAGTATCAACAATAAATATCATGCAATATCATATCAATAATGCCATTGTGCAACCATTTAACCAACTAGATGCAATGGAACATGCATAACAACGGTACTTGGGACAGACTGTAGTCATGCACCGAAGACCATTACCAACATCCACACATACTACTAGCATGCATAAGCATATGAAAGGAATACTAGCAACTAGCAGGGCATGATAACCAGGTGCATAACAACATAGCAAGAAAGTAAGCACTAGCCAAGAATCATTACCGAAATAACGATAACCATATTTTAAACAAGCAAACATTTAATAAATATTCAAGTTGAAAACCATGGCTACTACATGACTATCATGCCAGTGGTATTGTGGCTTGCCTAGGGTGACGGAGACTCCAGGAAGAAGTGCGGTGAAGCCGCAACACAAAATGCCGGATGGTTCTTTCTCGGAGGGGGCTCAATCGGAGCTACGGTTGAATAGTTGTGAAGGTTGGAAGAAGAAGGACCAATATGTGAAGATTTTATCACCAATGGGTCCTCTGGGAAAACCGTCTCCACTTGCCACATGGGCAGAGGTGGCTGGGCCACCGACGCGTGGGGCCCAGGGAGCAGGGGGAGGGCACGGGCGCTCGTCCTCTACCTCCCGCCGCCTTGTGCCTTGCGTGAAGCAGAGGAAGAGCAGGTGAGGGGCGGCGAGGGGACCGGCCGGCTCCGGCCACTTCTGGCCAGGGTGCGTCCACTGGAGGGCACGGCGACGACAGCGGCTCGCGGGGACATGGCGAAGGTGGCAGACTCTGGCGACGGGCCCGGCCAACTCCGGCCACCTCCGGCCGAGCTGAGGGCACCGGCGGGCTCAGGGGAGGACCGCGCACCCGTTCAAAGGAGGAGAGGGCACTAGGGAACACTAGAATGGCCGCGGGGAGAGGAGGACAGAGAGGACCGAGACGGTCGGGGCGGTGGTGGGACTCGGTGGTGCGGCCATCTCTGGCAAGGGGCGAGGGGTGGGGCTGCTGAGTGGAATGAGGGGAACTCGGTGGACGTCTCGGAACGGCGAGGGGAGGCTTGGTTTGGCCGGAATCATGCTGATGCCTAGGCGGCCATGGCGAACAGAGGTGAGGTGGGGGCACTCCGGTGGACTAGAGAGGCGAGGGAGGAGTGGGTGAGCTGCGGGATTGCTCGGGGCATGCTTATATAGCCGAGGGGAAGGCTCTGGAGCTCACAAGCGAGCTTGAGCACTGCTCTAATGGAGGTCAGAGGCGGGGCATGGCATGGGCACTGTTCTAGCGGTGCATTAATGGCGAACCACGATAAAGCACCGATGCATTCGAGCACGGGCGAGCTCCAGGACATGAATGGAGGTCGAGACGAGGAGGGAGGACACGAGAACAGTGGCAGGAACAAGCCAGAGCATGCATTTAGCCATGACGCTAGCTTGATCACCACGCGCACTGGCGCAAGCAGCGCTCTTTGGCGTGGCCAACCATGTCCAGTAGAGGGACCTTGGTGTCCTCGGTAAAAATGAGGAAATAAATCGGTTCAGGGGCAAAGAAGAGATTTGCACTTAGCTCCAAAGTAAATCAGTAAGAAGGTGTTTGTAACTTCTTGTGGTTAAACCAGCTTGGTAACATGGTAAAGAGTTTGTCTGGTGATGATCACACACTAAGGTGATGCTGATCACCAAAAATCAGACTAAGGGGAGGAGTTTAGATGAGGGTTGTTGTAGAAAGTGCAAAACAGGCCAGAATTAGGGATTTGGATGATACACTCACATACTTTCTTTTTGTGAGCTACAATTTGGCATAGAGGGGTTATATGATGATATGAAGCTGTTGTAAAAGTTTCATGCCATTTGGAAATACCAAAGTGGCACTTGCTTCACAAAGCTTCATTCTGGACAAAAACTTGGAAAAAATTCACAGGGCAATTGGATAAACTAATTGACCTAAAACTTTGTGGAGGGAGCTTATATGGATTGAAGAATGCCCTAGAACATTTTCAGCTTAAATGAAGAAATATAAAACATAGTTGCTTCACAAACTGAAAATCTGACCAGAAACTAAGATTTGGGGCTAGGCTCATATAGATGAGTTACATGAGCTCATATTTGGTGGAGAGTCATTATTTGATCATAGGAAGGACCATGCAAAATGTCAACTCATTTGGATATGCCTAGCTTGTACTTCCTTCACAATCACTTCCCTCAGACAGGAACTTTGAAAATTTTCTCAGGAATATTTGCTAGAAAAATTGAGCTGAATTTTGTCATGAGACAATTATTTGGGCAGAAAAAGATGTCCAAGAAGTTTGGTTTCAATCAAGAAAATATATATAGCACTTCCTTTGCAAAGTGTCATTTAGGATAGAATAGGAAAATAATTATTGGAGGATTATTTTTGAACATGGCAATGAAATATTTTTCCATATTTGAGCAAGATAGGACCCAAACAATTTATGAGAATTAGTTTGGAATTTAGGAGTGATAGAAATATAGGTTGCTTCACAACCTAGGGTTTTAAGGGTTATTCCTTTATCAGAAAAGGAATATTCCCGACAAAAGAATTTATGGGTTAGGTCAAGGATGGAAATGACATGATCTTGGGATGATGATGAGGGTGACAAGCCACTATAAAACCTAGGAATACATGATCTTCCCAAGTTTCAGAACAACATAGCCACGAAAAAGAAAAAGAAAACAGGAAACCCAAGAAAATCAAAGGAAAAAGAAAAGGGCAAAAATCCAGGCTGTTACAGAAGAAAGCCTCCATCAGGACATAGCTGGACCCTTCAGTCGACACCGCATTACGCGCGTTCCTGGATGAGAACTGGGACATATTCACCTGGCACCCTTCTGACATGCCAGGAATCCCACGCAGGCTGGCCGAACACATCCTCAATATATTGAAGGGATACAAGCCAGTCAAGCAAACACTGCAGCGCTTTTCCGAACCCAAACGACAGGCTATGGGGGAGGAACTAGCCAAGATTCAAACACTGGGGTGTCGGATTTTGGGTTTCGGCAGACCCTTGAGGTTCGAACACTGGGGTACGCGCGGAGATTTCGCCTCCTACCTACCTGCACTCCTCCGCCTTACTAGGATCTAAAACTAAGGAAAGAACAACAGAAGAGACACAGGGTTTATACTGGTTCGGGCCACCGCTGTGGTGTAATACCCTACTCCAGTTTGTGGTGTGGTGGATTGCCTCTTGGGCTGATGATGATGAATAATACAAGGAAGAACAGCCTCGCGAGGGTCTGCTCTTGGTTGGGGCGATGAACTGCTGGGAGGAGCTCAGTCACCCCTCTCTCTCTCTACCTGATCTTCTCTATCTTTCCAACTCTCTGGCCAGCTCTTTTTCCCCAGCCTCTCTTTGCTCTGTGGGTGGCTGGTCCTATTTATAGAGGCCCTGGTCCTCTTCCCAAATATCGAGCGGGAAGGGAGCCAACAATGGCGGGCTAATTTAAAGGGGGACAGGTAGTATCAACTATCCTGACAAAAGTAGTCTTCGCCTGCGCAAAGCTCTGCTGATGACGCCGTCTTGGGCTCCACGGTGACCTCCGTCTCGTAGTCCTCCTGGTCTTGGTCTCGTTGCACCGAAATGGAAACCTTTGCCTAATGCCTTGGTACTCCGCGGCTGCGCTTGCCCCCTTTGCAATAAAGGGGAAGGGAGGACGCTGCACGGGCTGGCACCTGCCTGGCGCCCCCGATCGTCATGGCTTGCGTCATGGGCACCTCGTGAGGTACCCCGCCTTGATCTCTCTGCCTTCTCATGAGCCAGCCTGACGAGGCCGTGCCTGAGGAAGCTTCGCGTCGTCCGCCCCGCGAGGCTTGGCCCCTCGCGAGGGTCTTGGGTTTGTGTTGGTGAAGATGGGCCGTGTTGGGCCCCCCTTTGAGCCACGCCGCAGGCCGCAGGCAGGCAAGTCTGGGGACCCCCGTTCCCAGAACGCCGACAGTAGCCCCCGGGCCCAGGGCGCGCCCGGACTTGGCCGTGCAGGGAGGCGGAAGGGCAAGAGCGAAGCGCCGCGGGCCCTAACAGCCTGCGGCCTTGGGCGCCGCGTGGCGGTTGATTGGACGTGGGCGTCTCCACTTCCCCATGGCGCCTCGGCAACTGCACGGATTGGACAAGTCCCTGCATGCAAAGCGGGTCATAATTACCTGCGATCATGGGGGCCGTTGGTTGGCCATCGCCAGTTATAAGTATGGACCGGCGCGCGCCCTTCTAGTTCATCCCTCCTTGCTTCTCCTTTTCTTCATGGCCCCGTCAAGGAGGTTCTCGGCCGCAGAGAAGGGGAAGGCTCACCAGGTTGAGCTTGCCTCTACCCCACCCAAGCGCGGCCGAGGGCGCCCTCGTAAACATCCTGTGGCCACCACGGTGGCTCCCCGCAGCCGTGGAGGCGAACTTCAGCATAACGATTGGCAGATTGCTGCGGCCGAGGGGTGTGCTCCGGCTGCGCGTCCCCCTAGGCCGCGCTTTCGCGCTGCTAAAGTGCTGCTGGAGTTCGTCGTGTGGTCGGCGGGGCCGACCAGCACCCGGCTTCCACTTCCTCGCTTCCTCCTTGGCGAGCTCCCAGCTGGCGCCCCGGGCGGCCTCTGGCTCCAGGCCGACGGCTGCTGCAGCCGGGCCTCATGGGTCTCACTGGAGGTCTCCGCAGCCGGGAGCCTGTTCCTGGCCCGCGGTTGGCAGACGTTTGCCCGTGCGCGTGGCCTAAGCCATCGGTGCACCCTACACTT
This sequence comes from Triticum dicoccoides, assembly GCF_002162155.2. Taxonomy (NCBI): domain Eukaryota; kingdom Viridiplantae; phylum Streptophyta; class Magnoliopsida; order Poales; family Poaceae; genus Triticum; species Triticum dicoccoides. Next base: position 368,047,521 of record NC_041386.1, on the reverse strand, counting down.
CAAGTTCGACGGCGATGCCACCCACTTCGTGAGGGTGTTTGGGGAAGATGGTCGCCGTGCAGGGTGCTGCCCCGAGGGTGACGACCGCGGCTGGGAACCCAGCTCTGGCGATGATGGAGAGGGCAGCGCTCGCGCGGCCGGCGGCGCTCAGGGTTCGTCAAGCTTCTTCGGTTCTTCTTCGGGCGGCGACTCCTCTAGCGGTGGCCGCAGTCAGCCTCCACGCCGTCGTATCTTCTTGGGGGGTGGCAACGTGTCCGCCCGTCGTCGCGCCCCAGTGAAGTGCGAGAGGGAGTGCGCCTGAGCTCCGGAGGCAGCTCGGGCCTTCCTTGCAGGCCGGTGTGAGGCGAGCCGCACTGGATTTGTTCTTTCTTTTCCTTTTTCCTGCGTAACAAAGACAATAGTGTGGAGCCCCGCGGGGGCGTGTTTGGGTTATTGCTGTTAATCATCATTTTGCTTTCGTTACCGTACCTTCCGGCTACGTGCCCGAGCGTGGATAGTTCCCGGCCCCGACCGTGGGGGGGGGGGGTGACCGACCCAGGCCCTTTGTTTGTGTCGCGGTGCCCGTGGGGCACGGACTGGAGGGGTGCTCCTGTAAGGGGCCTAGGCCGCGAATTCTTTGAATGACTAAGATAGGAACACTCGCGAGGGCGCTCAGCTGCCCTCCTCGTGAGGCCTTGCACAAGAGAAGTCGAGGCAGGAGAGTGAAAAGTCGAAGAACCACAAGCCAAAGACGGCAACAACTTCAATAAAACTTCGAATGAGAAGGAACAAGCCAACTGCGGAAAGCAAATGAAATGCCGCATCTGGCACCTAATCTAGTCTTCGACGTCTTCTCACTAGCGCGGAGCTAAGTGCTGCCACTGGGCATGGGAGGGAGCCCCAGGGCCTGAGGCCGACGCTCCTGAGACTCCGGGGCGTGTACAGCCCCAACTCATTATTACGTGAGAGTGTCACGGGCGGCAAGCTTCACAGGCGTTGGCCTTCTTCACAGGCTCTGGGCCTTTTCCAAAACGCGATAGCTTCACATGCATTCGCCTTCTTCACAGGCTCTGGGCCTTTTCCAAATTGCGATAGCTTCACAGGCATTCGCCTTCTTCACAGGCTCTGGGCCTTTTCCAAAACGCGATAGCTTAACAGGCATTCGCCTTCTTCACAGGCTCTGGGCCTTTTCCAAAATGTGATAGCTTCACAGGCATTCGCCTTCTTCACAGGCTCTGGGCCTTTTCCAAAACGCGATAGCTTCACAAGCATTCGCCTTCTTCACAGGCTCTGGGCCTTTTCCAAAACGCGATAGCTTCACAGGCATTCACCTTCTTCATAGGCTCCGGGCCTTTTTAGGGGTAGAACCTCCGGAGGTGCTGGATGTTCCATGCATTCTGGACTGGCACCCCCTCCTGAGTCTCCAAGCGCGCGGAGCCGGGCCTGGAAACATGAACAACTTTGAACGGGCCCTCCCACATGGGAGAGAGCTTGTGCAGCCCCTCCCTGGAGAGAACCCGCCTGAGCACGAGGTCTCCTACCTCAAGAGTCTGGTGCGGATGTTGCGGCAGTGATATCGCCACAGTGCTTGTTGGTACCTCGCCGCTCGTAGCGCAGCTTCTCGGCGATGTTCCTCCCCCAGCACGAGGTCCATCCCCCGCATGGCGTCCTGCTGCGCCTCGTCAAACGCCAAGACCCGTGCGGAGCGACGTCTGACCTCGTGAGGGAGGACCGCTTCGGCTTCGTAGACCAGGAAGAACGGGGTCTCTCTAGTCGGCTTGGTCGCGGTTGTGCGGATGTACCACAACATGGACTGAAGCTCGTCGTACCAACCTCTACCGCAGGCCTCCAGCTTCTTCTTGAACGTCCTGGTCTTGAGGCCCCTCAGGACCTCCGCGTTGGCTCGCTCGGCCTGGCCGTTGCTTCGGGCGTGCGCCACCGAAGTGTAGCATATCTGCGTTCCAAGGTTAGCACAGTATGTTTTGAAGAGGTTACTGGTAAACTGCGAACCATTGTCCGTGATGATGCGATTCGGCACCCCGAACCGGCTCACGATGCCCTTGATGAACTTGACCGCGGAACCCGCGGGAATGGTGCGGACAGCCTCTACTTCAGCCCACTTGGTGAACTTGTCCACGGCGACATAGAGGTAGCGGTAGCCCCCAGGCGCCAGAGGAAACGGGCCCAAGATATCTAGCCGCCAGACTGCGAATGGCCACGAAAGGGGTATAGTCTGCAAGCCTCCTGCTGGCTGATGGATCTGCTTGGCGTGGAACTGGCAGGCCTCACAAGCTTTCACTAGTTCGACGGCGTCATTGAGCGCGGTGGGCCAATAAAACCCACTGCGGAACGCCTTGCCGACGAGGGTCCGTGATGATGAATGATATCCACAATCTCCGCCGTGTATATCTTCCAGTAGTTCCTTCCCTTGCTCCCTAGAGATGCAGCGCAGGGATACATCGTTTGGTCGCTTCCGGTAGAGCTCTCCATCCTTGATGCAGTATGCCGTGGCCTGGCGTGCCACTCGCTCCGCTTCCTCCTCCTTCTCCGGCAGGGTCCCTTGCGTTAGGTAACTCCGGAGCTCCGCGATCCAACATCCCTCCTGAGGTTCCATCGACAGGAGCAGACGTGCTCCTGAGACCGGGCCACAGGCCGGGGCCCTGAGGCAGGTGGCTGGGGGAGCTCCTCCCGGGGCTGAGCCGTGTTTGATAATGACGGCAGGGCTGATGGCTTGAAGAGCCGCTCCTCGAAAATGCCAGGCTCCTGAGGTAACCGCCTGGACGCCCGTTTGGCGATGTCGTCAGCCTCCTGATTGGTGCCACGGGGCACATGCTGCAACTCTAACCCCCAGAACTACTTCTCCATCTTGCGGACCTCCGCTAGGTAGGCTTGCATGTGCTCATCCTTCGGCTCGTACACCTTGTTGGAGAAATTTACAAGGAGCTGTGAATCGCCCTTGATGGTGAGGCGTTTCACCCCCAGGGCAGCCGCGGCCTTCAAGCCCGCTATTAAACCTTCATACTCTGCTTTGTTATTGGAGACCTTTTCACCTTGCTGGAAATAGAGCTGCACGATGTAATAGAGCTTGTACTGAGTGGGCGATATAAGCACCGCCCCAGCCCCAGTGCCATGCTTGGAGAATGCCCCATCGAAGTACATGACCCAGCCTTCTGGCGCCTCGCTTCCCGGGGACAGTGACCAATCCTCGTTGGCCTTGAGGCCTGGCGCCTCCGTCCATTCTGCCACAAAATCCGCCAACGCTGCTCCCTTGATGACTCTGGTCGTGCTGAATTCGAGCTGAAACACTTGCAGTTCTATGTTCCACTCAGCTACCCTTCCAGCTGAATTAGGGCTCCTGAGTACTCTCTCCAGGGGGTATGATGAGACAACCTTGATGGGGTGACCCTGAAAATAGTGTTGCAGCTTGTGCGCGGCCATCAGTAGCGCAAGGAGGAGTTTCTGAGGCATGGGGTACCGTGCCCTTGCATCCCGCAGCACCGTGCTGACGAAGTACACTGGGTGCTCAACGAGGTGGAGTGCATCAGTGCTGGTGGCTCCCTTCGGAGACCATGGCGCCTCTTGAGGCAATGAGGCCTCCTGAGACTGGCCATCTGGAACAGGGGCCTCTTCCGCCTCTGGTGCGCCCCTCTGTGGCGGCTGATCCTCCTCAGCCGCGGTGGCGGTTTCTGTAGGCCTTCCTTGTCCCTGTTCTGCCTTGTCCCGGGATGCTGCCGTGGTTTTGATTCGGCGCTCCTCTCTGACTGCCACCAAGGCTGCGCTGGCGGAGTAGGGAGTGGCGGCGAGGTAAAGCACCAGGGGCTCTTGAGGGCGCGGAGCCACCATGACCGGTGGGCTGGTCAGGTATCTCTTGAGATCCTGGAACGCCTTGTCGGCCTCTTCAGTCCACTCGAAGGGCCCCTTTTTCTTCATTAGCTGGAAGAAGGGCAGTGCTCGTTCCCCCAACTTGGAGATGAAGTGCCCTAGCACGGTCACGCGCCTTGTGAGCTTCTGCATTTCTCTGAGGGTCTTTGGCGGGCTCATGTCTTCCACCGCCTTGACCTTCTCCGGGTTAGCCTCGATGCCTCGGTGGGACACGAGGAAACCGAAGAGCTTGCCCGAGGGGACTCCAAATAAACACTTCTCTGGATTGAGCCATAGGTTCACTGTGTTGAGGCTCACGAAGGTTTCCTCCAAGTCTTGTATCAAGGTCCTGGCCTCCCGAGACTTTACCACAATGTCATCGACGTAAGCTTCAACATTCTTCCTGAGCTGCGGGCCCAAGGTGATGTGCATCAGCCGCTAAAAGGTCACCCCTGCATTACGCAGCCTGAATGGCATGCATGTGTAGCAGTACACCCCACACCGGGTTAGGAAGGCTGTCTTCTCGATGTCTTCTACCGCCATCTTGATCTGGTGATACCCAGAGAAGGCATCCAAGAAGCATAACAGGTCGCATTCCACAGTGGAATCAACGATCTGGTCGATGCGGGGGAGCGGGAATGGATCTTGCGGGCATGCTTTGTTGAGGTTGGTGAAGTCGACACACATGCGCTCCTTCCCTCCCTTCTTTGGCACAACGACAGGGTTGGCCAACCTATCCGGGTATCGGACCTCGAGAATGACCCCAGCGGCTTCCAATTTGCGGGTCTCTTGGACAATGAAGGCCTGCTTTTCTGTGGACTGCCGTCTGGCCTTCTGCTTCACAGGGCACACGTTGGGGCACACGTTGAGGTGATGCTCGATTGCACTCCTAGGGATCCCTGCCAACTGGTCAGGCTCCCAAGCGAATACCTTCTTCTTTGCATGCAGGAACCGGACCAGGGCCTTCTCCTGCTCGGGTTTGATGTGGGCACCTATGGTGAAAGTGGCGTCGGTGGATCCGTCCTCATCGACGGGTATCTACTTGGTTTCTGCCTTGTCTTGTGTGAACAACTGTTTCTTCTTGGCGGGTGCAGCCCCCTTGGGCCCGGGGGTCTCCAAGTTGGCGGGCTGTGCCGACGCCGCCGTCTTGAAGGCGAGCTTGAGCACCCGCAACGTGTCCCCGGTGTCCCCGTGCACAGTGAGGACACCGCTACTCCTGGGCATCTTCATGAGGTTGTACGCCGGGTGCATCGCGGCCATGAACTGGGCCAGCGCTGGGTAGCCGAGGATGGCGTTGTAGGGGAGGCCAATGGGGGCGATGTCGAAGTCGACCAGATCCGTGCGGAAGTTGTCGTAGGTGTCGAAGGTTACTGGGAGCCGGATCTGTCCCAAGGAGCTGGACGACTTGCCCCCAACGCCTGAGAAGGGCCGGCTGGGTTGCAGCCGTTCCAGGGGTATGCAGAGGAGGTTGAAGGCCTCGACCGAGAGCATGTTGAGGCCCGCGCCGCCATCAATGAGGGTTCTGGTGACGACCACCTGGCAGATGGTGGGGGTGCACAGCATGGGGAGCGCACCCGAGCAGGACGAGTGGAGGGGTGGTCCTCCGAGCTGAAGGTTAGGCCGGTCTTGGGCGCCGCCCGGTCCAGGGGAGCCCCCTGCCGCGTGGAAGCGGCGCTGACCCGGCGGATGAACGGCTTGACGTGGTGACTTGTAGGCGGCGCCTGCGAGCCGCACAAGAGGGCCGCGACGACCAAGGTGTTGGTGCAGCGCGATGGGCGGGGGAGAGGTTGCAGGGCTACATGGGTGCGCAGAGCGCGCGGGACAAAGAACCAGCTGGGGTGAGCGAGGGGGTTGCGGTGCGGCTGTCTTGCCGCATGGGCGGATGCTGGGACGATGCTCGCTGTTCGTCCCCCACCGTGCCGGTGGCGGCGTTGACGGCAGGCGACGGAGAACGGCGAGGACACCCGCCTACAGGGGCCGTCTGGGCGACGCGGGAAGCGAGCGCGGCCCAGCGCTCGGCACGGGCCCGACAAGCGTTAGACATGGGCGTGATGGTCGGAGGAGAACGGGGTGGTGGGAGACGAATCCCGGCGCACCCCTACCTGGCGCGCCAAATGTCAGATTTCGGGCTCCGGCATACCCTTGAGGTTCGAACACTGGGGTGCGCACGGAAATTTCGCCTCCTACCTACCTGCACTCCTCCGCCTTACTAGGATCTAAAACTAAGGAAAGAACAACACAAGAGACACAGGGTTTATACTGGTTCGGGCCACCGTTGTGGTGTAATACCCTACTCCAGTTTGTGGTGTGGTGGATTGCCTCTTGGGCTGATGATGATGAACAATACAAGGAAGAACAGCCTCGCGAGGGTCTGCTCTTGGCTGGGGCGATGAACTGCTGGGAGGAGCTCAGTCACCCCTCTCTCTCTCTCTACCTGATCTTCTCTATCTTTCCAACTCTCTGGCCAGCTCTTTTTCCCCAGCCTCTCTTTGCTCTATGGGTGGCTGGTCCTATTTATAGAGGCCCTGGTCCTCTTCCCAAATATCGAGCGGGAAGGGAGCCAACAATGGAGGGCTAATTTAAAGGGGGGACAGCTAGTATCAACTATCCTGACAAAAGTAGTCTTCGCCTGCGCAAAGCTCTGGTGATGACGCCGTCTTGGGCTCCACGGTGACCTCCGTCTTGTAGTCCTCCTGGTCTTGGTCTCATTGCACCGAAATGGCAACCTTTGCCTGATGCCTTGGTACTCCGCGGCTGCGCTTGCCCCCTTTGCACCAAAGGGGAAGGGAGGATGCTGCGCGGGCTGGCACCGCCTGGCGCCCCCGGTCGTCATGGCTTGCGTCACGGGCACCTCGTGAGGTACCCCGCCTTGATCTCTCCGCCTCCTCGTGAGCCAGCCTGACGAGGCCGCGCCTGAGGAAGCTCCGCGTCGTCCGCCCCGTGAGGCTTGGCCCCTCGCGAGGGTGTTGGGTTTGTGTTGGTGAAGATGGGCCGCGCTGGGCCCTCCTTTGAGCCACGCCGCAGGCAGGCAAGTCTGGGGACCCCCGTTCCCAGAACGCCGACACCGGGTTCATCAGAGAAATAAAACACCCGGACTGGCTAGCAAACCTGGTGATGGTGCCAAAAAGGATAAATCCTGGCGCATGTGCATCGATTTCAAAGACCTCAACAAGGCCTACCCTAAGGATTCCTTCCCCTCCCCTGCATCGATCAGATCATTGACGGTACTGCAGGACACGACTCACTGTGTTTCCTCGAAGCATACTCCGGATACCATCAAATCAAAATGAAGGAATCTGGTCAAGCCACAACAGAGTTCATTACCCCATATGGGCCTTTCTGCTTCAACACTATGCCCTTCGGGCTGAAAACGCCGGCTCCACCTACCAACGCATGATTCAAACATGCCTGGCGAAACAAATCGGCAAAATGGTCGAAACATATGTGGATGATTTCCTCATCAAAACTAAGCACGTCGAGTCACTAAGTAGACGACATGCATCTCACATTCGACAACCTCTATGCAGAAGACATCAGGTTCAATCCAGAAAAGTGTGGCTTCGGCGTCCCCGCTGGAAAGCTGCTAGGCTTCATCATTTCCAATAGAGGAATTGAGGCAAACCCAGCCTAAATCCAAGCTTTGTCACAATTGGCTACACCAATAGACCTTAAACAGGTCCAAAAACTAGCCAGATGCATGGTAGCTTTAAGCCACTTTAGCTCCAGATTAGGAGAAAAGGCATTGCCACTATACCGCCTACTCCGACGCACCGACCACTTCGAGTGGATGGACGCGGCAATGGTTGGACTAGAAGAAATAAAAGCTCTTTTAGCGAGCAACCCAATCCTGGCTGCGCTGAACGTCGGCAAACCCATGTTATTATACATCTCTGCAACACACCAAGTGATGAGTGCGGTGCTCATCGTCGAACGAGAGGAGGACGGACATAAATTCCCACTTCAGAAACCAGTATAATATGTATGCATTGTCCTCACACCAAGAAAATCCCGGTACCCTCATTACCAAAAGATAGCATATGCGGTCTTCATGGCATCCCGGAAGCTACGACACTACTTCCAAGAGTACTCAATCACGGTGGCTTCTGAAGTACCACTCAATGGCATAATAAACAACCGTGACGCTATAGGCCGGATTGCCAAGTGGGCCATTGAGCTCTTGCCATTTGATATCACATACAAACCACGCCGAGCCATTAAATCCCAAGTATTAGTTGACTTCATCGCCGAATGGACGGAGGCCGAACTCCCTAAAGAGTATGGTACATATTCCAGTTGGATCATGCACTCTGATGGCTCTAAAATGCTGGCTGGTTTAGGAGCGGGCATTGTCATAATGTCCCCCACAGGAGACACAGTTCAGTATGTACTCCAAATTTTATACACAGACTCCAATAATGCAGCCGAATACGAGGCCTTAGTGCACGGTCTTCGGATGGCTGTCTATATGGGCATACAACACCTGGAGGTGCGTGGGGATTCAAACCTCGCCATATCCCTAATAAACAGAGACTTCGACGCTAAAGATCCGAAGATGGTGACCTATCATAACGCCGTACTCAAAATATCACCTCGGTTTGAGGGACTCGAGTTTCATCATGTGGCTTGAGAAAATAATCAAGCGGCGGATGTCCTTGCTCGCATGGGCGCCAAGCGTGACCCCGTCCCGCCTAACATATTTCCGGAATGGCTCCGCAAGACATCCATGGCGTGGCAGGATGAGAGCGGCAACACTAGTCTGGATCCGGTTATACACCAAGAATCCGAACACAATACCGATATCACCGGGCACTATTGGAATTAGCTTATTTGTTGTATGCCCACTCTTTTCCGTCCGCTTGCTGAGGGCAAAGAAGGTCTTTGCCATCATCCACAAGAAAACGGACGACAAAGATTTGGCTGATGGCAAACAAGGTCTTTGCCATCAGCCAGTTCTTTGCCGTTCGCTGGCTGACGGCAAAGAATTTTTGTCGTCCGCAAGCAGAAGGCAGAGGTGGGTGGGTCCAGTTATTGTTTAACCAACTCAAACCCACCGGCCTCACCTCTTTGCCAACCGTTGGCCGACGGCAAAGAGGCGAGTACGTTAATAGCCGTCCCGCCCCCGTACTCCGTCTCTTCTCTCCACTGTCTCATTCCTCCCCACCCACACCCGCGTTGCCGGCGACCCCGTCTGCCATAGCCGGCCGCCCCGCACCCATTTCCTGCGCCCCCCCCGACCTCCACCGTACCCCCACCGCCCCTTCCACGTTGCCCCGCCGCCCCGCACCCCTCCCCTATGGCCCCCCGACCTCCACCGCACCCCTCACGCCACCGCACAGCCGTCCGCTATCTTTGACGTCTGCTGGCCTCGGATGGCGGATGGTGTAATCCTTTGCCGTCCGTTTCTAAGAAGAGAATGGCAAAGAAGGCCTTTGCTGGCACGTGTTCATCCGGACAGTTTGCCGTCCGTGATCTATGCCTTTGCCGTCCGCCATGCTCACTCCAGTAGTGGGGGGCTCACCCACCGAAACAACACCATCGGCCCATCTAATAATGGCAATAATTGCCCCATGGACCGAACCCTTCTTGGCCTACCTTAATAGGCAAGAGCTCCTTGAGGACCAGAATGAGGCTTGATGCATCGTTCAACGCTCGAAAGCCTACAAGCTTCATGAAGGAGAGCTCTACAAGAAGAGTGCTACCATAATACTTCAAAGATGTATCTCCAAAGAAGAAGGACGGGAGCTCCTGGCCGAAATCCATGCCGGTCTTGGCGGTCACCACGCCGCTGCCCGGGCTATTGTAAGCAAGGCCTTCCGTACCGGTTTCTGCTGGCCGACGGCCCGAGCAGATGCACAGGACCTTGTCCAACGTTGTGTGGGATGCCAGCTTTTTGCCAATCAAAGCCATATGCCACCTACCGCCTTACAAACAATCCCCATTACTTGGCCTTTCATGGTCTAGGGGCTTGATATGGTCGGACCCCTCAAAGGGGGAATCCATAAGAAAAAATATCTACTGGTCATGGTAGATAAATTTACTAAGTGGATAGAGGCCAAGCCAGTTAAAACGGCCGAAGCCGGACCAGTGATAGACTTTATATCTGGTGTCGTACATCGTTATGGTGTCCCACACAGCATCATCACCGATAACGGCTCCAATTTTACAACCGACGAAGTGAAAACATGGTGTGCTAACCTGGGCATCAAGCTCGATTATGCCTCCGTCTATCACCCCCAAACAAACAGTCAAGTCGAACGAGCTAATGGTCTTATCATGAGCGGCATTAAGCCTAGACGTGTATGATCTTTGAAAGAGTCAGACAAACACTAGGTCGATGTGCTCGACTCCGTACTCTGGGGGCTGTGGACCACGCCTAATCGCACTATCGGTTACACACCATTTTTCATGGTGTACGGCATGGAGGCTGTTTTCCCTTGTGACATTATTCATGACTCGCCTCGAGTGTGCGTGTACGAAGAGAGAGAACACAAGATAGATCGGCATGACAGTCTAGATGCCCTAGAGGAGGAGCGCGATGTTGCAAAAGCCCGTTCCGCATTCTATCAACAACAAGCTCGTAGATACCAAAGCAAAGAGGTGCGGGCCAAGACGTACAATGTTGGTGAACTCGTTCTACGCTTGCCAGGAAAGAAAAAGGACAAACTCAAGCCCAAGTGGGAAGGTCCCATCATTATAGATGAAGTTCTCACTGGAGGTGCATAACATCTACCCGATGCATCGGATAATCGCTTAGAGCTGAACCCGTGGAATGGCGCCAGACTCCGAAGATTCTACGCCTATAGCCGGACTTATTATTCATTTTATTTTTCTCCTCTTTTCATTTTCTCTCTCTTTAAATATTTTTATTTAGCTTTATAGCTCTTGTGCGGCTAGACCGCACACAGATGAGGTACACATCCTCAAATGTATATAACACCTGGGGGCTTCTTTTACAGAAGCTTATTATCATTTTCCGAGCATCAAGCTCGCCACATATATGTCATCTTCTCATATATACCTTTTCTTCGCCATGATATGCACCTTTATGACTTAAGTTTTTGCCAAGCTGGGTTGCCTGGCTCCTATGTTATGCCCTACGTTCTTGTTAGTTCAGCTAGGGCATAAAGGGAGCACCTCTGCGATTGTTACAGCCGGGTCATCCGGACTTGTACCTCAGACTGGGTGAAGCCGAAAGCTAGCGTTCTTAAGGGAATAATCAGTCGGTGGACTGAAGACATTTTACGGTCGTTGCACTATGAACCCCCAGATATTATGTATACTACGATTATTTGAATCACAGTTTGGGCATGCATACTAACGCATGTTCACCTAGGGAAAGGAACCCTTAACGAAACTATTCTCTGTGGAAGATGTTTCTTACAATCAATAAGTAATATAGCATAGCTAGCCGAATACAACTTGTCTGTTCAAGCAACTATGACCCCTACGCCTGGTTTCCACGCATGCCTCGGTATTTATTGCCGGTCCAGTAATCGGAAACACTCCGCACCTTCGGGTCCGGAGGTTGAAGCGAAAAGGTCTTCCATGACAATCGTTTTACAATTCGGCTAGGGACAAAATTGTCAATTGAAGTACATAGTCACTTGGAGTCAAAAACTTCTTCCTCCATACTATCTAATAGGCTGTCTAGCCTACAGTCCTGTAGTAAAAACTTGACAGCTATCTTTACTTTGTCATATACCAAGCTCACTGGAATCTCTTGTCCATCTGACCCCCGAGGTCCGACCCCGGCCATATGATTCGGATCAAGTACGATATACCTTGTTTCACCATGGTCCAGGCCTCTCGTGCGCCTTCCCAGCAAGCGGATATCTTCCATAATCTAAAGTGGTGCCGAGCTCCCTTGAACGGCTTCACAAGCTCCAACATACTTCCTGGAGGGGATGCGGATGGCCATAAAGCCTTGGCAACACTCCACACCGCTTTTCCAGCTTGCTAATACACTTCGGACAACTCTTGTAGCCGATCACCTTGGAAGCTGAATGCCTCTTCTTTGGGCTGCCCAGTCAAAATACCTATAGGAATAAACTTATCAGAAGTCGCCTCAGTGAACTGTACGACAATAAGTTGAAAGGCATACTGAATATGCCGCCCCACAGCTTTTTGTTCTCCTTTAAAGAGTCCGCTAGTTGGGCCTGCACATCCTTCAGCTCTTCACCGAGCTGGGTATTGGCATCCTGTAGCCTGTTATTTTCGTCCCTGGTCCGTGTCAGTACATGTTGACTAGCAGCCTCTTGCCTTTTGGCATGTTCCTTCTCCACTTGTGCGGCCTTTAACTTTTCTTCTATCTAAGCCAACGAGCCTGCTATCGTATAATACAGCAATGTTTATTCGCATAAGCATGACTGACACATGATTACATTTTCCGAACAGAAGGAACCTTACCAGTCGGTGCCTCCTTGGACTTCCCCAGTTCGGCAGTAATAGCAGTTAGCTGGGCCCGGCACTATTCCAGCTCCTGAGATACCATGTTGTTCTTCTCCGTGAGTGCCTAATTATACAACAATCCTTAAATCAGTTGTTTCAACTGCTTCAGGTCTAGAGGGATACTAGTATATGGTTACTAGATATATACAATGCATACTTACCAGCATATCTTTCAAATACTGGTTAGTGGCTCTGGCAAGCCCATCCCGAGCAGCTCAGATGTATGCATCAGCCGAGCTGAAGGCATTGAATGCCTCTTCAGTAAAGCTGGGGTCGCGAAGAGTGGCCCTCTGTCACTGATGATTCATGGCGCTCTCTACTTCAGAGTTCGTGATGGACACATCATATGAATCCTCTGAAGGAGGACAATCCGGCATCACTCCCGTATCAGCCCCCGCCCTAGAGGCGCGACCGACAGGATCCCCGAACATAGTCCGGTGAACACTCCTCCTAATACAATAAAGCAGGCAATGTCACAGTTCCATGTGACTGCCAGGGGGCGTATTTGAATCCATACCTCTTTGATGAAGGCTCGGCCGTGTTGGCATTTGCCTTCCTCTTCGAAGACCCACCCGGTGCAGGCGCTGATCTCTTATGAGATGCTTCTGGTGCAGCATGGCGTGCCGAGTGCCTCCCCTTTGGAGCACAAGACAATGCGGTGGGTGAGGCATAACGAGGAAGCTCTTTTGGAGGAGATGCTCCCTGGGCACTTACGTGGGAAGACGGTAGGAGACCGGGGTAATCGGCTACAATGGCCACTTCTGTGCTGTCGTAGCTCGCCTGATAGAAGACCCCCTCCTTAAGCTCTACAAATATATTCGGGTCCTCCTCAAATCCGGGATCTAGGTCCCGAATATAATTCTCCAGCTGCGGAGCAGGGCCAGATCCCCGCGGTGGCCTTCCGCCATTCCTGTTAAAGATGGTCGGTTTGAGTCCAACTTGTTGCAGCTTAAGATAAGGATTGAATAAGATTTTGGATTGAAAGCTTACCCATCTAGGGGGTTGTACATGAAGAATCCGCCCCGACACTTAAGGCAGGCGAATTCTTCTTTCTCCCCTTTATAAAGATCCTCCAGCATGGCGGCCATGGCGGCAAAGTCATCCGGACCCTTGCACCCATAGCGAGATGTATCATCCTCCCCGTTGTAGTTCCGCATTGGGAGTCCTGTGGATTGGAGTGGCTGGACGTCTCGCGTTATGTAAATTGCCATGACTTCAATCATGGATAGTCCGGATTGGGCGAGTATTTTTATCTTGTCCATTAACATCTTGACTTCTGCTCTATCTTCCTCCTCAAGGCTCCGAGGGTGCCAGCTTGGCGTTTCTTTAGTGGAGCGCTGGAAAATTCGGGAAGGCCCATTCAGACTGTGTCGGGGAGAGCAACGTCTTCAATATAAAACCACTCCGAGGGCTACTCCTCGGACGCCTTCTTCGGCGTGCCGGACAGATATCCGGTTTCAGCTATGCGCCATATCTCGGCGCCTCCCACCTGGAATATGGATCCATTTTGGGAGCGAGGGAGGAGGCAGAACAGTTTCCTCCATAACTCAAAATGGGCCTCACGATGTGCAGAATGGAGCCCGACATGAGATTGTGCAGTTGGAGGCCATAATACTCTAGGAGACCTTGGAGGAAAGGATGGATTGGAAATCCAACGCCTCTCAAGAGAAAGGAAACGAAGCACACTCGCTCCCCTTCTGAAGGATTCGGGAAATTTTCTGCCAAGGCTTCGCCCATAAAAGAAGTTAATCCCGCTCACACCGAGACTAGATCCACAGGGTGAAGGTAGCCTTGTGCCTGGAGCTTGGTCAGCTGGGCATGGGATACTGAGCATCTCTCTCAGTCATCTTTTTCGGAGTCGCGAGGGCGGCAGGAAGAACTGGGAGCTCTAGCCATGTTTGAGTGCTTTCTCCTAGCGAGCTCTAAGGATTTTCCGCCTGGTGTGGAATGGCATCTGAGATCCAATCCCTTTAAATAAATGCCTTTTTTATGGATAGGGTGTTATGTGCAAAAAATACTCTGACCTTTTGTATTCGTTCGACACATGGGAGCAGAAGAGACGGAGGCGCGGGAGCCAAAGGGTATGACATTAAATGAAAAGATGAATATAACTCTTCGGGTCAGATGCTTTGAAGTATTCGGAAGAGGAACCCGCCTTGCAATGCCGAAAACAACCTGCGTGCCGGACACACTGTCATTGAAGCCTGGTTCGGGGGCTACTGAGGGAGTCCTAGATTATGGGGTCCTCGGGTGTTTGGGCTATATGACATGGGCCGGACTAATGGTCCATGAAGATACAAGACAGAAGACTTCCTCCCGTGTCCGGATGGGACTCTCCTTTGTGTGGAACGCAAGCTTGGCGTTTGGATGTGAAGATTCCTTTCTCTATAAACTGACTCTGTATAACCCTAGGTCCCTCTGGTGTCTATATAAACCAGAGGGTTTAGTCCGTTGAGGCAATCATAATCATACAGGCTAGACAATTAGGGTATAGCCATTACGATCTCGTGGTAGATCAACACTTGCAACCCCTATACTCATCAAAGTCAATCAAGCAGGACGTAGGGTACTACCTCCATCCAGAGGGCCCGAACCTGGGTAAAGCATCGTGTCCCTTGTCTCCTGTTACCATCAATCCTTAGACGCACAGTTCGGGACCCCCTACCCGAGATCTGCTGGTTTTGACACCGAGACTCACATTCGGCTTGAGTGTCAAAGGGAATAGTTGGTGAATACCTTTTCATATCTTCTCCAGTAGCTTGAATGGCGATGGTGTAGATGTTCAAGAACTCTGTCGGGTTCAATCTTACATCATACTTCTATGGTAACTCTAGCTTGACAACACGGGCAGACGACCAGGGCACCCAACTATCGGATTTCAGGTTCAGCAGACCCTTGAGAGCATTGGTACGTGTCGGTGCTATACAAATGGGTTTTAACCCCTTTTCGTGACGGCATTGGGAACTGTCGCCAAGTGAGTGTGGGCGATAGAGGGTCCTTCCCACATGACCCAGAAACCGTCGGGGATAGGGACCCTATAGTACTCCTACTCGTTTGTGCTCGCATTGCCATCGCAGTCGGTATTCTGTGGTGCTACGTTCACGATGCACGACCCATCATGAATAGTTCACTATTATAGAACATGTATGATAAGCATACAATCACACACATTCGCTTTTCCCAAACCGTATGCGATAACTAATTAAGAAGATTGGCTAATCGTCGTACGAGTGTCAAACAAGATAACGAAGCGTCGGATCGTCGTAACATCGTCGTACATGACAACTATCGCACACGCTATTCTGTGGTGCAACATTTACGATTCATACTTTATCAGAAACAATTCATGGTTGTGGATCGTGTACGATAAGTCAACTAACACAAACATTTAGTTTGCCCGCGCCGTTTGTGATATTGTCTAACACCGCACACGCTTTGCAAATGGCAACTGTGTGCATGCTTGCACACGCTTCCTCCCTGTGAACCATAACGGATTATGGTGTATATCGCGAATGTTTGTGTTTTACCAACTCTGTGTGTCGTAACCACCTAGAGAGCATAATATCGCAAACGTTTGGATTTGAATTTGAATTTTAATGTATGCTATAGCTTTATTCATATCCATTAGGTTCAAACAACCAATGCATTATTCGATACATAGGTACATATGTTCAAGAATTACATAAGATCCAAATAAGGAATGATGAACCACAGCTGTATACATGTACTATTAAAGATGGTAAAGAAAGAGGTGAAATACATTCTGGTTGCTGAACAAGGTGAATCGGAATGCCCATATTGTGCCCTCCTCCATGCAGAAGGCATGCACGACTCTAGTTGAACCCCTTGTGATGGCCGACCGCCCATCCTTCACGATCTTCATGAAAACATCTAGATAATCATCGTGTTCTGGTAGAAATACTTTAACCTTTGCATGCCACCAATCATGTAGTTTGAGAGGTAATCTTGAGTAAACTGCTTTGGCAACCACTTCAAAGGAAAAAGAATCAGACATTGTCATCTAACACAACTCATTATGGGTAGTAAAAAGAAGGCTGCAAAGTTCTTACTTACCATCCCGCGGTTCATTGTTGTCTTGGATAAAGTGTTAACAAATAGTTTAATTGCCATCTTTGGACCCATTTTACTAACAATCTTTATCAGCTTCCTCACTTGATGTTGGTTCATCGATATCTCATTGCCCCGGACGCAGAAAGGGTCGAAGCGCGGATCTTTACCAATGACATATATACCTAAAAGCACCAAGTTAATATTAGAAGCTAAACAACAATTGCACAATGATGTAGTACAACACTCTTTTATAATATCTTATAACATCCAATATACTCACATATTAGATGAATTAACATCTTATATTATGGCTCAGAAGGAGTTTATTGCATTCTTACAAATTATCGATTGATTAACTGCTGCTGTATCCATGGTTTACAGTTTGTTTGAGCTAGTTTAGGCTAAAATATGAGGGCTAGTTTGAGCTAGTTGCATCTATAATCCTCCCAAAAAAAACATCCTACCCAAGAGGTGCTAATTGGAGCTAGTTATCCTAGTGCATTTATTGTCAATCTAACCCTGACATCCAAACAACTCTTTGGATGGAGTTGGTTCAGGGTTAGTCATGAGCTAGAAACTAACTGTAAGCTCTAGCTAAGTTGAGTATCCAATCAAGGCTGTGTTGTTGTTGTTGATGTTGTTGTTGATGCTTCTCTTTTACGTATATCTAGACATCATCAGAACATTAATGTGACACTCTTCCTTGTTGCTACGTAGCCTAGGATTGCATATCTAGATATTAAGTACAGTGTCTGTTTCTATGTAGCCTCAGATATATTACAAATGTCCCTAGTTAACCTAACGATAAATGGGTTCCAGATATATTCAGTTAAAAGTCTGATTCACTGATTAGTCCCTTATATGCCCCGTCCTATATGGTACCAGCTCCCTATATCCTAAACAGTGAGCATACATATGCCATGGGATGAAACTAACCTCGATGGAAAACAACAGTCGTTCCCAAAATTGTCATGTCTAGGTACATCGAGAAGCATGTTAAGCACATATGGCTAAACATCAACCAAAATTATCCATGACAGACAAAATAATCTCCAAAAGAGAGCTTCAGTGTGCAGGTTTAAGCACGCTAGTAAAGCAAAACAAGTGGAAAGGTGTGTTAACTGCAACATGCCTAACATTTAACAACAAACAAATATAGTCATTCAAACTGGTATTGTGCTGGTCTAAGTACACCACTTATTGTTAAAAAAAATGGAAAGGCATGTTAACTACAAGATGCAACAACGAAATGTAGTCATTCATAGTGGTATTGTTGAAACTGGTAATGATGAAATTGAACTGCATAGTTCATACTTGCACATATAGAACATCACGTTGTGAATAACTGGAATAAACAAGGCATACTACGAACAACCAAAGATAGCATTTGAAACTCGACATATACTAACTACAAACAAACGAACAATCAAAAACTTTAAAAGAGGCATATGCTAGCTATAACAGGCTTAACAACAATGAAACATATGCATTCCTATCGGTATGTTTAAAACTGGATTGATGAAATGTACTGCACAGTAAAGAATTGCACATATAGAGCATCACATTGTGAACGATGGAAGTAAACAAGGCATACTGCAAACTTCTAGATATAGCAATTAAAACTAGACATATTCTCACTGCACTACAAAAGGGACTCGACAAAACAAATCATGGGTTTCCCCCTATGAAGAGGCACGAAAAAACAAATCATGGGTTTCCGCACTTGTCACAGATGGGCTCGTTCTCGTGGGAAGAGCACGGACCCTGGATGTGCTCCATGTTATTGCAGATGGGATCCTTCCCCTTGGAATAGCATGGCTGTAGGGTGCCCTCCCTGATGTCGCAGACGGGCGCTTTCCCCTTGGAAGAGCAGATGGGATCTTTCCCCTTGGAAGAGCCGGATAGGGTGCCCTCCTCGTGGTTGCTGTTGATGAGGTATGACTTGGAATCTGTGGATCCCAAGCCTGCGTCGCAGAATGTGTCCTTCAGAAATGAAAAAAGGGGCTCAATGGCGATGTAGGATGGCAAATTGTTGACAGTGAGCCAAAGGAGATCAGCGGCGGGGCCATGAATGAGATCGACGGCGGTTGAACCCAAGGGGTTGGGGTGGGCCACTTAACCTATGACATAGCCCGCCTCAGGTCGTCGCTGTCGATGACCTCGATGTCATAGCTAACGGTCGAGACATGCCCGCATACTCTAGCTTCCTTGGTGATGTGAGGCGAAGAGACCGCGATACACCTCTTTTGGGCTAGTCACTCCTCGAGATCCATGAGAAGCATAACCGGGCTGAGGCTGCGATGCTCTACAGTGGGGGGATGGGGATCTATGGGAAAGGGGGCATTTGGCAGGCGTCATCTAAAGAACTCAGGGTGTGCTGGGTATGGAGATTGGTGGGTAAGCTGCACGGGCAAACCGGTAGTTGTTGACAATGGAGGCCTTGCAGCGGCGGCAGGACATTGCTAGGGTTTCGAGCGAGGGAGGGGTGTGTGTGCGTGCGCACACCTAAGGAGGTTTTCGTGTGTGTGTGTGTGTGTGTGTGTGTGTGTGCGTGTGCGGAGGGGGGCGGGGGTGTGTTTGAGGAAATGACGCGCGTAGTCAAATGCTGGGGCTATTGAAAATTTTCATGATGGTGCATCGCACACGGTCTGGAGATAACACATGTGTTATGAAACAGTAAAACCCTCGAGGCGGGCAAATATTTTCGAGGGATGCAGGCGGGATTGGGAACAAGAAACATCACACACGGTCGAAACACAATAACCATGTGTTATCAAATATAAAAAAGCTACGGGCGGGTAGATATTTTTGAGAGGGTAAGCCTCATGGAGCCAAATGCACACGGTTAGTTTGAGTAAACCGTGTCTGTTGCGTCATCCGACTTGTCTAATGTTCAAAAATTTGGCGAAAAATGATGTGGGAGAGGGTCAGAACACGAACACACTTGCATGTGGACCAAATTTATGTATGAAAAGGGTGGTTTGATTTCCAAATGCCAAATGCAACTTCGATGTGGCACCTATCTCGCAAAGAGCCGATATTGCTTGCCCCCACCCCCTCGGGTGGGGATGAAGGGAATCCTAACCTATGAATGCATGCCCCCTCCCCCAAACCGAGGTGCACCTAGCAAAGTGTGAAGTAGCTACCAGCCCCCCTTCCCTCGTGTCGACACAAAGGGAATCCTAAGCTATGAATGCATTGTGACGCCCCGAGACCATTGCACCAGGTGTCTTCCAGTTATTCGCCGTCTT
The DNA here is from genome assembly GCF_002162155.2 of Triticum dicoccoides. Classification (NCBI taxonomy): domain Eukaryota; kingdom Viridiplantae; phylum Streptophyta; class Magnoliopsida; order Poales; family Poaceae; genus Triticum; species Triticum dicoccoides. The sequence continues at coordinate 368,027,911 of NC_041386.1, read as the reverse complement.
TGCCATGTCATTCGCTTGCATGTTGCATCTTGTCGTGTAATCATGTGCATTGCATCCTCATGTTTTCAAAACTTGCATCTGTCCGGGTCTCCCAGATTTTCCGTTGTCCGTTCTGAGCCCAGACACACTTGCACGCGCCCGCGGCACCTCCAAATTTTTATTTTATAAGTGGTCGGAAAATGTTCTCGGAATGGTATAAAAGTGGGTGTGCGGTCTTTTTATAGTGTAGGTAGACCGCTTGCCAAATTTCATCGCATTCGGAATTCGTTTGGCAGCCCAACGGATAACTATAGCGACAATATAGTCGGTAAAATCGTCGAACATTTTCTGTCTCTAGAAACTGTTGCCGGGCTGCCCTCTTTTCTCTCCTCTCAGCCCACACCCTCCTACACAGCCCACTTAGTTCCTCCCTCTGCCCAGAGCCATCCGATGATGATCGAACGGTCCGAAAACAGATGAAAAACCCCTCCTCTAGCCCTCCTTTTCCTATTTAACAACCCCCTAGTCCATTTTAGTCAAACCTTAGTCTAACCCTCCCCTAACCTCCATCCTTGGGATCCTCCCACCGCCACCTGCTCAGCGCCGCCGGCCCCTCCGCTTTCAGTGTCGGCCTACTCGTCCCTGCCACTTGGCAGCCAGCCTCCACCGTGAACCGCCTCTCAGCCAACCGCGTGCCGCCACCTCATCCCTGCCGCGTCGCCCCCACTCGCTCCCATCCGCACGGGCCCTTCGAAGCCCATCCGCGGCCCGCCACTGGCCGATCTGGGCCCGAGACACCCGCGCAGCGCCGCCGCAGCCATGGGAACCCGCTCTCCCCGAGCGCTCCTCCTCGCCTGCGCCTGCATCGCCGACCCACACCACGCGGCGACCGCGCCGCCGGCGAGCTTTGCCACCGCCCTGCCAGGATCCGGCCGCCCCGTCTCCTGCCAGGATCCGGCCGCCCCGTCTCCTGCCTCCTATCTCCTTTCCTCTATCTATCCCTCACGTTTTCTCTCCCCGTGCCTCACAGAGGAGCCTGCCATGACTATCACCACCTCGGGTCCTTCACGTCCGTCGCCGGAGCTCCGACTAGCTGCCACCGTTGCCCAGACCCGGTGCAGGACGCCCGGATCCGCTCATTCCCGGCCTTCCCCACCTTGCCCCATCGTCCTCCTCGGCGGACAACCGCCGTCGGCGCGCCCTTCGTCGTCCGTCCGTGCGTGCGAGCACACGCACAACCCCCGTGTTGACCATGGTGGCTGCCTGCGTGGGCCACAGCCTGCTCCATGCCGGCCCGCCTCGACTCTGCTTCCTGGGCCTATAGACCACAAGGTGAGCTGCGCCCCGCCCACATCCACAGCCTTTTGGCCCGCGTGGTGTTTTTCCTGTCTAGTGGATTTCTCTTTTATCCATAGAAAAACAAGTTTTGCAGAGTAGTCCCTAGAATCATGCATCTAATAACTTCTCACCCATGCATTGAATTAAACAAACCTTATATGAAAAATGCTTAGAATTTCATCTAAATTCATAATATGCCTCTTTCATCCATGTTAAACATGTTTAAATTGTTGTTTGCATTAATTTGCTTAAATGCCATGCTAAAATGCTTTATTTCATAACTAAATAACCGTAGCTCCAAATTAAATAAACTTTATATGTAAGTGGGGTAGAAAAATGCATAGATTAACATGGTGCACTTTGTTCTATTGTTTCACAACAATAAAATATGCTTTAGGACAGAACAGTACCAACCCTAAAATTTGCATATGAGGATTTTCCGGAATTGTTGTTTGTTGTTTCTGGCCTCATTTAAACTTGCCTAAATAGTTAGTTTACTTATGTTTCACCTCTTGCCATGTTTAACAACATTTAATATTGTTGGGTACATAACCGGGAGAGAACTAAATAAATGAATGTGGTGTTTCGTCAATATTCAACTCGTTGCATATTGAGCTCCGCTTAATTTGTAGTATTGTTTGTGCACTTTGCCATGTCATGCCTCTTTAAACCGGACATGCATCATACTTGGTTGTGCATCTTGCCATGTTTATGTGATGGTTGCTTACTGTTGCTTGATTCTTTCCGGGTTGCTTCTCTTGTTAGCTTCGGTTTCGTTCTGGAGTTGTGAGGATTCGTTCGACTACATTGGGTCGTCTACTTCTGGGACTCATTCTTCTTCCTTGCGGGATCTCAGACAAGATGACCATACCCAGGAAATCACTTCTATCTTTGCTCACTAGTTGTTCGCTCTATCACTATGTCGCGCTACCTACCACTTGTTATATCATCCTTCCCATATTGCCATGTCAAGCCTCTAACCCACCTTCCTAGCAAACCGTTGTTTGGCTAAGTTACCGCTTTTGCTCGGCCTCTCTTATAGCGTTGCTAGTTGCAGGTGAAGTTGAAGTTTGTTCCATGTTGGAACATGGATATGTTGGGATATCACAATATCTCTTATTTTAATTAATGCATCTATATACTTGGTAAAGGGTGGAAGGCTCGGCCTTATGCATGGTGTTTTGTTCCACTCTTGCCGCCCTAGTTTTCATCATACCGGTGTTATGTTCCTTGATTTTGTGTTCCTACCGCGGTTGTGGTCATGGGGCCCTATTGACAGTTCGCTTTGAATAAAAACTGCTCCGGCAAGGCCCAATCTTGGTTTTAACATTTGCCACCACCACCTTTTACTTTTCCCTTGGGAGTCTTGCTCCCAAGGGTCATGTTTATTTTAACCCCTGAGCCAGTACTTCTCTAAGTATTGGTCCGAACTAAGTAGACTGCAGGGCCACCTTGGGGAAACTTGAGGGCAGGTTTTACTCATAGGATGTCTCACACGGTGTGCCCTGAGAACGAGATATGTGCAGCTCCTATCGGGATTTGTCGGCACATTCGGGTAGTCTTGATGGTCTTGTTTTTACCATTGTCGAAATGTCTTGTAATCGGGCTTCCGAGTCTGACCGGGTTGTTCCGGGAGAAGGAATATCCTTCGTTGATCGTGAGAGCTTGTGATGGGCTAAGTTGGGACACCCCTGCAGGATATAAACTTTTGAGAGCCATGCCCGTGGTTATGTGGCAGATGGGAATTTGTTAATGTTCGATTGTAGAGAACTTGACACTTGACTTAATTAAAATGAATCAACCGTGTGTATAGCCGTGATGGTCTCTTTTCGGCGGAGTCCGGGAAATGAACACGGTCTTGTGTTATGCTTGAACGTAAGTAGTTTCAGGATCACTTCTTGATCACTTCTAGCTTCTCGACCATTGCATTGCTTCTCTTCTCGCTCTTATTTGCATATGTTAGCCACCTTATTTGCTTAGCGCTTGCGGCAGCTCGACCTCAGTACCTCATCCTACCCATAAGCTTAAATGGTCTTGATCTCACGGGTGTGAGATTGTTGAGTCCTCCTGACTCACAAATACTTCCAAACAGTTGCAGGTGCTGATGATACCGGTGCAGGTGATGCTACGGAACTCAAGTGGGAATTCGACGAGGACCTTGGTTACTACGATGTTCCGTTTCTTGTTGATCAGTAGTGGAGCCCAGTTCGGACAATCGAGTATATAGAATTTGGGGTTGTCTTCCTTTATTTTGGTACCGAAGTCAGACCTTGATTGTATTATGGATGATGTATGTTTAACTTGTTATTTGTGTGAAGTGGCGAGTGTAAGCCAACTCTCTTTATCCCTTTCTTATTCAGTACATGGGATTGTGTGAAGATTACCCCTCTTGCGACTAAACCACCATGCGGTTATGCCTCTAAGTCGTGCCTCGACACGTGGGCGATATAGCCGCATTGTGGGTGTTACATGCATGCCCCCCAACTGAGGTTCACCTAGCAAAGTGCGAAGTAGCTAGCCGCCCCCTCCCTCGTGTCGGCACAAAGTGAATCCTGAGCTATAAATGCATGCCCCTCCCCCAACCAAGGTTCACCTAGCAAAGTGTGCAGTAGCTAGCAGCCCCCCTTCCCTCGTATCGGCACGAAGGAA
>NC_041386.1:367935380-368023752 GCF_002162155.2 Triticum dicoccoides | reverse complement strand
CCCAACCGAGGTTCACCTAGCAAAGTGGGAAGTAGCAGCCCCCCCCCCCACACACACACACACTTTCAGTTGGCGGGCTAGAGAGGCATATCTCACCAAGATGGATTGTAAAACGGACCAAGAATAATCCACCTTGGTCGTACAACCTCTCTCTTGTTTTTGGTAAAAGTGATGACCGTCAATGCGACCCCGAAGATGGGCTAGCTCGACAATAATCACTCAATTAGCTAGTCCCCGAAGACAACCACTACATGCGTGTGGGCCAAACATATGTATGGAGTGGTGTGTTTTTGAGTACACAATGGAACAACTTTGACGTGGCACTGTGATTTCAAACTAGAAATTCCCACACTGAGTGAGGGTTAGGTTAACGATGCATATGTATGTTACACCACACTTCAAGCCAACGACGGGGATTCAAGCATGCATGCGTGCATAGTATATGCGCTCAAACTTAATTAGGTCTGAATCTCACCATGACCTATACTACAATAACACGAACCAAATGAAGAATCTGCCATGGTAACCTATCTTGTTGTCGGTCAAGGTGATCACGGATGTCCACGCGGGCGCACGAATATATAGGCTTGTCGCCGAGAACCACGCGAAGGAGTGTATCGTTCGAAGACAACCACTACATGCGTATGTATGGAGGTGATGCGTGCATGCATGTTTGAATACCATTTCACAACATTGATGTGGCGCGTGCGTCGAAAATCGAACACTCCCCACATAGAGTGAGATCAGTTCATGACGTGTCGTTGTACTAGCCACTTTGACTCGATGGGAGGGATTCATGCGTACACATGCATGTGTGTGTGCTCAAACTGTATCATGCGTGTCATCCTAGAGCATGACCTATATATATACCGTATTACAAGAAAAAATAATAATCCCCTCCTAAGTCAAATTAACCTCTCTCGTTGTCAAGGAAAAAGTAGTGATGGACCAAGCGAGCCCACAGATGGAAAGCGTCGATATCGCTGATAACCACTTAAGTGGGTGCGAGAGGACAACCACCATCGCTTTGCACGTGGGACAAACATATATATGTTGAATACCCAAAATGCACAACTTTTATGTGCCAACCGTAAACCATGCACCCACACAGAGCGAGGTTCATGAAGCATACTACATATGATGGTCCCCTTCCCCCCTCTTTGATGCATACTATATGCTCCTACCGTAATGCATACATCCCAAAAAGAATCCTCATCGATGGTGAAATTAATTAACCTCTCCCGATGTAGGTCAAAGTGACACATGAATGCATCGACGATCGCCTCGTGGGCCCACAGATGGAAGTGTCACATGTGACTGTCCTATCTAGGATAACCACCATGTGCATGCATGTGGCCAAAAGAGGTGTTGTGTGATATTTGAATACCCAATTTCACATCTTTGACGCGGCACGTGCCTCGGAAACCAAAAAGTCCCAACACTGAGTGAGGTGTTCTTGTTCACGGACGCATACATATAGTATATATGCTAGTCCCCTCCCACCTCATCGACGCGTACTATATACCACCATAATAGAAACAAAAAAGAGTCTACCTTGCTGGTCAAATTAACCTCACTGCCGGCTGTTCGTCAAAGTGATGGACGACAATATCGCGGGCCCATAGAAAGCGACACATGCGAGTATCGAGTGTCGTGTAGGACAACCATCGACTGCATGTGGCCAAAACATGTATGTATGAAAGGGCTGTGTAATGTTTTAAATAACGAATTCACGACTCTGATTTGGCACCGACCTACCTAACAAAACGGCCAACCCACACACTGGCTCACAACTCATAATGTACTGCGAGCCACCCGCCACCCCCAGACGCACACACCCACACACACACCGCGAATCCACCACAACGACGATGCATGTTAAATTAATTATCCAGTGGTGAACATATGTTACCAAAGGAGGGACGTTATAATTTCGAAAAAAACAGAGATCATTAAGACATTTAGTACATTGATCGATTGATTTTCTATGGGTATATTGTGCAAAAATCAAATTTGAGCTATACATGCACACGTGATAGTGCACCTAAATGGATTGCAAAAACACATGTGTCCCACTTGGTGCATGTTTACTCCAAAACTTCTTTGAAGTTTATGAAACTTATCGTGTTATCATATGGACACCAATACAAAGTGGCATTGTATTCTTTTGTCAAATTTTAGACCAATTACAAACGGGAGATTATTAATAATTGGGAACAAATATCCCAGGAGGATTATTTATTCGAACCGTGAGTGTTAGACCAACAATGGATATGTGCCATGCTTCAGTTAAGAAATAAAGCGGCATCATTAATCATCCAAATAGAAAAACAATATACATGTCACGCGCGACCGGTGTGCCGTGCGAGCATGCATTAGTTGACGGGACGCATGCGAGCAGTCTGCCGCGCAGGAAGACCGGGAGGCATGTGTGCAGGTGTGTGAATTGTCGAAGGCGAGCTCACTGCGTAGTATCGTTCAGAGGCGTGCAAGTAGCTATGTGAAATGACGGTAGGCATGCCAGTAGTCCGATGCTTAGGCTCACCGGGAGGCGAGCCATCGTTTTGACCACCTCCTGCCTCTCTCCCACTACTCCATATTAATGGTGTGCCCGAGCGGCTGCACCTCCCATCCTAAGCACACACACAATCCTCTCTCTCCCCTTGCATCCTCGATGCCACTCTCAGTCCTCAATGCCGTCTGTGTGTGAGGATGCCACCGAAGCGCCCCATCCGAGGGAGTGGCGATGTCGGGGCTGCTAAAGCACCGGAGCACGGCGTGGGGATGGAGACAGAGGTTGCCGTCACGGCCGGCGAGTTATCGCAACACCCTTACATCGTCGACGGTGACAATCTTCCATAGCCGGAGGCGGAGTTCCACACCGACTCTAGTGACGACCCCGGCGGCGACTCCGACGACCACTCCGGCGATGACTCCGACTCCGACGAGCAGCTGGCTTGTCATCTATTGTGACGCCCCGAGTCCGATCCGCCAGGTGTCTTCCAGTTATTCACCGTCGTTGCCTTGTCATTCGCTTGCGTGTGCCTCTTTGCCATGTCATCATGTTTCCGTTCGGGTTTCCCAGTTCTCTGTTGTCCGTTTCCGCATCTAGCATGCTCACATGCACCCGCCGCACCTCCAAGTTCTTCTTTTCTGAGCCGGAGAAAAACATTCTTAGAATGGGCTGAGAGTTGATGAGTGGTCTTGGTATATCACTGGTAGGCCGCCTGTCAAATTTCATTCCATTTGGAGGTTGTTTGATGCCCCAACGGTTAACCACGTTAACCGAAGCCCTCCTTCTCTTTGCAGCCAAAACTCCTCCACAACAGCCCACTAGCCCATCTAAACCCCTCCATGCTCTCCGTCATTGGATCATGATCGTGTGGGCGAAAACCACACCTCAATAGCCCTCTCCTAGCTCCATCTACCTATATAAACACCTCCCCCTCCGAAATTTCGGGCAAAAAGCCTAGCCTCCTCTTCCTCCGCGCCGCCGTACGCATCCGCACGCGTCGGACAGGTCCACGCCGGCCACCTCAACCACTGCCAAGCCGACACGTCATCTCGTCGCACTCCACCATGACTTCCCACCACATGGCTCGACCGCGCGCAGCCACTCGCCCGCGCATCGCTGCCCCGTCGTCGTCGCACGTCGGCGACGCCCCGCCACCGCATGGCCGCCGAGTGGCCTCCACCCTTCGGAGACCTTCGCCACCTCGCTGCCCGCGCTTCCGCCGCCGACGTCCGTAGCGCACCAGCCTCTCCCCCGGCCAGATCCGGGCAAGGGGCTATGGATCCACCGCCCCCGAGCTCGCCGTCGGCTATCTCCTCGCTGGAGAGACACCGCCGCCATGGTCCTCCTCTGCCGGACCAGCGCCCGATCCACCTCGCCCCGACCCTATCTACATCCGCGTTGACTTTTTCCATGAGGTTGTAATCTTCTAAGTCTCTGATTTCCAGCATTATGTGTGCATGTTTGACCTGCCATAACTTTCTGCATGTTGCTCCGATTTGCATGTACGATATGTCTAAATGTTCATCTCTGAATGCTCTACATGATGGTGTAGTTTGCATGCATGTTACTGTTCATCTTGATGCCTTAATCCTCATTACAGAAATGCTAAATGTTATAATCTGCTGGAAGTTATCATGACTTGCTGATTTGCCGTTTTCATAGCATTTTGTCTGATTAACTTTTGAGCATCATGTCAAATGTTTTAGGAGAATATTCATGCCTTATTTATAGTGGTGCAATCCATGCATTTTTATGTGCCCTATGGTGACTAGCACAAGAATGCAAAGTAGGGTACGTACTTGCTGATTTTAGTGACTGGATGATTTTTGTTAAGTCTGAATCTGCTACATTATGTTGCCATGTTAACTTGATGCTACAAGTGAATCCATGCATAATCTGGAGCTGCTCAGTAAGGATATTTTGTAGATCTTATTATGCTCTATCTATCCATTCCCTTTTTTGCAATTATGGCCTGTTGTAGCTTGTTTTTACCATTCTCTCATTTTGCTAAATAATGTTGCCGTTGGTCTGTTAGCAGTAAGTTCATTCTTGCCGTGTGAATAGCTAGTGATTTATTCATCCTATGACCATGTAATTGCCATGAGTGGCTGCACAAATCTGCCTTATTGCTGTTGGGTACATTCACTTGCCGTGATATGCTTTATGTTGAGTTAACCAAGCTTGTAAACATGCCTACTTATCATTGTTTCTGCCATGTCCAGCAATTTCACCGTCTGTGAATCTGTCATCATTTGCAATTTTGCCATGATGTTTTGAGCATGTTCTAGTGGTTTTTAGCAGTAGCTCAGTGATCATGTTTTGTAGTCCTTGACATGTACATGCTTTCCATGCCCTTTGATGCCATGATATGTTCATGTAGCATATACTTTTGTTGTATCAAAGTATGCATCATGAATCTCTTTTTAGCCTTGCTCTGTTTTCCACAAGTCTGAGAATCTGTTATGATTGGCAATTTTGTCTTGACGAATGCCATTGATCTAGAGGTTATATGGAGAAGTTTAGTAATCATGTTTTAACATGTTTAACCTATGCTTTAATGTCATGCTATTGGGTGCTATGATCTTGTTGTGCATCATCATTGTTTCATGCCTCCAACATGTCAACATGTGATTCCTGCTCTCATGTATGCCCTGTTTTTCACTAAGTCATAATCTGTGTTATAAAGTTGCTTTTTGCACTGATCATAATGAATTAATACTGGTGCCTATGAACCTGAGCCATGATGTCATTTGAAGCATGTAATCTGTACTTTGAGTGCATATCAAGTTGGTGTCCATATGTTTCCTATAGCATGTTGTTTCCTTGATTGCAAAGTGCTTAGTGTATTGAGTGTAGATTGTGTTTGAAACTGGTATTGATCATGATGTCATTGATCATTTTGGGTAGATTGTGTTTGAAACTGGTATTGAGTGTATATCTTGAACCATGGCTCCACTTGGTTTTGCTTGGTTTTGCATTTAGTTTCATCTTGCCTTGTGGCATCCTTAGTTTGAGCATGTGTGCTTGATGTTTGAATGCATTTTGCATCAATGCCATGTTTAACTTGTTTTGCTCGTATCTTCTAGGCCATAGCTCTGAATTAAATGAACCTTATATGTAACTTGACTAGAAAGACGTGTAGATCATCATGGTGCACTTTAACTTGCTTTTTAACAACTTCAACATAATGTATTATTCAGATCTGGACCAATTTCGAAATTTGCATATGGGGAGTTTCCGGAATTGTTATATGTTGTTTCCGGCCTCATTTAAACTTGCTTTGATGTGTTGTTCTTGTATGCATCATCTCATGCCATGTGTAGCATCATGTAGCCTTGTCATGCATCATACTTGGACGAGCATCATGCCATGTTATGTGTTGTGTGTTTACCGTGTTGTTTGCTTCTTTCCGATTGTGCTCCTTCTCTATAGTTCATGTTTCATTGTGATCGTGCAGTTTCGTTCGATTATGCTTGGTTTGTCTGCGTTGGTTCGTCTTCTTCATGGACTCGATCTTCTTCCTAGCAGGATTTCAGGAAAAATGACCGTCACCTTGGATCTCACTACTATCTTTGCTATGCTAGTTGTTTCGATGCTATCACTATGTCGTGCTACCTACCACTTGTTTATCGAGCCTCCTAAATTGCGATGATAACCTCTAACCTTTGCACCATCCCAGCAAACCGTTTTTTGGCTATGTTACCGATTTTCTTAGCCCCTCTTATAGCGTTGCTAGTTGCAGGTGCAGTTGCAGGTTGTTCCATGTTGGGACATGGATATCATGGGATAACACAATATCTCTTATTTGATTAATGCATCTATATACTTGGTAAAGGGTGGAAGGCTCGGCCTTTTGCCTAGTGTTTTGTTCCACTCTTGCCGCCTTACTTTCCGTCATACCAGTGTTATGTTCCTTGATTTTGTGTTCCTAACACGGTGAGGGTTTATGGGCCCCTCTTGACAGTACGCTATGAATAAAACTCCTCCAGCAAGGCCCATCATTGGTCTTACCATTTGCCTAATAACAACTAAAGCTTGCATAGGGACTTGCTGGCCCCCGAGGTCCCTTAATCAACCCCCAGGCCAGTGCTCCACATGAGTGTTGGTCCACCTACCTAGCAGTCGGCGGTTCCGCCTCAGGGCAACTCGATGGTGTTTTGGCAACCATCCACTTTGCATAGATGGTGTTGTCCTGAGAACTAGATATGCGCATCTCCTATCAGGGTATCGACGCACTGGGTGGTCTTGCTGGTTTTATTTTACCATTGTCGAAATGTCTTGTGAACCGGGATTCCGAGTCTGATCGAAGGGACTCGTGATGGAGGATTGTCTCTACGGATCATGAGCTTGTCATGGGCTATGTTGGTACACCCCTACAGGGTTTAAACTTTCAAGCGTCGTGCCCACTGTTATGTGGCAGATGGGAATTTGTCAATATCTGGTTGTAGTGGACTTGAACTACACTCAATTAAAATACACCAAGCACGTGTGTAACCGTGACCGCCTCTTTTCGAGTGAGTTTGAGAAGGGAACATAGTGGGGTTATGTTTGAACGTAAGTAGTTCAGGATCACTTCTTGATCATTACTAAATTGCGACCGTTTGCGTAGTTTCTCATCTTACTCTTGTACTCATAAGTTAGCCACCATATAATGCTTAGTCGCATGTTGCAACCTCATCACTTGTCCATTCCATACCCATTAAGCTTTGCTAGTCTTGATACCCATGATAATGGGATTGCTGAGTCATCATGGCTCACAGATTACTACAACAACAATTACAGGTACATGTAATGTGATGATCATGACATGAGAGCAGTGTTTGGAGATCTTCTTCTTCTTTGTCGTCGATCTTGGTATAGGTTCCTCGTCGGCAGCTTGGGCTAGCAGGGTGGATGTCGTTTAAGTTTCTATTTATGTTTCATCTGTTGTCGGATGTTGTTCTCATGTATGATGTATTGATTTATTCTTTTGGAATTTGTATGCCTTGTATGTATCCCGAGCTATTATGTATGGTACGATGTAATGATATCCACCTTGCAAAAGCGTTTCAATATGCGGCTCTATCCTTGGATGGGACTTTCAAATTCCGCTCGGATAGGATCGCATATTGGGCGCGACAAGTTGGTATCAGAGCCTCGACCGACCATTGGAGCCCCCTTGATTGACCGTGGTTGGCCGTTGTTGAGTCTAGAAGAACACTTTTTCAGAGTCTAGTTATTTTGGAGAGTAGGAATTCTTTCTACGCCTCAGCCCATTCGTCGCTCTGGTGAGAAATCTTGACGTAGGTGTTTTGATATACTCTTCTTCCCCTTCAATTTTTTAGGACCACGTAGTTAGTTTTTCGACCGTTGTGATGTCAGGTCTTTTATCCGGCGCACTTCTTCTTCAGTCATTCGACCCTCGTCGTCTTTCGCGAGATCAATCCTCAGTTCTTTGTCAACAAAGTTGTTTCCCCGTCCAAAGCTGTCCTTCTTTTTCCAACCGCCCACCCTTTTACTTCTCGGAGCCAGAGTCTATAATCGAGTATCCATCCTACTCGTGCAAAGCCTTTGCATTCTTTCCTAAATTATTTTGACCTGTGCTTTTATCTTCAAGTTATTCGTCAGTTCCCAGTTCCAAGTTGCCTTTGTTTTCCCACCCTCCCACCCTTTTTCTTCCCAGATGTCACAGCCCTAGCTCTAGCTTTGCTCTTGGACTAGTCTTGGTTGTTGCATCATGTTTAAATTTTGCTTAAACTTGAAATGGGGATGTTCAAATACTAGCACCAAATGAAATGCAACTAGGATCAAAATAAAAATATTATCAATGAACCCAAAATGCCCTTGAGAAAAGTTCATAATTTTTGAACTAGTCTAGAACCTCTGCCAAAAATGGTGCACACTTTTCTATGTCATTTATGGATTTTTGAATAACTCATATTGTATTTGAATTGGAGCTATTAATTCCTATAAGATATTTGGTAGCTCCAAATATTTTGAAACTTACTGAGGGCCTTTGAAACAATTCAATTACTGCCCACAAATAATTTCAGGATTTATCAAAACGATTTGGTTTATAAACTAAATCAAAACAAAGCAAATAAATAGAAAAACAGAAATAAAAGAGAGAGAGAGGACTTACCTGGCTTACCTGCAGCCCACCTATCTGGCCCAGCACTTTAGCTAGCCCAGCCCACTAGCCTCCCCGCCAGTCGTCTCCCACCTCTGCCAGAACGCAGAGGCGTGTCGCCCGCGTGCGCACGGGACGCCACCTCCTGCTTCCTCCCCCGTCCTCGACCGAGCACCTGGAGATGCCCTCGAGGCCCCCTGGTCCTTCTCCCACTCTCACAGCTCACTCTTCCCTTCCCTGCTCTCTCCTGTAGCAAGCCCGAGCACGTCTGTCGCCGCCGCTCGCAATAGCCACGGCCATCATCCACCCCTCGCCTCGCCGTCTAGCCCAGAAGAACCGCAGTGTCATCCTCATCATCTACGCAGAGCCACGTGACACTGAACACCCTGCATTGCCGGCTACCTTGCTTTCTTCCTCCTCTGCCGCCGGATATCGCCTCCGCCGCCCTGCTCGCTCCGGTCCTCCTCAGAGCTCGCCGGCTACACCTCCATGACTGTTGTGAGCCACTGACTCTGACCCCCTCTTTGTTCCTTCTGTTGCATGCCGTAGCCACCACACCACCTGCGTCTGAACAGGCCGCCGCCTGCGCTCACCGCCGACAACGGTCCGGTGGCCATTTAGTCTCCGGAGCGTGTCCACCGAGCTTTCCGCCCCGCGCTGAGCTTCGCTAGTGCCTCCCCTTGCCCGCTTGCACCCCACAGCACCACCCGCGCACATCACCGAGCCCCGCCGCCGCCTGAGCCTGTTGCCGCCGCCGTTTCCGGCCACCCCAACTCCGGCTAAGGCCACCATTGGACGCGCCACACCTTCAGCTTCCCATAGCACCCACCCGCGCATCGAACCGCGATCGGAGCAGCTTTTCCGACGCGCTCGAACACCGCGGACCTTGTCGGCGACTAACCGCCGGTGGGTTTGACCCCGCTGACCCGGGATTTGGCCTCCCCCGTGTCGCTGACAAGTGGGCCCAAGGCCCTGCTAACTTCAGTTAAGTTTACAATTAAACTTAATTAACCAACTGACCCTCTGACGGCTAGGCCCAGCCTTGCTAACACTTTAATTAGGGTTAGCTTAATACTAATTAACCCAGTTAACTAACTCTGCCATTGACGTGTGGACCCCACATGTCAGGTTTGACCTGGAGCCGGTCTGTTGACCTACTGACATCATCGCGATGTTATGCTGATGCAGTAAATGTTTTCTGGAATTAAAATAAATCATAAATAATTTATAAATTTCAAAAAATAACTTAAACTTCTAAAACTCATAGAAATTCAACCATAACTTCAAATGAAATAATTTATATATGGAGAATTATCAGAAAAATCCAATCTATCCATCTCTAATATTTTCATGCATGTTAGAACAACTTATGGCTACTGTTTAGGACAAATCATATAAAGGGCATTTAAACCTTCACATGTGGAGTTTGAATTTGAAGCTTGGATTCAAACCAACTCCATTTAACATGTTGCTAGTTGCATTAGCTCAAATCATAGCATATTAAAATGTCATGATCATGCATCATATTGTGCATTGCATTGATTGTGTTCTTTCTCTGCTGCCGGTGGTTGTTCCCCCACAGTAGATGTGGCACCGATGATGAGATCGATGACACCGATGAAGAGCTATACTATCTTCAGAAGTGCCAGGCAAGCAAAACCCCCTTGTTCATTCCAATATAATCCCACTCTCTCACTCCTGCTCTCTTTTACTGCATTAGGACAACAGCGATTCAACTGTTACATGATGCGGTAGTTGAACCCCTTTCCTGTGCATGACCTGTCATTGCCACAGTAAATAGATGAAACCCACTAGCATGAGTAGGAGTTGTTTGAGCCCTGATGTGCCTACTCATTCATGCTTGTTTGTCATGCCTGCTATTGCTTAGAGTTCTGTCAGGTCTGATTCATCGGGGATGAATTGGAAAGTTGTGAACATGTCCTACTGTTGAGAGCTAAGTGTGTGAACATCATTTGGTAAAGGTAGTGGTGAGAGGCCATGTAGGAGTACATGGTGGGTTGTCTCATTGAAACCGTCCTCGAGAACTAAGTTATGTGTTTGTGATCCATGAACAGTTACTACCACACATTGGGTTCCGGTAACTCGGCCCCTCTCGGCTTATTAATCGCCTCGATCTCTGTCCAGGAGTTACAACTAGTTTCTGGTGTTTGTAGGATATGTGTTGGGGGCCATGCGTAGCACTGACCCTAGGGGTGGGCTATGATGCGGTAGAGACACGAGGCACGGTGTACCGGGACACCCGTTTGGTGCCTCGGGAACGCTGTTCTCATCGTTTGGGGACATGAGCGAAACTCCGGCCGGATCTCCTTGCGGATGGAACCCGAATAGGCGATAAACTTGGACTAGAGACTTGTGTGGTTAGTCAGGTCGTGGCAGACTCCCTTGCCAGGCTTCCGCTTGAAGGTTGCCGAGATACACAACGTGTACATGGTGGTAAGTGGCGAGAGCGTGTGTGAAGAAGTACTCCCCTGCAGGGTTATAAATGATCTATTCGAACAGCTGCGTCCACGGTAAAGGACTTCTGGATTACCTCTACAGTTCATAGACAAGTGAAAGTGGATACTCTAAAATGTGCAAGATAAGCGTGAGTGCTATGGATGGCGTTCTCGTAGGGAGACGGGACCGGATCCATAGTGGTGTATTGATATGGTGAATATGTGGACTCGTGTGCGCCACCTCAAAAGAGTTACTTGCAATCGTAGTTCAGGATAGCCACCAAGTCAAAGCTGGATTGCTGCAGTCAAACTCCACCACCCCCTTTGTTGATACTAATGCATATGTAGTTAGCTCTGATGTAAGTCTTGTTGGGTACATTTGTACTCACGTTTGCTTAATTTATGTTTTTGTAGAGAGACTCCAGTCTCACTAGTAGTTCCGTGTGGACTCCGATGTTTAGCTTGTTACCTCAGCTATGATCTTGCGCCCTCGGCAAAGTCTTGTAGAAAGTCAAGCTTATTAGCCTTTTTCCTTTGTAGTTGTCTATACTCAGACAAGATAAGCTTCTGCATGTGCTTGTTGCTGGTATGACTTGAATGGTGGGTCATCAAACTCATGTTTGTAATATCTGGCTCTTCGGAGCCTAATGAATAAATACTTTCAGTCGTAGAGTTTTGTTGTGATGCCATGTTGTATTTACACATATCGAGCATATTGTGTGTATGATTGAAATGCTTGGTATGTGTGGGATCCGACAACCTAGTTGTCTATCCTTGGTAGCCTCTCTTGTGGGGAAATGTAGTCTAGTGCTTCCACTGAGCCATGGTAGTCTGCTATAGCCCGGTATACCGGAGTCCTGCTAGCCCAGTTACTACTGCTCCGGAACACTTAGACTGGCCGACATGTATCCCACTTCATTCCTGTGTCTGTCCCTTCGGGGAAATGTCACACGGTGATTTCTGGAGTCCTGCTAGCCTGCTACAGCCTGGGTTCCCGGAGTGCTGTTAGCCCAGTTGCTGCAGCCCGGATTCACACGTTGATGACCGACACGTTCGAGACTGGGTCATGTATGCCTATCCCCGTAAGTTATTGCCACTTTGGGTTCATGACTAGTCATGTCGGCCAGGGTTCTCTATCATATGGATGCTAGCGACACTATCATATATGTGAGCCAAAAGGCGCAAACGGTCCCGGGCCAGGTAAGGTGGCACCTGTGGGAATACCGTGCGTGAGGCCGCAAAGTTATATGATGTGTTACATGCTAGATCGGCATGACTTAGAATCGGGGTCCTGACAGCTTTGGTATTAGAGCCTAACTGCATGTAGGATTACCAAGCCAAACTGGTCGAAGTTGAGTCTAGAGATTCTTTAGTTATGTAAGGGAATTGATTGTGGAAGGGAACGTAAGGCTCTTTTTACTCCTTTATACCTTATGCCCTTCTGATGTGAGTCATCCTCTTCTTTTCTACGGGGATTAAGAACTAGGCTTCTCATCTTTTTATTAGGATCATGTGTTACTAATATGTAGAATCTTAGGATTGTTGCTTCCAGGCCTCAGTTCAGTTTCTACTACTTTTAGTATGTTGTTAGTTGAACCCGAACCTTGATATGATGTTGTTAAGTGACTATGCAAATCCTTGTGAATGTCTCAAATCTTTTTTGAGCATTTACAACCGTTATGATGTCCGAGTCATCCCAGGTTTCTAACTAGTCTGATGCATTTGCAAATCCCTTCTTTCCGTTCCCGATGTTCCTTTGTGCCACATTAACCACTCTGTTGCCTCGACATATATGTTGGAGCTATTATTATGACCCTAGGTGCCTTAAAGGATCACCTAGTAATCTAGCCATGTTTTGTGTTCCCAGTGTGATGATTCTGGCCATCATTCTCGAAAGCATCCTGTGATGCCATTTAGTAGTAAGTATTCTACTCCTAGGTTCTTGACCCAAGAATCACTCTACTCACTTCCTGTCGATTATTAGTAGCCTTTGTAATAGTCCTCGAGGTCTGTGGTATTTCCTTCTTCCAAAAACCATTAACTGCTTACGGCAGAAGTTCTTGAACCAAAAGATCACAACAATAGTACCCTTGATGAGTTCTCCATTCTACATTGTGTATCTGCCAGCCATACCTTTTCTTCATGGATTATCTAGAAGAAATATGTTGAACTTGTTTGACATACTAAATCTATGCATCCGCAACTCAGAAAACCATATGTTCCTTTGAGATGTCTCTCTTTGGTTGTATTCTGACCTCTGTCTATCAATTGATAGTCAGGACTAGTTGTGCGTTTGTATTATCGATGCCTATTATTCTTGTGGTCCGTCAAGCCATTCTATTCCGAAATGACTAGGAGAAACAGACTCCAGTACCTCGTCCATTTCTTGGACTGGTCAAAGTAGTTGTATTCCACAGATCAGAATGCCATCCAGATTTTGTTCTGTTCTACCCTGGAGTATTACCATCTTATGTCAAGAATATCATGGGAATTGCACACCATCCTATGAACTCTTGATGCAGTGACACTTCTTGCCATCATTGTTCATTCCTCGGTCCCCGCGTTGTTGTAACTAGAATGCCGACAGATGAATCATGATATGTGAAATCAATACTCCTAGCAACCTCGTTGCTTGGTAGTTAATGGACAATAGTTTCATTCTTAGTGTGCTGGTTATTGAATCATCGTCCTAAGATTGATCGCGCCACCTAGTCCTTATTTTCGGAGCACTATTCGATCAATGAGTTAGGATTGTGTCAATCCCTTTCTTATTTGATCACATCATCTTGCCTTGAAAGCAAGATTGATCTCGAGCTTAGTAACATATCGGTGGTTCGTGATTTTCCGAATATCTTCTTGGAAGTATCACCAGGTTGTCCCCTGGCTATTATGTTGAGCTTGTGATCAAGTTTGGTTTCTTGTAAACCATCCCTTCTCCAAGAATCTGTGTTGGATACCCCTGAGCTAGTTGGATAAGCTAAACAACAACTTGGAGAGTTGGAGGATAAAAGCTTGTCCGACTTAGTTTATCACCAAGGTATATCTTTGTGTGTGTGCGTGTGTGTTGTAGAAAGATGATATCTTCATCAATTGGTCCTAATGAATAGTTGTTGGATCTATTGTATTGTCAAAACTTTGATTTGAGTGTGGGCTATCGTCAAATCAAATCGGAACCAACGATGTTCGTAATGTTGTCTTACTCGTGGTTGTTTCCTCGAGCATACAACATTATATCCTTTGGGTCTAACCAATGCTAACACCTTTTTCACGTGATTGTGGAGTTCCATTTATATGGAAACCTGGATGAATTGTTGTTGAGCCCATTGACAACATTTTCATCTTCTCCATGATTTCATTGGACATTAAGCTAGTGTTGGAAACTTTGTAAGCATTGCCTTCGTGTCTCATTCATGAGGTATATGTTTGGATGAAAGAAGAGACTTCCTCTTACTTCACATGCATTGATGCAAGTTGCCGCCGTGTATTTGAGAAAGTTTGTTTTGTTTCCTCTAGAATCATCCCAAGTTAGCCATGCATTCATGCGAAGTATTTTGTGGTCTGGAGATTTGCAACCTTCATTCTATATGTATTCCTAGCACACCAAGCCACTGACTGATTTGTTCAAGGAGAAGAAGCTCGTTCAGAAGAGCTAATCCGGACTTATGTAAGGACCTTGATATCATCGTTGATGGTTCCCCACCTGAACTCGGTAGTGTTTTATTATAGGACTACTACGTGGTCATGCTTGTCTGGGACATCGTGTTCACATGTATGTAGCAGAACCAGCTCATGTTTTGGAGCTTGCTATAGTAGTTCAACTCCCGAGAATCTCGCAACGTCATCTCGTCGAATTGTGTTGCAAACTTTCTTATGCAGACATGTTGAGTCTGAAGTATTCTGTTACTAACCAGATCTGAATCTCAAGCAGATATGATGGTTAAAACATTCCCAACATTTGCATTTTGTTCCCAGCTTGCACTGCCGTTGTGCCAATTTCCCATGGGCTGCTCTCTCAGTAATTGCTATTTAGGATCATCTTCAAAAGTGGTCCTACCATGGGTCCCATCCATTTCGGATGATAAAAAAATCATCCATTGCGTTGTCTTCAACAAGGTAGTCCACATCATCCATTCTAGTATGAGTATGCCATTTGTTCAGGCTCCTTCACACGATCGTTTGTGATTGCCTTCAACTGGTATAAAGAGTTTCAATGATCTTTGTATCAAAAGTAATTCTTTTTGCCACTTAAGGGAATAATTCTACAAGTCACCTCCTCCAACATGTCTCCTTATTGTATCATGGCAACTCAACTCCTCGCTACGTTGACAACCGTTCACCACCTTTTTAAGTGTGAAATTGGTGTCTACCTAGTGAACCTTCGTCATCTGGTTCACTCCATCTCTTTGGATGTGTGCATCGTGTCTCAGCTCGAGAGATGTTTCAATGTCTCACACCGTGAGTCGATCCCGAGTTGTTCGATCTTTGAGAAGATCTATCCTTCTAGAGTTTTTCCTTTCCTCTTGTTATTATGTTGGTTTGAGTTGTCAAGCAAAGACGTCAAGATCAATTGGAGCAATGGATCAACATCTTCGAGGAGGGCAATTGGTTCTTGAAGGTCGTTTTAGCCTTGTGTCCCCTTTATCTTCTTACCTCACGTCTTGAATCTCAGGACGAGATTCTTGTTTAGTGGGGGTGAGCTGTCACAACCCTAGCTTTATCTTTGCTTGTGGACTAGTCTTGGTTGTTGCATCATGTTTAAATTTTGCTTAAACTTGAAATGGGGATGTTCAAACCCTAGCACCAAATGAAATGCAACTAGGATCAAAATAAAAATATTATCAATGAACCCAAAATGCCCTTCAGAAAAGTTCATAAATTTTGAATTAGTCTAGAACTTCTGCCAAAAATGGTGCACACTTTTCTAGGTCATTTATGGATTTTTGAATTAACTCATATTGTATTTGAATTCGAGCTATTAATAACTATAAAATATTTGGTAGCTCCAAATATTCTGAAACTTACTGAGGGCCTCCGAAACAATTCAGTTACTGCCCACAAATAATTTCAGGATTTATCAAAATGATTTGGTTTATAAACTAAATCAAAACAGAGCAAATAAATAGAAAAACAGAAATAAAAGAGAGAGAGGACTTACCTCGGTTAACTGCAGCCCACCTGTGCGGCCCAGCACTATAGCTGGCCCAGCCCACTAGCCTCCCCGCCAGTCGTCTCCCACCTCTGCCAGAAGGCAGAGGCATGTCGCCCCCGCGCGCACCGGACGCCACCTCCTCCTTCCATCTCCTGCTTCCTCCCCCGTCCTCGACCGAGCGCCTGGTGACGCCCCCGAGCCCCCTGGTCCTTCTCCCACTCTCGAAACTCACTCTCCCCTTCCCAGCTCTCTCCTGTAGCAAGCCCGAGCACGTCTGTCGCCGCCGCTCGCAATAACCATGGCCATTGTCCACCCCTCGCCTTGCCGTCCAACCCAGAAAGACCGCAGCGTTGTCCTCATCATCTACGCAGAGCCACGCGATGCCGAATGCGCTGCATCGCTAGCTACCTCGCCTTCTTCCTCCTCTACTGCCGAAGATCGCCTCTGTCGCCCTGCTCACTCCAGTCCTCCTCCGAGCTTGCCAGCTACAACTCCATGACCACTGTGTGCCACTGATCCTAACCCCCGTCTCCGTTCCTTCTGTTGCATGTTGTAGCCAAAGCACCACCTGCGTCCGAACCGTACACCGCATGCGCTCGCTGCCGACAATGCTCCGGTGACCGTTTGGTCCCGGGAGACTGTCCACCGAGCTTGTCGCCCCGCTCTGAGTCTCGCTAGGGCCTCCCCTTTCCCGCTTGCACCCTGCAACACCACCCACGCACATCACCGAGCCCCGCCACCGCCTGAGCCCGTCGCCGCCGCCGTTTCTGGCCACCCCAACTCCGTCCAAGGCCACTGTTGGACACACCACACCTTCAGCTTCTCGTAGCACCCACCTGTGCATCGAATCGTGGCCGGAGCAGCGTTTCCGACGCGTTCGAATGCCGCGGACCTCGTCGGTGACTAACCGCCGGCGGGTTTTACCCCGCTGACCAGGGGATATGACCTCCCTTGTGTCACTGACAAGTGGGCCCAGGGCCCTGCTAACTTCAGTTAAGTTTACAATTAAACATAATTAACCAATTGACCCTCTGACGTGTGGGCCCAGCCCTGGTGACACTTTAATTAGGGTTAGCTTAATACTAATTAACCCAGTTAATGAAATGTGGCACTGACGTGTGGACCCCACACGTCAGGTTTGACCTGGAGCCGCACTGTTGACCTATTGACATCACCACACGTTATGCTGACGCAGTAAATGTTTTCTGGAATTAAAATAAATCAGAAATGAATTATAAATTTCAGAAAATAACTTAAACTTCTAAAAATCATAGAAATCCAACCGTAACTCCAAATGAAATAATTTATATATAAGAAATTATCAGAAAAATCCAATCTATCCATCTGTACTATTTTCATGCATGTTAGAACATGTTATGGCTGATGTTTAGGACAAATCGTATAAAGAGCATTTAAACCTTCACATCTGGAGTTTGAATTTGAAGCTTGGATTCAAACCAACTCCATTTAACCCGTTGCTAGTTGCATTAGCTCAAATCACAACATATTAACATGTCATGATCATGCATTATATTGTGCATTGCATTGATTGTGTTCTTTCTCGGTTGCCGGTGGTTGTTCCTCCTCAGTAGACGTGGTACCGATGATGAGATCGATGACATCGATGAAGAGCTATACTATATTTAGAAGTGCTAGGCAAACAAAACCCCCTTGTTCATTCTAATATAATCCCACTATCTCGTCCTGCTCTCTTTTACTGCATTAGGACAACAGCGATTCAACTATTACATGCTGCGGTAGTTGAACCCCTTTCCTCTACATGACCTGTCATTGCCACAGTAAATAGATGAAACCCACTAGCATGAGTTGGAGTTGTTTGAACCCTGATGTGCCTACTCTCATGCTTGTTTGTCATGCCTGCTATTTCTTAGAGTTATGTCAGGTCTGATTCATCGGGGATGAATTGGAAAGTTGTGAACATGTCCTACTGTTGAGAGCTAAGTGTGTGAACATCATTTGGTAAAGGTAGTGGTGAGAGGCCATGTAGGAGTACATGGTGGGTTGTCTCATTGAAACCGTCCTCGAGAACTAAGTTATGTGTTTGTGATCCATGAACAGTTACTACCACACATTGGGTTCCGGTAACTCGGCCCCTCTCGGCTTATTAATCGCCTCGATCTCTGTCCAGGAGTTACAACTAGTTTCTAGTGTTTGTAGGATATGTGTTGGGGGCCATGCGTAGCGCTGACCCTAGGGGTGGGCTATGATGCGGTAGAGACACGAGGCACGGTGTACCGGGACACCCGTTTGGTGCCTCGGGAACGCTGTTCTCATCGTTTGGGGACATGAGCGAAACTCCGGCCGGATCTCCTTGCGGATGGAACCCGAATAGGCTAAGTGTGTGAACACAATTTGGTAAAGGTAGCAGTGAGAGGCCATGTAGGAGTACATGGTGGGTTGTCTCATTGAAACCGTCCTCAGGAACTGAGTTTCGTGTTTGTGATCCATGAATAGTTACTACCACACATTGGGTTCCGGTAACTCGGCCCCTCTCGGCTTATTAATTGCCTCGATCTCTGTCCAGGAGTTGCAACTAGTTTCTGGTGTTTGTAGGATATGTGTTGGGGGCCGTGCATAGCACTGACCCTGGGGGTGGGCTATGGTGCGGTAGAGACACGAGGCACAGTGTACCGGGACGCCCGTTTGGTGCCTCGGGAACTGTCGGGGATATACCCCGCAGCGTAAACCGGCCGGAAGTATAACCTGGCCGAACTAGGCGTTTCACTGGTAAACCGCCAGAGGATTGGCGGTTTACGTGATTGGCGGTTTACATGTCTGGCGGTTTACGTGTCTGGCGGTTCACTGGTATGACGATTCACGAGCCTGAAGACTCATTGGTGACCCGGCGCGTGTTCCAGATGGATGACAAGGCCCAAGGCCCAACATGCCGGTTTATGATAATGGTGGGCCGGTTTAAGAGGAAAGGCATGAGGAACATTTATCTTACAAGGAGTTAAGACCTGGACTTGTATCCGGTTTGTATTAGAGATATACTAGTCCTAATCCTAATAGGACTCTACATGTAACCCGCCCCTCCAACATATATAAGGAGGGGCAGGGCTCCCCAAAAGGGGGGAAGATTCACAAGTTCCACAAGTTGGACAAGTTAGGTTTAGACAATAGCTCTCGAGATAGAGCACTTTTGTAACCGTGATCATCATCATCAATATCAATGAAGCAGGATGTAGGCTTTTGCCTCCACCGTGAGGGGCCGAACCTGGGTAAAACATCACGTCTCTCGTCCCGCTCAACCCCTCTCAAGCTACCACATAGATGCGTTGGCCTCGCGACTAAGTCCTGACACCTAGGACATCTGCCGTGACAATTCCACGACAGTTGGCGCCCACCGTGGGGCTAGGCGCACGGTGGTGTTGAGTTCTTGAAGGGATTTCTTCATGGATCTAGGAGCTCGCGATGTGCCGGAGGAAAAAAGAGCCGGTACAAAACAACCACACACGATAACCCGGCATGAGATAACCATTGGGAAGAGCCGGTGAATCCGTCGTCTTATTAATTTTGGAGCTGGCAGTACAATATTTTGGGGAAAAGAGATTAAGATTCAATGGTTGAATCCGATTGCTTTTAGCAGTTGTCCAACTACTGCGTCCGTGCCGTCCACGTACGTCCCAAGTCCTGAAGCAGATAAAATCAGAGGCGGTAAAGGGAGCAGCCTTATTGATTCTATGTTACTCAGGCCCGCTGGTCACTAAAATCAGGGATTCCAGCGCCTACAAGACACGGGATCAATTTGATCTCAGGATCCTTGTCAGCATGTGCGGATGAGGAAAATTTAGGAGGCCAAGTATCCTACAAAAAATCATTAAAACAACCACGACCCGGAGAGGATGAGGTCATGGGCATGGACTTGGAATCAACCGCTCCGGTTCATATCAAACACGAGCCGCGGAGAGCCGCCCCGCGCCGCTGGGTCTCCCTGCGTCGAGCCACCATGGAGGACCGTTTCCTGCTCCGGGCTAACCGCGCCTCGAGCTGCCGCGGGCCGGCCTGATTGTCTCAGTAGCCGTCTCGAACCGCCTGAGCCGGATCAGGCTTGCCCTCGCATGGAACCGCCTCCGCCGTGAGTCGCCGCATCACGGGGTGGCTGTTGTTGCAGTCACGGTCGCACCATAAATCAGGTGATATTCATCCGAGTCTACTTTTAACACATATTGTTTTTTGTCAAAAAACAATCTATCTTTGCTGCAATGTTTTTATGCAGGATAATTATTTATGACAAATGTATTGTTATACCGCGGACATGGAGCGCATGCCAGCATAGTTTTGCAGTGGCGTTCTTCCGGGCCATGCTGCTCGACGGATACACATGCAATCACCGCCCCCGCTATTTGGTTTACATCCGTCCACGCATGCGGCCGACTCATTGTTCGTGCCGATTTACAAACATCACGGCCGATTCACCCGTCCGCACCGGTTTACCACACCGTGGCCGGTTCACCCGTGATTAATTTCAGCTTCATACAGTTATCATCAACTTCATGGCGGGTTATTTCCGGCCTAAACACATCACGTGATACCCATATGAAATATATTTTATTAGTACATATTATTTTTATCAAAGAGCAGTTTATCTTTGCCTTGGTCTGCAATACTGTTTATGCAGGACAATTGTTCATTACAAATGAGGCGCTATGTTACGGGCACGGAGCACGCGCTAGCAACGTTCGACACTGGCGTTTCGTCCGTGTCCTACCACCCGGTGAATGAACGTGAGAAGGTTGTCGTCCCTGTGGCCTGGTTTACATCAGCTTGCCGGGACCGCGCCCGCGATTAACTCGCCCGTCCGAGCCGGTTTATGACACCAGTGCCGATCTTCCCCGTCTGCACCAGCTTACAATACCACGGCCGACTCATCTGTCCGAGCTGCCTCTAATGTTGCGGTCGTCCGTCTCTCGCGGCCTGGTCTACATCAACATACCGGGCTGCACCTGTCTGCATGAGCTGTTTCTTGTGTATGAACATGGGTAGCCCGCCTTTCTTCCCACAAATTGGAGGCAAATTATCATCAACTGTCGTCTGCACTGGATGGTTCAATGGACATGCACACAAGTCGCCTCTACTATAGTTTGGTTAAACTTCAAGGATCCAGTTGGAAGGAACCATTGGCCGAGTTGCTGACACGGCTCATACTGGATCATTTATAACCCGCCGCAGTCACCTCAACCTTCTGTGGATTCACATCGTGCTGTCAACACCAATGATATACAAGTTATGCTGGTTTATATCACGGTCAAATATGGAGAATCTCAAGCCAACTCCTCGAGTCACCTTGAGACTTGGGGGCTACAATGATATGACTTAGCAAACGTTGCCGGTTTTCAGTGAAGTCAAGAACCCCAATATGTTGGAGGGAAAGATAACCCGTTCCCGGATTCACATCGTGCTATCAGAAGGTTTCCGGATTAGAAAGTATATGACAGTTACAAAATCCCGGCTCAATGAAGAAGTTTCGGGTCATCAGAAAAGGATTCCGGTTTACAATCCGGTACAAGGGAAATTTGTTCTCCAATAAAGCTCTGAAGCTCTCAAATCCGGTTTAAGAATTTCCGGTTCAAAAAGGAATTAACTTCTCGCAAGTTCGAGTTAAAAGGCCGTCAGAAAATTTCCGGCTAAAAATGAAGATTCCGGTTTAAAATCCCGTTCAATGGAAATATGTCTCCCACAAAGCTTTGAAGGTCTCCATATCCGGTTCAAGATCCCGGTTCAAGAAGAATTTATCTCCTGCAAAAAGTTAAAAATTGCCAAAGAGGACCTGCTGCCATGATGCGCGGTTCAAACATGGGTATCCCGCCTTACTGGCCTGACATATTATTGATCACATGGGGGCTTCTGCTTCATAAAGCGGGGTCTCTGTTCTTTTACATCATGTGTGGTTACACGGAGTTGTTCTAAAGCGGCCTCCGGTTTACCCCTGGAGTTGGCTTTTTTTTAAAGCATCATGTTATATCACTTGGGGGTTTGGTCGTGTCCGAACCAATACAATACGTCTTGATAGGCGAGAGCCACCAGATCACTTGGGGACTTGGTTACGTCTGAACCAGTCATGCCTCTTGATCTGCCTAAGGCCATAGAATCACTTGGGGGCTTGGTCGAACCCGAACCATTGCCATGCCACTTGATCGGCATAAATGCCACGGTTTCATTTGGGGACCTGGCTGACTAGAACCATAGTTACACCTATCGGGAGCTCGGTCGTGTTCGGCCATGGTAACGCCATCTGATCAGCTCAAATAAGCCTTTTTTTGCAAACGATTTTGTCATTGCCTTTGCTTCATACTTTTCTTTGAAAGATTTTTCTTTCTTTTTATTGCCTTTTTTTAAACCGACAAAGTTTTCAACTAGTTCACACTGTCAATTGACGGAACACGGTCCATTTTTAATCCGGCGGCTATCTGCCTGGTTTGATTTTCTGTTACCATCCTATTATGGAGTAAACCGGTGTTTATCACAGCCCGACACGGTTTTATCATAAACTGGCACAATATGGAAGGAGTTATCAGTACTCAAGATTTGGGTTATCACCCTTACTACAAGAAGCTGGTAAAACCAACAATGTGATTCAATGTCACAGGTATGATATATTTCATATTTGATTATTCTTAAGTGCAGCCTTGGTTACAAACCTGGGTTATATGTTGGGCATTATGACCCGTCCGGCGGTAAACCGCCAGGACACTTTAAACTTGTTGTATGCAGAAACAGGTTTGTTAAACCGGCCTGTCTTTTGACTATAAGTCGCCAGTATGATGAGAAATTATCTGGTGTTTGTTAAACCGGCCTGGTTTTTGGACTATAAGTCGCCAGTATATATATATTTGGATTGCGCCATCGGAATTATGCGCTTATAAATCATTGAGTTATATTATTCAAATAGCCAAACTTGGCTGAATTTTCATTATGATATTGAATGAATAAGGTTTTCACCGGATTATATTATCTTGAATAGCCAACATGGCTGGATTTTTATGGTTATTAATAACCGGTATTATTGAGTTTTCAAAGTCGCTATAGCGCAATGTCTACTATTTTATCAAAGGATATGATCTATTCTACAATGGAAGGAATAGTCCCGAGTCGCTGCAGGCTTACAACCCGGCACTTGGGGGCTACATTATTCAAATCGAGATTACATGCAAGTCTCATATCGCTGCAAGCATGCATCATGACACTTGGGGGCTAATGCCAAGTCATTTTTAGTCTTATTGAAGACCCGACTCATCATATTATAATGAGCCGGCCCTTGGGGTCTACCAATTGCTCCTGTCAACAATTCAAGGTACACAAGTTTTTATCCATTATATTGAAGGGTCCACTCCTCAGTTGGTAAAGCACAAAGCTCTTAACCTTGTGGACGTGGGTTCAAGCCCCATGATGGGAGTCACATCATATGATGTTATTTTCAATGAAGTATATATAAAGTCCCAGCTCAATATTATCTTACTGAACCGGCCCTTGGGGGCTACACTGATTGAAGTTTTTATAAGCAATTACAAGTCCCAGGTTACTGCAAGCATGACAACCCGGCAATTGTGGGTTACATATGGAGTATTCAGTTTATATAATTGAGATGAACAAACCGGATTTCTTCAAAGGTTGAAACACTTATTGGAGCAAGTCTTAAGTTATCACTATTCTCCTCTTAAGACTTGGGGGCTATAGGTATTATGCATATAAAGGAGGAATATCTTTATTTTATCAGTTTTGAGCAAATCAGGAAGATCAATTACATGACCCGGTGTCGACAACAATTATGACCCGGTGCCATCAATATTTATAAACCGGCCATTTTGGTAATATTAAACCGGCAAGTTTTACATCTTCAAACCGGCTGAATATCAGATAAGTATTTTCAGACCCATATTTCTTAAACCGGTGCTTTGGGAGCTAAGTCAAAGGAGTTATTCTTCACAATATTTCTCGGTGACAAACCAATGTCGGCAAATTGATTATGAAGCTGGTCTGTTGACCCGGATTTCCCAGAAGGAGGAAATAACAAGGACTTAAGGATGATCAGGTACCGGTTTACAAAAATTCTTAACCCGGAGCATAACCTGTCAAATTTGTTCTTGTGTTTATTTTGCAGCATAAGTTTACCATGAATAAATCCAAGCTAAACTTGGGGGCTAATGTCGGGGATATACCCCGCGGCGTAAACCGGCCGGAAGTATAACCCGGCCGAACTAGGCGTTTCATTGGTAAACCGCCAGAGGATTGGCGGTTTACGTGATTGGCGGTTTACATGTCTGGCGGTTTACGTGTCTGGCGGTTCACTGGTATGACGATTCACGAGCCTGAAGACTCATTGGTGACCCAGCGCGTGTTCCAGATGGATGACAAGGCCCAAGGCCCAGCATGCCGGTTTATGATAATGGTGGGCCGGTTTAAGAGGAAAGGTATGAGGAACATTTATCTTACAAGGAGTTAAGACCTGGACTTGTATCCGGTTTGTATTAGAGATAGACTAGTCCTAATCCTAATAGGACTCTACATGTAACCCGCCCCTCCAACATATATAAGGAGGGGCAGGGCTCCCCAAAAGGGGGGAAGATTCACAAGTTCCACAAGTTGGACAAGTTAGGTTTAGACAATAGCTCTCGAGATAGAGCACTTTTGTAACCGTGATCATCATCATCAATATCAATGAAGCAGGATGTAGGCTTTTACCTCCACCGTGAGGGGCCGAACCTGGGTAAAACATCGCGTCTCTCGTCCCGCTCAACCCCTCTCAAGCTACCACATAGATGCGTTGGCCTCGCGACTAAGTCCTGACACCTAGGACATCTGTCGTGACAATTCCACGACAGGAACCCTGCTCTCATCGTATGGGGCCGTGAGCATAACCCCGGACGGATCTCCTTGCAGATGGAACCCAAATAGGCGATAAACCTGGACTAGAGACTTGTGTGGTTAGTCAGGTCGTGGCCGACTCCCTTGCCAGGCTTCCGCTTGAAGGTTGCCGAGATACACGACGTGTACATGGTGGTAAGTGGCGAGAGAGTGTGTGAAGAAGTACACCCCTGCAGGGTTATAAATGATCTACTCGAATAGCCGTGTCCGCAGTAAAGGACTTCTGGGTTACCTGTACAGTTCATAGACAAGTGAAAGTGGATACTCTAAAATGCACAAGATAAGTGTGAGTGCTATGGATGGCGTTCTCGTAGGGAGACGGGAGCGGATCCATAGTGGTGTATTGATATGGTGAATATGTGGACTCGTGTGCGCCACCTCAAAAGAGTTACTTGCAATCGTAGTTCATGATAGCCACCGAGTCAAAGCTGGCTTGTTGCAGTCAAATTCCACCACCCCCTTTGGTTGTACTGATGCATGTGTAGTTAGCTCTGCTGTAAGTCTTGTTGGGTACATTTGTACTCATGTTTTCTTAATTTATGTTTTTGCAGAGAGACTCTAGTCTCAGTAGTAGTTCGGTGTGGACTCTGACGTTTAGCTTGTTACCTCAGCTACGATATTGTGCCCTCGGCAGAGTCTTGTAGACAGTCAGGCTTCTTAGCCTTTTTCCTTTGTAGTTGTCTATACTCGGACAAGATAAGCTTCCGCATGTGCTTGTTGCTTGTATGACTTGAATGCTGGGTCATTAGACCCATGTTTGTAATATCTGACTCTTCGGAGACTAATGAATAAATACTTTGAGTAGTAGAGTTTTGTTGTGATGTCATGTTTTATTTACACATACCAAGCATATTGTGTGTATGATTGAAATGTTGGGTATGTGTGGGATCCAACAACCTAGTTGTCTATCCTTGGTAGCCTATCTTATGGGAAAATGTTGTCTAGTGCTTCCACTGAGCCATGGTAGTCTTCTACAGCCCGGTATACCGGAGTCCTTCTAGCCTAGTTACTACTGCTCCAGAACACTTAGACTGGTCGGCATGTGTCCCACTTCATTCCTGTGTCTGTCCCTTTGGGGAAATGTGACGCGGTGATTTCTGGAGTCCTGCTAGCCTACTACAGCCCGGGTTCCTGAAGTCATGTTAGCCCAGTTGCTACAGCCCGGATTCACACGTTGATGACCGACACATTCGAGATTGGGTCATGTATGCCTGTCCCCGTAAGTTAGTGCCACTTTGGGTTCATGACTAGTCATGTCGGCCCGGGTTCTCTGTCGTATGGATGATGGCGACACTATCATGTACGTGAGCCAAAAGGCGCAAATGGTCCTGGGCCAGGTAAGGTGGCACCCGTGGGAATACCGTGCGCGAGGCCGCAAAGTGATATGATGTGTTACATGCTTGATCGGTGTGACTTAGAATCGGGGTCCTAACACCGGAGTCTGAGCGTCTATTCGAGCATCAATTTCATTCTTACATAGCCTCTTCATTCTTTCTCAATTATTTGAACAGGTGAATTCTCGTCTAGTTCATCATTGTTTGTCTCGTTTTCTCTTTTGGTGGATCCAATTCATTTTTCGGTGTTGATCATATTCTTTCCATCGGCCCAGATGTTTCCCCTTGCTCGTTCGCCTCTTGCCATTGTATTGTACCGAAGTGTTGAAGATATCTCAGAAGATTTGAGTTTCCATTCTTAATCCTTTCAAACTATTTTGTGATTGTTATCTCATTCAAGTCATTCAATTCATTCGGTGCAATCTCGCTTTCAAGCAACAATTTCCAATTGTATTTTTCTTTTCCGCGGGCCCTAACCCACATGTCCTTTCCCAGGATCTTACCTAATTCTTCTAATTATTCCAGAGTTACTCCCAGTTCTTTTCAAGTTTGACATAAGAATGATTTCCATCAGTCAGTTGCTTTTCCAAGATCGATTTCAAATTATTTTCAATGTTGGCTCAACCTGTTCGCTTTTCATTCTCCCGGAGTATCTCAACAACTTTGGTTGTCTTCCTTGTCGTCATTATCAACATTTGGAGATTGAAGAAGAGCTTAACTATAAATCTTGTTCGTCTCTCGAAGATTCGTGGTGCTAGCTCCATGTTATCCTCTCTAATTATTACATTTGTCAGTAATTCTTTTCTTATGCATCCGAAGTATGTCAGGAAATTTTTTTCATTTCAGTTCATCAAAGAACATCATTCTAGAAGAATTCTTCGTCCTCACATTCCAGCTATCGTTATCCAATTATCCCGGCGCATCTGTCATGTATTCTTTAATTAGTTCGTGATCTCTTCATTCTCTTGTCTCTAAATTCCCTCAAGTATCTTCGTCCTTGTTCTAATTCTTCCCAGCAAGGAACTCTCTATCTTCATTCATTTTCAAATTCTTACGATGGTTCGCTCAAGATTTCTCTTCCTTTGTTATCATATAAATTCAATCGTTCTTTCCAATCATACCGGTGGTTCATGAAGACCTTCGCAAGTTTTGCACTATATCTCCCCTTAATCTTTTCCAACATGAATAAGTAGTATGCAAACCCATTGCTTCTCATCAATTTAACTGATGAAGGATAAACATAACATAATTCTTATTCTCCTTTCATCATGTTGATTAATTCTTTCCTTCGGAGATTGTTCATGATGAATAATCTCTCGGTTGTAAGTTGTTCTTCTTTTCTTTTCCGGAGTTCCAAGTTCTCTCGCTTGTCTCGCCGCGAAGATATATCTAAATAATCACAAGGCTTTATCTTATTCTTTTAATCCTTCAATTCTATCTCATCATCCTTTTGTTACCGGAGTTCTCCATGGTGGTTCAGATTCTTGTTGGAGGAGCTCAAGTATCTTTTCCTCTTGCGTCTCAAAGTGCAATTAATTCTCCGTATTCTTTTGAAGTGGAGTTTTGCATTTCTTCTTTCTTCTCAGCTATCCAATCATTTCCGTTTGTGGCCGGTTATCACCTCATAATTTTGAGATGTTTTCAATAAGTCCACAACAAGCTTATTCTTTTCGTTGTTGAATTTCCAACAACTCCGTTCAATACTTCCTTGCAAAGATGCTTTTCAAACTCAATTGTGGTAGAACATGCCATTTTTCTTCTTCATTCTTTTCATTCAACTCTTTCAATTCTTTAGGAGGCATTGTGTTGTTCCTCTCACCAAGTATCGTTCCATCTTGTCCAGTTCATGCGCTATTCCATTCCATGTTCAACTAGGATTCAATCACAATTCTTTCTTCTTATTCCATTTCAATCTTATTCTAACAGAAGTGGTTTCGGAGTCCATCTTATTCCTTGAGCTTTTGAGTGTCGTCTTATCATTGTTCCTCTTTATACCCGAGTGCTCTCAACTTTGTTCATCTTCCCTTTTGCGGTCATGTTCACCTCATCCTCTTTTCTTCCGTCTCGTTCCGAGATTCCGCGATGAGATCTTCTGTTAGTGGAGGAGAGTTGTCACGCCCCGAGTCTGATCCACCAGGTGTCTTCCAATTATTAGCCGTCGTTGCCATGTCATTCGCTTGCGTGTTGCTCTTTGCCATGTCATCATGTGCATTTCATCTGCATGTTTTTCAAAACTTGCATCCATCCGGGTTTCCCAGTTTTCTCTGTTGTCCGTTTCGGCATCCGGCACTCTCACATGCACCCACCGCACCTCCGAGTTCTTCTTTTGTGAGTGGGAGAAAAACGTTCTCAGAATGGGCCGACAGTTGATGAGTGGTCTTGGTATATCACCGATAGGCTGCCTATCAAATTTCGTTCCATTTGGAGGTCGTTATATCCCAACGGTTAACCGCGTTAACCGAAGCCCTCCTTCTCTTTGCAGCCTAGCACCCCTCCACAACATCCCACTAGCCCAGCTAAACCCCCTCCATGCTCTTCGCTGTTGGATCACGATTGGGTGGGCGAAAACCGCACCTCAATAGCCCTCTCCTAGCTCCCTCTACCTATATAAACACCTCCCCCTCCGAAATTTCGGGCAAAAAAACTAGCCTCCTCTTCCTCCGCGCCGCCAGACGCGTCCGCCCGCGCTGGACACGTTCGCGCCAGCAACCACAACCGTTGACGAGCCGACACGTCACCATGTTGCCCTCCACCGCGCCTCCCCACTATGTGGCCCACCGGGGCTGAGGCAGGCCCGCTCGGCCCGACCACGCGCCGCCGCTCGCCCGCGCATCGCCATCCCACCACCGCCGCACCCCAGCGCCGCCCCGCTACCGCACCGCCGCCGCGTGGCCTCCGCCCTCCGGCGACCTCCGCCTCCTCGCCTCCCACGCTTTCGCCGTTGACCTCCATCGTGCATCAGCCTCTCCCCCGGTCGGATCCGGGCCAGGGGCGCCGGATCCGCCGCCCCCGAGATCGTCGCCGGCCATCTCCTCGCCGGAGAGACGTTGCCGCCACCACCCGGGTCCTCCTTTGCCGGACCCGCACCCGATCCACCTCGCCACAACCCGTTCCGCATCCGCGTTGACTTTTTCCACGAGGTTGAAATCTTCCAAGTCCCGATTCCTAACATTATGTGTGCATGTTTGACCTGCCATATCTTTGTGCATGTTGCTCCGATTTGCATGTACGATATGTCTAAATGTTCATCATTGAATGCTCTACATGATGGTATAGTTTCCATGTATGTTACTGTTCATCTTGATGCCTTAATCCTCGTTGCAAAGGTGCTAAATATTATAATCTGTTAAAGTTATCATGACTTGTTGATTTGCCGTTTTCCTAGCATTTTGTGTGATTAACTTTTGAGCATCATGTCAACATATTTTAGGAGCATATTCATGCCATCTTTACAGTGGTGCAATCCATGTATTTTTATGTGCCCTGTGGTGACTAGCACAAGCATCCAAAGTAGGGTACTTGCTGTTGCTGATTTCAGTGACTGGATAATTTCTGCTAAGTATGAATCTCCTACATTATGTTGCCATGTTAACTTGATGCTACAAGTGAATCCAAGCACAATCTGGAGCTTCCCATTAAGGATGTTTTGTAGATCATGTTATGACCTACCCATCCATTCCCTTTGTTGCAATTATGGCCTGCTGTAGCTTGTGTTTACCATGCTCTCATTTTGCTAAATAATGTTGTTGTCAGTCCGTTAGCAGTAAGTTCGTTCTTGCCATGTGAATAGCTAGTGATTTATTCATCCTATGACCATGTTCTTGCCATGAGTAGCTGCACAAATATGCCTTGTTGTTGTTGGGTACATTCACCTGCCATGATATGCTTTATGTTAAGTTAACCAAGCTTGTAAACAAGCCTACTTATCGTTTTTTCTGCCATGTACAGTAATTTCACCAAGTCTGTGAATCTGTTATCATTTGCAACCTTGCCATGATGTTTTGAGCCTGTTCCAGTGGTGTTTAGCAGTAGCTCAGTGATCATGTTTTGTAGTGCTCGACATGTACATGCTTGCCATGCCCTTTGATGCCATGAGATGTTCCTGTAGCATATAGTTTTGTTGTCTCAAAGTATGCATCATGAATCTGTTTTGAGCCTTGCTCTGTTTTCCACCAAGTCTGAGAATCTTTTATGATTCGCAATTTTGTCTTGATGAATGCTATTGATCTAGAGGTTATATGGAGATGTTTAGTAATCATGTTTTGTCATGTTTAACATGTACTTTAATGTCATGCTTTTGGGTACTATGATCTTGCACTATAGCATCATTGTTTCAGGCCTCCAACATGTCAACATGTTATTCCTGCTCTCATGTATGCCCTGTTTTTCACCAAGTCATAATTTGTGTTATAAAGTTGCTTTTTGAATTGATCATAATGGATTAATCCTGATGCCTATGAACCTGAACCTTGATGTTATTTGAATCATGTAATCTATACTTTGACTGCATATCAAGTTCGTGTCCATATGCTTCCTGTAGCAAGTTGTTTCCATGATTGCAAAGTGCATAGTTGTTGTTTTGGGAAGATTGTGTTTGAAACTTGTATTGAGTGTATGTGTTGAATCGTGGCTCCGTTTGGATCATGCTCTACATGGAACTTGCTTGGTTATGAATTAAGTTTCATCTTGCCTTGTGGCATCCTTGATTTGAGCATGCGTGCTTGATGTTTGAATGCATTATGTATCAATGCCATGTTTAACTTGTTTTGCTCATATCTTCTAGGCCGTAGATCCGAATTAAATTAACTTTCTATGTAACTTGACTAGAAAGATGTGTACATCATCATGGTGCACCTTAACTTGCTGTTTAACAACTGCAACATAATGTGTTATTTAGATCTGGACCAATTTCGAAATTTTCATATGGGGAGTTTCCAAAATTGTTATATGTTGTTTCCTGTCTCATTTAAACTTGCTTTGATGTTTTGTTCTTGTGTGCATCATCTCTTGCCACGAGTAGCATCATGTAGGCTTGTCATGCATCATACTTGGACGATCTTCATGCCATGTTATGTGTTGTGTGATTACCGTGTTGTTTGCTTCTTTCTGGTTGTGCTCCTTCTCAATAGTTCATGTTTCGTTGCAATCGTGAGGATTCGTTCAACTACGCTTGGTTTGTCTACGTTGGTTCATCTTCTTCATGGACTCAATCTTCTTCCTAGCGGGATTTCAGGCAAGATGACCGTCACCTAGGATGTCACTACTATCTTTGTTATGCTAGTTGTCTCGATGCTATCGCTATGTCGTGCTACCTACCACTTGTTTATCGAGCCTCCTAAATTGCGATGATAGCCTCTAACCTTTCCACCATCCCAACAAACCATTGTTTGGCTATGTTACCGCTTTGCTCAGCCCCTCTTATAGAGTTGTGAGTTGCAGGTGCAGTAGCAAAGTTGTTCAACGTTGGGACATGGATATCATGGGATATCACAATATCTCTTATTTGATTAATACATCTATATACTTGGTAAAGGGTGGAAGGCTCGGCCTTTTGCCTGGTGTTTTGTTCCACTCTTGTCGCCTTAGTTTTTTGTCATACCGGTGTTATGTTTCTTGATTTTGCGTCCCTAACACGGTGAGGGTTTATGGGCCCCTCTTCACAGTTCGCTTTGAATAAAACTCTTCCAGCAAGGCCCAACATTGGTCTTACCATTTTCCTAATAAAAACTAAAACTTCCATAGGTACTTGCCGGCCCCCAAGGTCCCTTAATCAACCCCCAGGCCAGCGCTCCACATGAGTGTTGGTCCACCTACCTAGCAGTCGGCGGTGCCGCGTCGGGGCAACTCGGTGGTGTTTTGGCTACCGTCCACTTTGCATAAATGTTGTTGTCCTAAGAACGAGAGAAGCGCGGATTCTATCGAGGTATCGACGCACCGGGTGGTCTTGCTGATTTTTTTTAACATTGTCAAAATGTCTTGTGGACCGGGATTCCGAGTCTGATCGGAGGGTCCCGCGATAGAGGATTGTCTCCGCGGATCGTGAGCTTGTCATGGGCTAAGTTGGGACACCCCTACAGGGTTTAAACTTTCGAGAGCCGTGCCCATGGTTATGTGGCAGATGGGAATTTGTTAATATCCGGTTGTAGTGGACTTGAACTAAACTCAAATTAAATACACCAACCGCGTGCGTAACCGTGACCGTCTCTTTTTGAGTGAGTTCGAGAAGGGAACACAGTGGGGTTATGTTTGAATGTAAGTAGTTCAGGATCACTTCTTGATCATTACTAGATTGCGGCCGTTTGCGTAGTTTCTCATATTACTCTTGTACTCGTAATTTAGCCACCATATAATGCTTAGTCACTTGGTGCAACCTCATCACTTATACATTCCATACACATTAAGCTTTGCCAGTCTTGATACCCATGGTAATGGGATTGCTGAGTCCTCGTGGCTCACAGATTACTACAACAACAGTTGCAGGTCCAGGTAATGCAATGATCATGACGTGAGAGCGATGTTTACTTGTTTTGGAGATCTTCTTCTTCTTCGTCATCGATCTTGGGATAGGTTCCTGGTCGGTAGCCTGGGCTAGCAGAGTGGATGTCGTTTGAGTTTCTGTTTGTGTTTCATCCATAGTCGGATGTTGTTCTCGTATATGATGTATTGATGTATTCTTGTGGAATTTGTATGCCTTGTATGTATCCCCATCTATTATGTATGGTATGATGTAATGATATCCACCTTGCAAAAGCATTTCAATATGCGGCTCTAACCTTGGATGGGATTTTCGAATTCCGTTTGGATAGGATTGCATATTGGGCGTGACATCTATACCCATTTATGTGTCAAATAGATCATAGGGTTTCTCTGGTTACTCCCGCCTCCCCCTTTTTGGAATAGAAATCCTACGGTTATGTTCTCCGAATCCATGAAATCTGAGTAAGTTTCGTTAGATCCGTGTAGTGTATTGACTGTTTTAATGGTACAAGTGATAAGTGATTAGTTGTTTCATTTGTGCAAATGATTTCTACTAGTAATCCGACTAGGGCTAGTGTTCGTGCTAATAATTCCTAGCCAGGAGTTAACAATTGATTTTGAATGACCTACATATGTTTTGCCATTATTTTCTTCAAGATTTGTCTGTACATAGACGAATCTTTTTAAAATCGAACCATAATTGCCGGATATGTATAAATAAATAGCCATAAATTCATAATCCTACTTCACGGCATGTAAACATTGATTTGATGCCAAATTTGTTTTACTATTTGTATAGGTGTCGTCTGACGATGTGGACAGCGAGGATGAAGATGGCTAGAGGAGGTACAAGAGGCAAATCATGAGGGAGCTTTATGCAGGAATGCATAACAAGCGTATTAGGACCTGGAACGGCGGCTATCAATGCCCATTTTGCAACCACAAGTTTCATGACGCGTATCAAAGTGTTCTGGCGCATGCAAGAGGACGGGTCGTGTCACGCCCATGATGCGGCTATATCTCCCACGTGTCGGAGCACGACTTAGAGGCATAACCACATTGTAGGCATGTCGCAAGAGGGGTAATCTTTACACATCTCATGTACTAAATAAGAATGGGATAAAGAGTTGGCTTACAATCGCCACTTCACACAATACATAACTATAGCATTACATTATCCCGAATACAATCAAGGTCCGACTACGGAACCAAAATAAGGAAGACAACCACTAATGCAAAAGATCCCCGATCGCAACGACTGGGCCCCATTACTGATCAACTGGGAACGAAACAACACAATGAACAAGATCTTCATCGAGCTTCCATCTGAGCACAGTTGCGTCATCTGCACTGGTATCATCGGCACCTGCAATTGTTTGGAAGTAACTGTGAGCCACGAGGACTCAACAATCTCACACCCGCAAGATCAATACTATTTAAGATTATGGGTAGGAAAAGGTAGTGAGGTGGAGCTGCAGCAAGCACTAGCATATATGGTGGCTAACATACGCAAATAAGAGCGAGAAGAGAAGCAAAGCACGGTCGTGAACTAGAAGTGATCAAGAAGTGATCCTGAAACTACTTACGTTCAAGCAATGTCTCAAGTAAGGTAATCTTCACAACAACCCATGTAAATAGATAATAAGGGGAAAGGTACATAGTTGGCTTACACTCGCCACGTCACACAAAGTACATGAATAACATTACAATCATCCAATACACTCATGGTCCGACCACGGTACCAAAATAAAAGATCAACCCCAACAAGCGACTTGGTCCCGATCGCCCCAACTGGGCACCACTAATGATCATCAGGGAAAGACACATAGTAACGGCGTGAGTCTTTGTCGAACTCCCACTTGAGCTCAAGCGCATCATCTAGAACGGAGTCATCGGGCCCTGCATCTGGTTTGGAAGTAATCTGTGAGCCACGGGGACTCAGCAATCTCGCACCCTCACAATCAAGACTATTTAAGCTTATAGGTAAGGCAAGGTAATATGTGGAGCTGCAGCAAGCGACTAGCATATATGGTGGCTAACCTATTCGCAAAAGAGAGCGAGAAGAGAAGGCAAAGCACGAACGAAGAACTAGAGAACAACCTATGGCAAACATTACTCCAACACCGTGTTCACTTCCCGGACTCCCCAGAGAAGAGACCATTACGGTAACACACGCAGTTGATTCATTTTAATTAAGTTAAGGTTCATGTTATCTACAATCGGACATTAACAAATTCCTATCTGCCCATAACCGCGGGCACGGCTTTCGAAAGTTCAAATCCCTGCAGGGGAGTCCCAACTTAGCCCATCACAAGCTCTCACGGTCAACGAAGGATAAACCTTCTCCCGAGACATTCCGATCAGACTCGGTATCCCGGTTCTACAAGACAACTTCAACAATGGTAAAACAAGTCCAGCAACACCGTCCGAATGTGTCGACAAATCCCGATAGGAGATGCACATATCTCGTTCTCAGGGCACACTCAGATAGGTCAAGCTACGAGTAAAACCAACCCTCGAGTTTCCCCGAGGTGGCCCCGCAGGCTGCCCAGTTCGGACCAACACTCAGAGGAGCACTGGCCCAGGGGGGGTTTAAATAAGATGACCCTCGGGCTCCGGAAACCCAAGGGAAAAGGAGGCTAGGTGGCAAATGGTAAAACCAAGGTTGGGCATTGCTGGAGGAGTTTTATTCAAGGCGAACTGTCAAGGGGTTCCCATTATCACCCAACCCCGTAAGGAACGCAAAATCTAGGAACATAACACCGATATGACAGAAACTAGGGCGGCAAGAGTGGAACAAAACACTAGGCAAAAGGCCGAGCCTTCCACCCTTTACCAAGTATATAGATGCATTAAAATAACAAGATAATATAGTGATATCCCAACAAATAAACAATGTTCCAACAAGGAACGGTCTCCAATCTTCACCTGCAACTAGCAACGCTATAAGAGGGGCTGAGCAAAGCGGTAACTTAGCCAATCAACAGTTTGCTAGGACATGGGGGGTTAGAGGTTTGACATGGCAATTTGGGAGGCATGATAAGCAAGTGGCAGGCATCGTAGCATAGGCATAGCAAAAGAGCGAGCATCTAGCAAGCAAAGATATAATTGATTTCGAGGGTATGATCATCTTGCCTGCAAAGTTGTCAGAGTTGACTTGATCCTCGTAAGCAAACTCAACGGGATCCTCGTTAGGGAACTCGTCTCCCGGCTCTACCCAAACAATACAAACAAGCAAAAGGAACACAATCAACCATGTGCAAAACTCAAACAAACATGATGCAAACATGGTATGCTATGCGGGATGCGATATGTGATGCGTATGCAAGATTTGACAAGGAATGATTGAACCTGGCCTAAACATGGAAATCCAAGAGTGCCATTGGAAAGTTGAGGTGATTTCGGTTGAAATCTATATAAAGAACACCGGAATTGGATGCACGGTTTGGAAATGGCAAGCAAAACAAATATGGCACCGGTCTGTGATAAACAACAAGTAGCCATCTAAATGCATCAAGATAAACATGCTACAGCACTCAAACATGACAACAAAATACATGGTAGGGATCCACTCATGAATCTTGACAAAATATGAACACTGAGCTACGGCCAATTCATCCATTAACAGGTTCAAACAAGCATGGCAAAAGTGCAATTGATAAACAGGTTGACTTAGTGAAATTAACACAAGTCTGAAATTTCAGATCAGGTAGCACACTTTGGAGCATGAAAACTATATGCTACAGGAACTTAACATGGCAAACCAAGGCATGACATGAAGCTACTCAAAGCACTTAACAAAAGTCCCTTAGTGACCTTGAGCCAAAAGGGATCAGAAAATACAATTGCAAGCATGTGAACATGGCAAAAACATAATCTGGTTACAGACTTAGAGAAAAACTGGAGCATGCAAATATGTTAACGAGTAGGCATGTTTACGAGCTCGATGCACTCACTACAGAGCAAGTCATGACAATCTAAACATACACCCATCGAGAATACATATTATATAAGCTAGACATGGCAAGAACAACAACATAGCATGCACAGATCAACAACAACATCCTCGGCAAAATCGCTAACAGTAAACAATCTGCCAGGATTCACGAAATAGCAAAAGGAGAGCTCGATTGACTCAAGCTAGGGTGCTCCATAATTGCAAACAAAGACATGGATGGATAGAGCACCACAATGTTAACAAATCATCCTTACTGATCATCCTCCAAAGAGGCACGGATCACTAGGAAACAACATGAATATATGGAATATTGATAAACTCAGATCAAGGACTTGGAGAAATTTTAAGTCCCTGAAATCAGCATTAACGAATGCACTACTTTGCAAGCTTGTGCTAGTCACCACACATATCACAAAAATACATGGTAAGCAACTCTATAAAGATGGCATGGCATATAACAAGTGGTAGGTATCGCGGCATAGCAAAAGAGCGGGCAACTAGCAAGCAAAGATAGAAGCGATTTGGAGGGTTTTGTCATCTTGCCTGAGATCCTGCAAGGAAGAAGAATGAGTCCATGAAGAAGACAAACGGACGTAGTCGAACGAATCCTCACAACTATGGAACGAAACCGAAGCTAACGCGAGAAGCAACCCGGAAAGAAGCAAACAACATGGTAAACAACCATCACATAAACATGGCATGATGCACAAGCAAGTATGATGCATGTCCGGTTTAATCAAGCATGGCATGGCAAAGCGCACAAACAACCCTACAAATTAAGTGGAGCTCAATATGCAACGAGTTGCATATTGACGAAACTCCACATGACTTATTTAGTTCGATCTTGGTTATGTACCCAACAATATTAAATGTTGG
The DNA here is from genome assembly GCF_002162155.2 of Triticum dicoccoides. Classification (NCBI taxonomy): domain Eukaryota; kingdom Viridiplantae; phylum Streptophyta; class Magnoliopsida; order Poales; family Poaceae; genus Triticum; species Triticum dicoccoides. The sequence continues at coordinate 367,985,992 of NC_041386.1, read as the reverse complement.
TTAACATGGCAAGAGGTTGAAGTATAAGAAAACTATACTATCTAAACAGCTTAAATGGGGCCGGATATAACAGACAACAAATCCGGTAAACCCCCATATGCCTTTAGCAAATTAATGCAAACAACAAGTTTACCCATTTTAAAATGTTGTTATCATGATGCAGATGACATGTGCAAGTTTATGCAAATTTTATGAAAAAGTTGACATGATGATGATATGGGGCATTTGGTCGCCACGACGGAAAGAAAAGGGTGTCATGGCGGCGAAAACAGAAACGGTGCCACGGCAACGAATCCGAAAATGATGCCACGACAACATATCAGTTCCGGTAGCTCATGGAGATACCGGTGCAAAAGGAAAAGTGACAGGAGCGTGTCATGCCAGGATGGTGGGGTGATCCCGGATACCGGGTTCCCACGGGTCGACGACGGTGCCAAGCGAGGGAAACAACTAACATTCGCGGGAGGATACAACATCCAAACATGCATCTGATACAACACATACATTCATTCACGGGCGGTCGTCTTGGGGTTATACCTTCGAAGCATGCATCTCCGGACGGTTCGGGTTCGATGGGATGTTGACGGAAGTAGACGTTCATGGGTCGTAGTGGGAAGTAGTCGTACTCGCGAACTTGTCAGATCCACGGCGAGGGTAGCTGTTCACGGCGCGTGTGCCCTGCGGTTCTTCGGACAAGGTAGTTGTCCACGGTTCGTTGACAGACTTGACGGGTCCGAGGGCTCCGGCCATCGTGGTACTTGGCGCAACACCGTGTAGTCGTACATTTGAAGAGGAACTTGGCCATCTGAATGTGTACTTGGCGAACGAAGGTCGTCATGGTACTCATCGGTCCATGAAGTCGTTCTCGTAGGTCTTGGCATTTCGTTCAATACTCGTTCGAGCATCCGTGTGGTCTTTTCGATGGTGTACTTGGCGAAGGCGGTCTTGGCAAGCAACGAGCAGTGACACGGTGTACCGACGCAACAACGCAGGCGGGTGCTCGAGCAGGACTTGGCGCCGGTCGTCGTCCTCGCATACTCGCACGACAAAAGCAGGGGACGGTGGCGGCGCCGGGCTTGAGGAGGCCGAGGTCAACGAGCGAGGGCTCGTCTCCCTCGCAGAGAGACGAGGTCGATAGCAGCTTCGCTGGAACAGGGGAACGATGGAGGCGCAGGAACGGAAGGACTTCGGCGTGGCAGGGAGCTCAGGTGGCTGTGGCTGGATGGGTTCGAGCGCTGCTGCGGGGAGCTCCTCTCCCGTAAGGCGCGTCGCGCGAGGCTGAGGCCACCGGAAGGAGGAGGTCAGGCGCTGCTCGAAGCACCAAGGGAGCGGCCATGGCGCTTGGAGCTCCTGTTGGCGGCAACGAAGAGAGGCGGTGGCGCTCCTGGCAGATGACGAACAGGGGATGGCAGAGAATGAGGCAGCGACGAGGTGGAGCAGGGGCCAGCGACCAGGCAAGACGACGAGGAGGATCCTGCGAGGGATCCTAGCGGGGAGGTAGTGGAGGGCGGCGCTCGGCGGCGGCAGACTTGGAGGCGGGGCGGCGAGCGATGGAGGGTTGACGGGAGGAGGAAAGGGATCGGGCACGGGGGCTCTCATGGCGTGTGGTGTGAGTGGCGGCGCGAGGGAAGGAGATGGGGATCGAGAGGGAGAGATCGAGAGGACAGGGGTCGGGCTAGGTTAGAGGAGAGGGACTGGGCTGTTGCCTCCTTGAGAAGATGGGCCTTAGAGGCCGGCCCAATTTACTGCTACTGGTTGGAGGGCCAGATGGGATATGCACTACCTTCCCCCTCTTAATTCTCATATACTGTTTAAGAAAATAACCGGAAGTCAAAAGAAAAGATCAGGGGGTAAGGAGAAGGGTATGGGGTATATAAAAATATCCCTGGGATCCTTAGTTTCTGAGATATTTGAATAAAATGCTTTGGCAATTTTTTAGAGGCTGCAATTTTTATGCAAGTTTGAAAATAACTCAAACTCGAATAAATCCTTAGCCCAACCAAAACACTTCCAAAATACCTGAAAATTGGAGGAGGTGGTCTTGGCACGGTCTAGCATTTATAGGGAACAGTTGAACATTTTAAAGAAAGAGGAGAACGCCACTTGCAATAAATGGGTGAAATTTGAAAGAAGGAAGAAGTGAAATGGTTTGCACTTGGAGAAGGGCCTTGGAGGAAAGATCATGGATGCAAAAATAGTTTAGAAACGAGAGGGATTTATAATGCAAGTTTATTGCGGTTAATTCCAAACTAATGGAATATTTTATATAGCTCCCTAAATATTGGGAGGGTATGTTTTAAAGAGAAACCACCATGTGAGTTCCCTCGATTTAAATAGATCGACGATCTATGCAACTTATTTAGATGAGTTTTAGTTAGCTTTAAGAAAAAAGATGGCATGATGACATGATGCAATGATGAATGCAACGAACCAAACAAATCACATGACGAAACCCGGAATTCATGGAAGGCACCTGAAGCTCCAGTCTTGGGGTGTCACAGGCCGTTAGCTCCTTCAAGAAGAAGTATTCTCCCAGAGTGGCGCACAGCTCGTACGCCGAGTACCCGGAGAAGCTTCAGGATCGTGCCGGCAGATGAGATGAGGTGTGGGATAGAACTATGTGCGCTTGAGTATGCTTAATGACGGTTGAACTATGTACTTATGGGTGAACTATGCTTGTGTACGCGTACGCTTATTATCTATGTCTGAGTATGTTTAATCTATGTTTACTTATGTCTAACCGTGGGATATGGATGCAATCAGTTCGATTGATGGAATTTACTTCCGTCTTGGTTTATTGGTCCCCTTTTGTAATTTGTGTTAAATTTTGACCAAAAGTTTAACTGACACAATGTTAGTGCAGGTCAGCAAAAAATATATCATTGGATGGGTATTTGAGCATAGTGTTCAATGATATAATTTTTGGTGACATGCATAAACATTTCTTAGTTAAATATTTGGTCAAAATTTGGTAAAAGTTACAAAGAGGACCAATAAACCAGGACGGAGTTAATACGTCAATCACACACGGTTCCCAAAATTGGAACCGTGTGTAATGACTTTCATTTTTCGTATTGCATCAATCACACATGGTTGGATATAGCAAACCATCGCCTCCAAAATTCTTCGTGTGACAGAAAACCCTCACCACCAATTCAAAAAAGAAAACCCTCACCATCCCCATGTCACAAAAACCCTCACCCTACCCGCCACCCCCTCCGATCCCCATTCACACCTGCACAAGCTCCTCCACGTCTAGGCATGGCACCGCCTATCACGACGGTAACCACTTAACTCGACGCCTGCCGCCGCCGCCAGGCTGCCGGCAAAGCCCACCCTATTACGCCACTTCCGCTTACCGCCGCCTATCGCCATCAAGTTTCTCGGCGCTGCTCGTGGTCGAACCAGCTCCACTCGGTTGGGGCATCTGTCATACAAAGGGTTCTTCTCATGGACAACAAGGTAACTAATTTAATGATATATCATCTCATCTCTTATCCCAGTTCATCTGCCTCCTTTAATCACGCGGCCGAAATTGCCATGAATTCATTTTTATTCGAGCTGATTTGAGGGTTTTCTTCCATTCGTGCAGTGTACAGTGCACGGACACATCAGGATCTTGCGGCCTCCGCCAGACATTCCATCTCACCATACCAGATGACTTGAAGATGCGCGCGGTATGTTCAATCTCACCCTAAATCGGTTGGCATGGCCTACTTTCCTGAACATATTCTAAATATTACTACATTTGGATAAAAGCTGCCACATGCACCATATACGTCAAAGGGGATTTCTTCCCTCTTCTTTCTATATTAGACAAATTAATGATGTATTGTTCTTTTGATTACTCTCATATTTCCATGACATCATATTTACCCTATCTATTTAATTATAGATTTTTGTCCTTCGATTTCGACTGCTATACAGTTCTTTCAATTTGGGCCCATATTTGCATGTCACCATATTTTCTTTAACAATCCCATCATTTTCTGCAGCGCGTCCCTTGCTATGCAACAGAATCTGTAGTGCACAATCTTCCCCTTTACATAAATCAAGACTGCAGTGATGTCATACTACACACAAACCATGGATTTACAATCGTTGATACTGTAAGACTTGAATAACGTGGTGACTCCTATTTTGGCACTAGCTTTTGGAAAAAAATTCTAAGTTTTATGAACTGAAAGCAGGCACTAGAATTGCACTGCACATAAAAGGGTCTGGTCATGAGATATATGCTAACATCCCCGACGATATCATCCGTCCAGACTTTGTTCGAAGTTTCTTTTCAACTATCTGCATGTTGACCTACCCAGGAATATCAAATGAATTGTATAGTATTTAAGCAACCAATTGTTATTCCCTTTTCTTACTATATTCCTTCATAATAACTTCTAGTTACGAATACACTTTTATATTGCCCTATTTTAACTAAATATTCCATGTACTCCCATTTCTATCATAAAGCACCCCTGACAAGGGGACTCAAGAGATGGAGAGCGGGGCCGCCAACAAGCGGAGGCGGGGCGAGCTAGAACTGAAAGAGACTCCAGCAGGCCTAGACTTCATCAGCAACCTCCCCGATGATATGTTGACAGTCATCATGTCCCTCCTCCCAATCAAATATGGGGCGTGGAAAACCATCCTTTCCCAGCGGTGGCGCCCCCTATGGAATTCCATCCCTCTCGACCTCATCGACACCCACAAGATCTACCATGGCTATCACAAAATCTTGGATGCGTTCTCCAAGATCCTTGGCAGTCACCTTGGCCAAACTAGAGGCCATAGAATGGGCAAGTTCCGTTCCAACGGTAAGGACCAAGCCAAGCTTGACGACTGGTTCCGATCCCCCGCCCTAGATCAGCTCGAGGAGCTCACTTTTGATGATGGTCACATGCGCTCGCTGCCAACGTCCGTGCTCCGCCTCAAGCCCACGCTACGCGTCGCCAAGTTCGGGAACTGCCACCCCCCCTTAATGACGCGCCCGCTCTTATTCTACCACGACTAAAGCACCTCGATCTCATCGTCGTCTGCCTCTCAAACAGTGACATGGAGTGCCTGCTCCGTGGCTGTACTGCACTCGAGTACCTTCGTCTTCAGGCGATCAATGGGTTGAGTACCTTCCACATCACCACCATGACTCTCCGGACTATTTCTGTGTATTGTTGGTGAGACATGAAGACATCGCAAGAAGTGTACCATAGTATGGTCATTGAGGAAACACCTGCACTGGAGAGATTACTTGTAGTTGATCAAGAAGGTCTAACATGAATCAATGTCATTTCTGCGCCAAAATTGACAGTGGTGGGCTAGTCCTCGGACAAATGCTCTGAACTTGTTATTGGATCCACACCCGTTCAGGTACAATAGCCGCCTTCTACATCTCCTTGTACAAATTAACATTATTTCTAATTTTGAAGATGTTTTTTCTTCTGTCATTCAGAATATGATTCCGACAAGCTTGACCCCAAAACTACGCACATTGAAGGTCTTGTCACTAGAATCTATCGGCCCCAACCTGGAGCAAGTTGTCAGTTTCCTGAGATGCTTTCCGTGCCTGGAGAAGCTATATATCGAGGTGATGTTCATTTCCTGTTAAATATTAAACATAAGGGAGTTCAATTTGTGATACCTTTTTCCAAGATTACAATTACAATGTACTACGATTTCTGAATGATTCTTTTGGAGGATTTCACTACATACATGTTCTGGATTCATCTGTAGTAGTTTTCTTAGGGAACTTTTCATCCACTCCAAGCTCTTGCGAAGAAGGCTACATTTTTCTAGAATGTAATCAAATGCCTATGTTAATCATGCTAGATCAAGGATGGCATGTTAGTGCATTTTACAAATCCTGCAAACCAAATAGGCATGTAGTAGTGTTCAAACCTGCATGTAGGCACTAATGTCGGTGTCAAAACCGGTGGATCTCGGGTAGGGGGTCCCGAGCTATGCATCTAAGGCAGATGGTAATAGGAGGTGGGGGACACAATGTTTACCCAGGTTCGGGCCCTCTCGATGGAGGTAATACCCTACTTCCTGCTTGATTGATCTTGATGATATAAGTATTACAAGAGTTGATCTACCACGAGATCATTTTTTGTCCTACGGACTAAACCCTCAGGTTTATATAGACACCGGAGGGGGCTAGGGTTACATAGAGTCGGTTACAAGGGAGGAGATCTACATATTTGAATTGCCAAGCTTGCCTTCCACGCAATGGAGAGTCCCACCCGGACATGGGACGAAGTCTTCAATCTTGTATCTTCATAGCCCAACAGTCCGGCTGTCCGGGGACCCCTAATACAGGACTCCCTCAGTAGCCCCTGAACCAGGCTTCAATGACGACGAGTCCGGCGCGCAGATTGTCTTCGGCATTGTAAGGCGGGTTCTTCCTCCGAATACTCCATAGAAGATTTCGAATACAAGGATCGTGTCCGGCTCTGCAAAACAAATTCCACATACCACCGTAGAGAGTACAATATCCCACAAATGTAATGCGCTACCAAATTTCATAGCATGACATCACGCCATGGCCCGGTCATTATTCGAACCGTTTTTCTCAACCAGCTACTGCACATATTGCGAGGTGGTTTTCTTGGCACGTCTTTGTCGAAGCAGAGATTGTGTCCCCTTATCACGGGATTATCATCAATACGGGTGTGGGTAACCAACCGCGCCATCAATCACGGCGCTTGGGGAATAAGCGAGTTTACCAGGCAAGTGGGGAGACACAGAATCCCTACTGCTTTTATAAGGGGATAAGGACTCCCTTTCGCACCCATGCTTTCTTCTTCCCGATCCATTCCCCTTCGCCCGAGCTCCAGCGCCCGAGCATTCGTCTTCTCCGCCCACAAAGGACTTCCGAAAATGTCCGGATCCGGAGCAGGAGGCAAGTGGATGGCCTCTACCGTCCAGCAGAAGGATATCAAAAAGCTTCGGTAGGCCGGGTATCTGGCCAAAAAAATCGGCCACCGTCTCCCGACGGCGGGATAGATCGTTCCTACTCTGGAACCCGAAGAGAGGGTTGTATTCCTCCCTCATTTTGTCCGCGGGATAGGGTTTCCCCTCCACACGTTCGTTCACGGCATCATGTATTATTACAGGATCGGTTTTCATGATCTATCCCCCAATTCCTTCATCAACATCTCGACATTCATCGTCGTGTGCGAGGCTTTTCTCCGCATCTCGCCACACTTCGGCATATGGCTGAAGAGCTTTAATGTGAAGCCCAAGGTGGTGAGCGGTGAGCACGCTGGGTGCGGGGGCACTATGGTGAGCAAGATGCCCAACGTCACATGGCCAATAGGTACTTTTAATGATTCCGTCAAAGAGTGGCAACAGCAGTGGTTTTACATCACTGAGCCACGTGCACGGAATGGGCCGCCGCTCCAGAGTTCCGATCCGGAGCCCCTCTGTGGCTTACGTCCTGGCCCAAGAAGGGTCTGAACTGGTCTTCGTCCGATGAACTGTCGGTGCTCCAGACGCACGTTAAAGATATGGAAGACAAGAACATCAAAATTGTCAATGTAGTCCAGGTGATGTTAGTTCGCCGGATCCTGCCTTGTCAACACCGGACTTGCAATCTATGGGAATTTGATCCGGCCAAGCACCAGACCCTGCAAGAGCTCTTTGGCTCCTCGCACAAAGGCGTCTGGAAGGTGCTTTTCAAGTCCGGCAAATCATGGACGGACTTGGCCGAGGACCGCAGGTACCAACTGTCCCTCCCTGCAAGCTCGGTATGTTTTTATGCATTTTATCCGCATAACCCAAGGGAAATGCTTAATGTGTTTTCCTCAACTCCCCTAGGGCTGGATGCAGAAGACGGAGCGGATCCACTGTCCAGCCTCGTTGCGCGAAGAACCGGCTTGCCCACTTCTAACGAAGATGCTGGTCCCAGCGCCGTACAATGCACCGAAGAAGAAGGCCGAGAAGGAGGCCAAAAAGACCCGGGGCGGCCTTCGTCGCCGTGGCACTTCGGACACAATATCCGAAGGCTCCAACGTCTGTTATGCCTTCGAAGAGGACAAGGAGGATGATGAAGACGAATCCCCATCGGGGGGAAGAAAGAAGAGGGCGGCCTCCAGACACTTGGAGGCCGAGTTGCCTAAAGGGGGAAAAGCTCCCCTTCCGGAAGAGTCCAGTGCTGCCGCCGATAGCAGCCCGGCGTGGGATCCCCGGGCCCAGCCCCTGGTAAACTTGTGAGTATAAAATCCGAACATGTTTATGCGTCCAGACTCATCATGGCATAATATTTTAACCTGAGCTATATTTTTTGTACTCCGACGAGGTCCCGCACCGAACGATCCTCATCAGAGGATTTCTTAAGCTCGGATGCTATGGAGAGCGGGGCGCCCCCGAAGGCCCCTTCCCCCAAATATGTGAATAACACCGGGGCTTCATCCCAGAAGGACCCCGACCAAGGAGGGGGGAAGAGATCGTGAAAGCGTCGCCTGGAGGTCAAACTTCGGGGGCCGGAGACATGGGGGAGAAGATTCCCATGGGATTCGACGGCGGGAGCCATCTTGAATTTGGCTCCCAGCCGTACGCAATTCCGGAGACCAATACGGCTCCAGAATCAAGCAGGCGGCATCCCTTGGTTGGAGGGGGCGTGCTTGTTCCAACCTCAATCTCTGTCCAACCAGAGGTGCTGGATGTTTTGTTGGCGGCGCTGAAGAGCGCCTCCATCGGGATGAACACCGTGCCCTGATGGATGCAGTGATTAAGGAGATTCGGTCTGCTGAGAGTGGACTGAATGAAGCATGTATCAACCTTATAAGAGGCTTTGAGGTAAGTTTTATGAGGTTTCGAAGAGTGTCATAGTATGGATAGTAGCTCCTCATACACTGCTCGGTGCAAGAAAGGACCGGACAGAGGAACAATTTTATGTTCGCAACAAGACTCACTTGATGACATCTATCTCTGTTCTTTCATAAGAAGGCGTCTGCAGCGGCTGCTGCCTCTCATACTGCGGAGGTCTCCGGACTGAATCAAAGTCTGGAGTGGGCCAAAGAAGAACTTGGCCAGTTGAAAAGGCAGTTGGAAGATAAACAAGGTATGCGCAAGCCTTGTTCGCCTTCAGTGCGAACAAATTTCCAGTATGATAAAATATTTTTCATTATTTGCGCCAGGGGCGATGACCGAAGTCGAGGCTCTGAGGAAGGCTGTTGTCGAGGCCGATGAAAAGGCAGCCGCAGAGCAGGCTCTTCGTGAGAAGCACGAGGCCAGGGTTATTGAAGCTGAGCAGGAGCTTCAAGAGTCCGTGAAGAAATGTCAAACCTTGGAGCAGAGTGTAACGGAGAAAGAATCCGAGCTCACCAGGGCTCATCAGGCTGCGCGCGATGCCCAGGGGGAAACCCAAGGCGCCCTGCAGGAGATCCAAGAGGCGAGGACGATCGCGCCGGATAAGGCTTTTTTCCATGTAAAGCAAGTATTTGAGGAGAAAATCATGTTTCTAATTTTGAGTTCAGATTCCTCCAGGGGTATTTGCGGAACTGCCCCATAGCATATCGGATGCCGCCCCATTCTACCGAGTCAAAGAAGGGAACCCTGCGGACAAGCTCTTCTGGTCGCAGTATCTGGCACCGAATTATCCGGTGCCTTTTGCCAACCAACTGAAACAGCTTATTGAACTGCATAGGGCGGCTGAACTAGCCATGAAGGATTTGATTGTCCGGTTATTGCCCGCCGAGCCGATTTCAAGCAGCTACTTCGGGCTCGTGAAGCGGCTTGTGAGTGCCTGCCCTCGACTTGACGTCATCAAGTGGTCGGTCTGTATAGAGGGTGCGCGAACGGCCTTCGCCCGCACAAAGGTGCACTGGGGGAAGATGGATGCTGAAAAGCTGATGACCGAGGGACCGCCAGAGGGTAAGGAGCACCGCAAGCCCGAATTATATTATGAAAGTGTCCTGAAAGGATCCTGCCTTGCGGCGAAGCAATGCACCAAGGACATTATATTTCCGTGAATACAATCATGTTGTCCTTTGTAATGTTGAATAAGGTCATTTCTATGATTTATTGCATGTTATATAAAAATTTATCCTCCTACTCGGCCATTTTATATATTAATCCTGAGAGTTGGCCAGTCGTCGGCTTCTGCCCCCCCCCCCTAAGGAAGTACGGGGTGTTCAGGATAAACCTGATCACTCTTTGTCCCAGTTTTGGGTCCTTCGAAGGAGGTGTTCAACACAATGAACCAGGCAATCGGACTATAGGGCTTTATCACTCTCACTTAGCCATAGGAGCTTTAGAAAAGGAAGGTAGGCACAACCCCTGGTGTTCGGAAGACCATAGGAGGGGCTATATAAGCACCTGGTCGGAAGAAAAGCCGATCCATCGCACGCTGCATTGGTTATGGCATTATGCGGGAGGAATGCATAAAGATTTTACAACCTCTCGAACAGTTGACCAGCTCTCACCGTATCATGACTGTCAGTTTTCGGCTTTCTCTACTGAGGTGCTCGTCCAGAAGAACCGGGACACAAACTCAGTAGCTCTCCCTGTGCCGCCTTAGCCGATATAGTGGAAAGTAAGGTAGCAAAACATGGGAACCGGGAAAACCCAACATTTCACCCAAGACATGATTCGGAGCTGATGCATATAGTGCTATAAGTTCGGGGTGTCGAACTTCCATGAAGGTGTTCGGACTTGATTGCCGTATTATGGGTAAAACGAAGCCCCCCGACATATTTAAGGCATATCGTGGTGTACAGATGCCACTTGACAAAAGAATTTCAACAAGAAATAACAGTAGATAAGCGTTATATAAATCCACATGTTGTATTTGAATAGTACGTCGATGCATATGAGTATAGGAAATGTGATAAAAAAAGAAATATGACTATGGAACCTGCTGAGACCAGGGGGGGGGGGAAGCTGTGTGCGGATCCGGAGTATAGTCGGATGGTCATTGCAGGGAATATCTAAGGATTCCCTTGTGCGTTCGAGCTGCTTCCATATCACCAGTCCTGGTCTGCACAAAGTTGAACCTGCAAACAAAATGTAAGAAATGCTTGTGTGCCACAGAGCGGTTGAGCCGCGGTATGTGGCATGTCCTGGCCTTTGCCGGAGTGTTTAATTGACCTCTAGACGAGCCGGGCTATCCTGCTGCGAAGTAGTTCGAAGTCCTTTGGTGGTTTCTGGGAGTCGGGCCGTCGACTCGAGGTTCGGTTGGAAGGTGCCACTTGTAGCTTCTGCTGTTAAAGCAGCGGTATACTCCTTCTTGCCAATGGAAAGTTCGGCCTTGCCATTAACTGTGATGACGTTGCACGGACCGGGCATCTTGAGCTTACGGTAGGCATAATGTGGTACCGCATTTAATCAAGCGAACGCGGTTCGTCCGAGCAGTGCCTGATAATCACTGCGAAAGGGGACGATGTCAAAGATGAACTCTTCGATGCGGTAATTGTCCGGTGATCCGAAGACTACCTCAAGGGCGATGGAGCTTGTACAGCTGGCCTCCACACCTAGTATAATACCTCTGAAGGTGGTTTTAGTGGGCTTTATCACCGAATGACCGAATGATCGATGCCCATCTGACGGCCAGTGGTGTAGCTCTCGATCTGCTCCAGCTGGCCAAGCGAGTTGGCCCGCAGTGCAAAGCCGCTAAATATGAAGATCTGTTTGGGGAGAAAAACCTCACCCTGGATTGCATCGTTGCCGATTATCAAGGGAGCCATCAAGCCTTTATCGTGACGGCGTAGTGGAACTCTCAATGAAAGCACCAATGTCGGTGTCAAAACCGGCGGATCTCGGGTAGGGGGTCCCGAACTATGCGTCTAAGGCGGATGGTAACAGGAGGCAGGGGACACAATGTTTACCCAGGTTCGGGCCCTCTCGATGGAGGTAATACCCTACTTCCCGCTTGATTGATCTTGATGATATAAGTATTAAAAGAGTTGATCTACCACGAGATCATAGAGGCTAAACCCTAGAAGCTAGCCTATGATTATGATTGTTTTTTGTCCTACGGACTAAACCCTCCGGTTTATATAGACAACGGAGGGGGCTAGGGTTACACAGAGTCGGTTACAAGGGAGGAGATCTACATATCCGAATTGCCAAGCTTGCCTTCCACGCAATGGAGAGTCCCACCCGGACACGGGACGAAGCCTTCAATCTTGTATCTTCATAGCCCAACAGTCCGGCCAAAGGATATAGTCCGGCTGTCCGGGGACCCCCTAATCTAGGACTCCCTCAACTAACAAGTTTTCTTCCTTTGCAGATAATATTAGGCCTAGTGGTGGATAATGTGATACAATATTGTCACACCCTAGCTAGTTTAAGCATTAGAGTGTGCATCATGTTTAAATTCCCTTAAATTTGAAATGGGGAAGACAGAAACCCCAGCACCCCCCTGGAAACAACTAGGGTTTACTAAAATTATTTTCAATGAACCCAAAATGCCCTTCACAAAATGTTCATCATTTCTGGATTGGGCTAAAACCCCTGGCAAAAATGGTGCACTCTTTTCTAGGACATTCTGGATTCTCTGAATTAAATCATAAGTATTTGAATTTGGGCATTTAAATGATATAAAATAATTTAAATGCTCAAATAATTCTGGAAATAAGTGTGGGCTGTTGGGAATAATCTAAACAGAGCCCCTAATTATTTTCAGGATTTTTAAAGATGTCTAGGTATTTTTAATAAATCCCAATAGTTGAAGAAAAATAGAAAAGGAAAACAAATCAGAAAAAGAGAGAGAGAAACCTACCTGGTGCGGCCCAGCTAGCTCACCCGCCGGCCCACCTGGTGGCCCAGCATTATGCTGGCCCGCGCCAGCCAGCTGCTTCTTCCCCGCCAGGCAGGCAGGGAGGTGACGCCGACATGCCCGAGCTTGCCACGGCGTCACCTGCTTGCCTCCCGCGCCCCTGGACGCCTGGACGCCTCCACGTCGCACCCCGCAGCCCCTGGACTCGCCATTCCCCCCTGTCTCTCTCCCTTCGCCGTTCCCCACCATGGCCGACGCTCCTGTCACCGCACCATCGTCATAGCCGTGCCCTCCGTCGTCCTCGCGCCGCGCCATCGTGTCCATGAGCCCCGCCGTTGTCGACTACATCGAGTAGGCCGAGCTCCGAGCGCTCGCTCGCCCCGGAGACGCTGCACCGAGCTCATCCTCAACTCCGGCCACCGAAGATCCCCTTCGCCGCCTCGCTCGCTCCAGCCCTTCCCTGAGCTCGCCGTTCGCTCCCCTGCAACCGCTGTGAGCTCCACCATCGTTTCCCCCTCTCCCCGCGCTCGTCCGCGTCCTCTAACCCCCTCTGCCATCGAAGCCGAAGCTTGCCGCCGCCGCCGCACGTCACCGTTGTGGCCATAGCCGCGTCGGGGCGCCACCGAGCACACCTTCGTCCTCCATGCACTCCCAGGAGCCTAACGCACCACTCCCCACGCCTCGCCGTGCCCCGTAGCCTTGGTTTCATCCTTGTCCGAACTCCGGCGACCGCCAAGGTCGTCGCCGGCGTCGTTCTCGGCCTCCCCGAGCCCCACTTCCTCCACCAAACGACGCGGCTCGCTCCCCGCGTCACATAGCTGCTCTCCGCCATCGATTTGGTCGCCGGAGACGCAAACCCGAGCCCCTCCGCCGCGTCTGACGTCGCCGGCGTCAAGCCGCCGGTGAGTTGACCCTGTTTGACCCCCGTGTGGGCCCAGGTAGACCCCCCTGAGTCTATGACAGGTGGGGCTGGTCTGCTAATTAGTTTAAGATTAGTTTTAACTAAATTTAATTAGTTTAGTCACTGACATGTGGGCCCAGGCCCCACTGACAGCTAATTAGTGTTAATTTAATTCTGTTAATTAGTTGTGACACTGACAGAGAGGGCCCACCAGTCAGGTTTGACCTGGCCGACCCAGTTGACCCACTGACGTCACACCTATGTCATGCTGACGCATTAATTTAATTACTGGATTTATTCTTTAATAGGAAATTCCAGAAAATAGCCAAAACTTCTAAAAATCTTAGAAAATCAACCATAGCTCCAAATGCAAAGATTTATATATGAAAAATGATCAGAAAAATTCAATCTATCCATCTGTAATTGTTTCATGCATGACAAAACAAGTTAACCTTGCTGTTTAAGCAGAATAAGGTAATGCTCTAATAAGGCCATGTTTAATGAACTAATATTTGAATCTTTGATTCAAATGAGTTCATCCCCTCCTGTTTTAGCTTGCATTAGGCCAAGACACTTTCATCTTGCCATGTCATAGCATGCATCATATTGTTGCATATTGCCATGTGTTGATTATGTTCGGTGTGATTTTCGTGGTAGGTTCTGCCTCCGAGGATAACCCCGAGTATCCGTCTGAAGGGCAGTACCCTACTACCACTACATCAGGCAAGCAACCCATTGATCATTCCGATACAAACCCATGTTCTCGCTTCTGCTCTTGTTTACTGCATTAATACAACACGATTCAAACTGCATGACCTGTCATTGCCACAGTAACTAGATGAAACCCACTAGCATGTGTAGGAGGTGATTGAGCCATGTATGTGATTCCTACCTTGCTATGCCTGCTATGCTTAGAGTTGTGTCAGGTCTGGTTCATTTGGGTGATGGCCTAGAGTGATATGATTATGTCGGTAATGTGAGGGATGTGTTGAACATGTTTTGGTAAAGGTATCGATGAGAGGCCATGTAGGAGTACATGGTGGGTTGTTTCATTGAGGCCGTCCATAAGAACTGAGATCTGTATGTGTGATTTAAGATGCAGTTACTACCGTACATTGGGCCCGAAACCAATGGACCCTCTCGGCTTCTTAATCACCCTAGTACTCTGTCCAGGAGTTGCAAATAGTTTCTGGTGTTTGTAGGTTATGTGTTGGCGGCCGTGCGTAGCGCTGACCCTAGGGGTGGGCTATGTTGCGGTAGATACACCGTGGTTAGGTATGCCGGGCGCCCGTTTGCGTCTCGGGACCCTGTTCACATCGTTCGGGGCCGTATGTGGAAACCTCAGCCGGACTCCCTGCGGATGGAACCTGGATAGGCGATAAACCTGGACTAGAGACTTAAGTGTTCAGGTAGGCCATGGCCGACACCCTCGCTGGGCTTCCGCTTTAAGGTTTCCGAGTACATGTCGTGTAAACGGCGGTAAGTGGTGAAAGCGTGTATGAAAAAGTACACCCCTGCAGGGTATAAAACTATTCGAATAGCCACGTCCGCGGTAAAGGACTACTTGGTTGCCTATACAGTTCATAGACAAGTTAATGGATACTACTAAAAGACTCAAGATAAGTGTGAGTACCGAGGATGGCCCTCTCGTAGGATGACGAGGGAGGATCCCCGGTGGAGTATTGTGTTGGTGAGTAGTGGACTCGTGTGCGAAAACTATTTTACTAGTGGAGTTCCGCAGGATAGCTTAGCCAAGAGTCAAAGCTGGCTTGCTGCAATAATCCCACCACCTTCTTGAGAATGAGCATGTATAGTAGGTTCTGTTGTAGGACTTGCTGGGTACCTTTGTACTCATGTTTGCTTAATTACTGTTTTCAGACGACAACACCGCCCCCTTCGATGGGTTCTACGTAGACCTTGACGTCGATGAGTGACTAGCCACCCAGGTGGTGATCCTGGCCATGGAGGGCCCTATGTAGATAATCAGGCTTCGAGAAGCCTTCTTTCTTTCTAGTGTCTGTACTCAGACTAGTTGCTTCCGCTTGTGCTTGTATGATTGTATGACTTGAGTGTCGGGTCATGTGACCCCTATCTGTATGAACATGTTATGTATGGCTCTCTGGAGCCTTTAAATAAAGTACTTGAGTTGTAGAGTTTTGTTGTGATGCCATGTTGTATGTACTCATATTGGGCATATTGTGTGTATGATTGAAATGCTTGGTATGAGTGGGATCCGACAATCTAGTTGTTTATCCTTGGCAACCTTTCTTATGGGGAAATGTAGTCTAGTGTTCCTCGAGCCATAGTAGTCCGCTACAGCCCGGTTCACCGGAGTCCTGCTAGCCCAGCACTACTGCTCAGGACACTTGACTGGCCGGCATGTGTTTCACGTCGTTCCAATGTATGTCCCTTCGGGGAAATGTCACGCGATGACATCCGGAGTCCTTCCTAGCCTGCTACAGCCCGGGTTCCCCGGAGTCCTGTTGGCCAAGTGCTACAGCCCGGAATCACTCGCTGATGACCGACATGCTCGATGTGATTCATGTATGCCTGTCTCCATAGGTCTATGCCGCTTTGGGTTCACGACTAACCATGTCGGCCCGGGTTCTCTGTCATATGGATGCTAGCGACACTATCATATACATGAGCCAAAAGGCGCAAACGGACCCGGGCCATGGTAAGGCGACACCCATGGGATACCATGCGTGAGGCCGCAATGTGATATGAGGTGTTACCGGCTAGATCGATGTGACTTGGAATCGGGGTCCTGACAAATATAACAATCATGTCGAATGCCTAGGTCTGCATCTCTCAGAAACTACTTTGAACTCCTACCGAGGGACCTTACCGGAGATGATATTCACTAGGTTCTTTGTTCTCAGAGCAAGGGTGCTAAAGGTAATGAGCTTTGCCCCACATTTATTTCGCAAAAAATGAATGGTTTGTTGATCAGCGCCAGCGCCTGCAGCAGAATGGAATAGGCTCCAAAAATGCTGAATTTCATTTTGGAACTTCAGATGACAGAGTAATCGGAAGTCATCGTGTCAACCCCATACATGACTTCTTAGTGGCTGGCCCCTTTGCAAATATACTGAGGTTTCAAAACCAAACTTAGAAGTGGTAATATTTGTTTGAACCTCTTTGATATCCATGTTCAGCGGACCAGCGCGAGCGTTTGCAGCTGAAGAGCTGAATTTCATTTCTAATATCAGTTTGAACCTTGTAATCTTCAAATTTGAGCCATATAACTATGGATTTTGAACCTTGTAATATTCAGAGCTTTTGTGGTACAATCATTGAAATGGCATCGTATGAGACTCGCATATTGGTAGCACTATTTTGACCTTAATATGCAATGGTCTTAGATTTTATTAACCATTCTTGAATCTGTTTACCTTATCGATCTCACAGCACACAATCTGTATACCTAACTCGACTACGATCTTCGACATTATTGCACACAGTTGGTTTCTTCCAATGTGTGCCCTCTAGAGCGCATAATTAATTATCGCACTCGAGTGTCCATCATCAACCTTCTGTGTAACTTTGACCTCATCACCCATGGGTAAACTTTTGACCGAAGTCATTCCACACACTTCATTTTTACAAAGCTTTTTGCCAATAAACGCCCATGATTTGTCCCTCTTTTAGCCGACACATGGCCAAACTAGTCGGGTGGGAAGCTTGCACAATAAACTGCGTGGTAGCGTGGGAACAGGCTCACTGACAATACATTTTGCACATCTTCGAGCCCACGCGTGCGGTGCGGTGTTCTCAAGCGTGCACTGGAATCCTCCGCTATGAACATCGTGACAAGACGTGACAATTAAGGGCCGGCCAGCCCCCATTTATTACAGCGGCCATTTAACCCTTGTGTCTCTTCAACCTTTCGGTCGCGGCCCACCATTGCAAGAAGCACACCCACCACGAGAACTTCTTAGAGGGTATCATGTGCGGCTCCAATGGCACTCCGAGTGGCTGCCGACGACGAGCAGCAGTTCAGCATGCGTGTCGTGGTGAACACCCACAGAAGGTTCATGGACCTCTCGGTGGTGTACACCAACGAACCTGTCTGGGCGGAACATTCCATCCACATCATGGAGTTGTTGCTTGCCGAGGAGAGGTAGATGGTGGTCGCGTTTGACCTCTAGTACACACGCACCCATGCTAGGTCTCGTCCCAAGGTCGCCATCGCCTAGATGTGCGTGCGCCACCATGTCCTCGTCTACCACTACTGCCTGGCCACAAGGCCTTGCAAGCGTTTCGCCAAGTTTTGTCAACAACCCCCACTACATGTTTGCTATGGTGGACATCCCCAACGATGTAAAGGCGCTTGAGAATTCGGGCATTGCCTGCCAGAATCATGTCAACATCCAGGGCCAATACAAGATCTGGGATAGCATGGAGCATGAGAAGGACTCACTAGTTCACCTTGCCAAGGCCATCATCGACCCCTACTACAGTGACATGAAGGATTCGTGCAACAAGGACAAGCGTGCCTGGCACTTGGCTTGGATGGAGAAACTCGACAAAGCTTAGATCGTGTACGCGGCCAAGGAGGGGTACACGAGCTACAACATGTACAGGTGGATCGTTGACATGAGGAAGTGCCTCCTTCCCCAAAACGGCCAGGGATCCAGCCAAAAGCAGATCACTAGCAAGCGTCGTTGCAACAATAAGTAGATGATTAGATCCTCATTTCTCCTAGTTTATTATGCATGTAATTGCTTACTTTGGTGTGTGGAAATGTTATGTGTGTAGTCACTTGTGTAATTGTATGCTTAATTTGGTTATGCAATGCTGTCTTTTGAAGTATATATGTTGATGCTCTGTAGACAGAGCGTAGATGTTGTGAGGATAAAGAAAATCACATCGCACACATACTAAACAATGGAACCCGTCGGTGATGTTTTCATCAATCCCTCACAATTCTATACCAGCAATCGTTTGCTCACAACACACACGGCTTCACTACTAGGGAAAACCCTAGCAGTAGCGCTGGTTTTGTGCTCACTAGTAGCGCGGGTAGGCGCGCTACTAATAAGGCGCTATAGCTATTGCTTAGCAGTAACGTGTGCCGCACGCGCTACTACTAGGACAAATAGCTGCAGCGCTTGTTCACTCCCACGCTGCTGCTAATGTAACTACTGGCAGCGTGTTTTCTTTCCATCGCTACTAGTATTGTTTTTTATTTTTTTTAATTTTAGTGTATTTATGCGCCATCGTACAAATATTGGTACAATACCAGTTATGAGGTTTACATCATTATGTCCATAAAAGTGTGTCAAATGAAGGTGGATTAGGTTCAAGTGGAGGCAATATGTGGTGCATGTCAAAAGTATGCTACTAATCCAAACTTGATCTAGTTTGGACTAGCAGTACTTTCGATGTGCACCACATGTTGCCTCCACTTGAATCTAATCCACCAGCACAAGCTATTTAATCATCATCATAATCATTAGCACCAACAATATTTATTTAATCACCACTAACAATAGCTAATAATAATCATCAGTCATTACCACCAACACTAGCTATTTTATCATCATAGTAATAGTGTAGCACATCATCATCCTCAAACTCATTTCTAGCTAATCACTCCTGCTGCTCTCTCTTAGGTAAAACAACATAAAACATGTGTAGCTCTCCTCCTTGATCAAGTTGGAGCATGGAGATGAACCTGTCTCCTAATTTTGGGTAGCACATCTGTTTGCTGCCCCCTAGTACTTGTCTGCGCTCCCCCATCACATATCTGGTCCAGTCTTGCACTATTAAGCATTCATCGCTGATCTTGAATGCACTAAAGTAACATGTAGGATATCTTGGCCGTAAGCTAATAATACTCATGGTACCTTTAGTCTCGATCCCATAAGGCACAACATTCATTGGGAGTCCCTGTTGAAGAACATCGTATGGTCACATACTTAGCAATGAAGTTTAGCTTCACAAATAATGTATGGAAAAGATGCACTGAGGACAAATAGTAAAAATCTTACCATCCTTCCTAAATAGATGTGACCGTAGTTCATGACAAACACTATTGGTCGCACGTTTTTAGTACTAAGATTTCTAAGTCCAGGAAGAAAATTTGTCTTGACGGTATCAAGATCCTCAAGCCATGAAACATAATGACTTAGCTCCTCGCAGTTTAGTTCAGCACCGGGACAGTAGTAGGTCTTGTCTACCAAGCACTGGACATGTTTGCTTGCACCGAAATAAGCTGACAATACAAATTAGTTGTCAACTATTTTTGAATAAACAATATCAAAGACATAAATATGGTTGAGAAACTTACATTTTGGTGTAACTGGAGGCGTCTGCACATCGACCCAGATGTCGGTATTACCTTCAATATCATCTTCCGAACGAATATCAAAGGTGATAACCATATCAGGCTGAAATGCATAAGTCTTGCATAGTGCTCGCCATGTTTTGCATCCAAAATAGGTGTAGTCGTCTAAATTGTATAATTTTGCGTGGAAAATATAACCATGATCGGTCTTCAAATAAACTTTCTTTACCTCCGTAGTATGACTGAAACCTATCTTATCCAATACAAAAACTCTTGCATGGCAGGGGATACACTAGTAAAATAGTAAAAAAATATAAGTTCAAGCAAATGAAGCAGATGTCATGCTTAATTACGAAAAAAGACTTGTCGTTGTGACTTACTGTATCCACTTCGAAGTTCTCGTCCAGCTTGATGCTAAAGCGCCTATCATCATCTAGGAAGATTCTGTCGCACAGGCCGCGCTCGTCTTCGCAGTATTTGCAAATACCGAAATCCTTTTTGTCGTCAGACATTTCCTATGTTCATAGTTAAAACATTAATTGAAAATCGATAGAAGACAACTACCAGGATACTCAACACACAAATCCGGGGCACTCGATATTTCCTACATATTCTAGCAAAAGTCATGCCAAAATTCACGGAAAAATCTGGCATGACCTTTGCTAAAATAGGATATATCGAGCGCCTGAAATTTGCTGGAACGAAAATGAATCAACACTCCGGCAAAACATAGGCCACTCGGAGGTGTAACCTGCAAACATGATAGGCCACTTGGATATTGAGCAACACAAGATATACATTTCAAAATATCTTATAAGACTCAAATTAGCATGCATTCAATAAGCAAAAGTAAATCATCCCATGCGTCCGTACATCATCGAATATTATCACTAATACATCCCGAATAGTGCCATACATATAACATCACTAGTACAACTAAAACCCTAGCACACGACGGGTATCGGCGCAGGAGGTGGACACCCACAGAGAAGGAACCATCACGGGATCATAGCTTTAGTGAGATCCCTGGAGAACCTGCCAGGTATTGGAGAACCTGTGCTCCAACGCAAACAAGTAGCGACGGACGTGCGCGTCCTCCTCACTAACACGGTGACGCACCACCTCCGCGGAGTCCTCGAGCCTCTGGACCGTCACTGGCCCACGCGACCGCCACCAAAGAAGGTTCGGGTCAACGACAGGCTGGCTCCTCACCAACCTGCGCCCCCCGGTAGGTAGCGCCTCCCAGTACCACCCCGGCGGAGCCCAGTCCCGGACATGGCCCATCTGGTCAAGCAGGTGTCGTCCTCCGCCGACTCGACGACGAGGATGCGGGATAGGCATCGTCCACGTCGATGCGGGAAAATTGCTTTAACTAAAAAAATAGCAACAAGTTCTTACTAACTAGTTCTATTAATTCAACTAGTTCTTACTAAAAATAAACTTACTATAAATAAAAATATTCTAGTACCTAATTAGTACCTAGCTCTTACTAACTAGTTCCAACTATAAAGTGAAATATGTGGTCAAATTTTACTCGTTATTTTGATTCCTCTTAGAAATTTGATTCGTTTCCACCCTTACATGAACCCTAACTCATTTGAGCCGCATCCGCATCCGATTCGTTTCCACCCTAACTAATTTGATGGAGGTAGAAACCATAGGCAGGGGTAGGGGAGAGGGAGGAGCAGGCGTGCTCACCTCGGGTGCCTACGATGAGGGAGGGGCAGGCGGCGTCGAGGTCGTGGTCGGGGCTCCGGGGCGGCGTTGAGGTCGAGAGGGCGGGGGCGGCGTCCGGGGCGGCGTTGAGGTCGGGGTCGGGGGCGGCATCCCGGGCGGCGTTGAGGTCGGGGGCGGGGCCGGCGTTGAATCTGGGGTCGGGGGCGGCATGGGGAGAGCGCGCGGTGGCCGAGGGGCGACGGCGGCGGCGAGAGTGGAGTTGATTTGGGGGATGAAGTGGCCGTGGGGAAGGACGAACCGCGTGGTTAAGTCAGAAGTACTAGTAGCGCGTTCTAGAAAGGGCACTGCTGCTACGTTAGCTACAACGCATTCTGGAATACACGCTGCAGCTATAGAGATTAGCAGTAGCGCTGGGCCATTATACGCGCTACTGCTAGGTTGGGCTAGCCATGTGCGCCCAGTTCAAACGTAGCAGCAGCGCTTTTTGCTAGTACGCGCTACTGCTAAAGTCATAGCAGTAGCGCAGTTTATTTACGCGCGCTGCTACTAAGTAGCAGCAGCGCTTGATTTTGTACAGCGCTACTGGTAAAATTCTGTGTATAGGCTTTTCCCTAGTAGTGCTAGTTAGCAGCAATCGTCTGTCTTGTTATCAGTCTTCACACACGTTTCTGATTACAGACCTGTTTGTTGCGTATCACACACATCTTGTTAAGTTGAACCGTTTCTGTTATCTTGTCTCAACGCAAACAGTTCATCTGAATGAACCGCATGCCGTATATCGCACACACCGTGATCTGGCTAACCGTTTCTTTTGTGTTGCCTAATCACGAATAGTTCATCCAAGTGAACCGTATGTTGTATATCGCACACACCTTCATCTGGCTGCCAGTTTTTTTGTTCCTCCTCATCGCAAATAGTTAATTGAACTGAATCGTATGCCCTGCATCACACACGCAACTAAAATATGAACCGTGTTTGATGCATCCTCCATCACAAACGTTTTGCACCTTTTTCGACCGGTTTTTTACACCACCGTTTGCGATTATTGCATCACACACAGTTTCATCGAAGGGTCTCTGATCGTAGTGTCGCGTTAGCAGCATCCTACAATAGTGGAGGTTCGAACTCTGGGGTGCGTGCGAAGAACTCAACCTCCCCAGTCTGCCTAATCACTAATCTCGCGGCCTAGCTCGACAAACTGGATGGAAGTGGGACACATCAGTTTACCCAGGTTCAGGCCACCTTGCGGTGTAAAACACTACTCCTGCTTTGTGGTGTATTGGCCTCGAGGGGTTGATGATGAACTAGTACAGTGGAAGAATGACCTCATGAAGAGGCGTGTTCTTGTGCTCGAGTGGGATGGTGAGCTGGTGAGGATGGAATGGATCCGATCTGGTCTCTCCTCCTCTATGGTGGTGGCTAGGTCCTATTTATGGTGTCCTTGGTCTTCTTCCCAAAATGAAGGCGGGAAGGGATCCCACAATGACCAAATTTGAAGGGAGACAGATAGTACATCTTATCCTGACAAAAGTAGTCTTCGCCTACAAAGCTCCTAGTCGTGACGCTGCGTTGGGCTCGGTGATTACCTCCTTCCTGCCGTCCTGGCGGTCTTGGTCTTGTTGCACCGGAATGGAAACCTTTAGCTGATTCCTCAGGACTCCGCGCCTGCACTTGCCTCCTTAGCACCGAAGAGGAAACTGTTGTCATGTGCCCGCTGGCACCCGCCTGGCCTTGGTCGTCATGGCTCACGTCATCCGAACCTCTCGAGGTGAGGCTTGCATAGGAATCTCTGCTCCTAAGGAACCAGCCTGAGGAGGCTGCTCTTTATGGAGGTCTTGGTGTTGTGTGCCTCACGAGGCTTGGCTCCTCGCGACGGTCTTGAGTTGTTGATGCTGAAGGTGGGCCGTACCAGGCTGTCGATGGAGCCACGCCGTGGGCCATAGGTAGGCAAATCTGGGTACCCCCATTCCCAAAATGCCGACAGTAGCCCCCGAGCCCAAGGCACGCTCGAACTTGGCTTCTAGGCGAAGCTAAAGGGCAAGTGCGAAGCGCCGCGGGAACTAACCGCCTACGGCCTTGGTCGACACATGGCGATTGATGGGACGTGGGCATCTCCGCTTCCCCACACGGACTCGGAAACCGTTCGACTTGACAAGAGCCTACTACATGCAGAGAAAGATCATCATTGCGTGGGATCATGGAGGCCGGCGGTTGGCCTCCCTCCAGCTATAAATGAGGGGAGGGGCGGAGCCCCCTTGCTCATCTCCATCTTATCGCCGCCTGCTCCTTCTTATTTGCCTCATCGCCTTGTCGCAGTATCCATGGCACCGACGAGGAAGTTCTCCGCCGTGAAGAAGGGGAAGGCCCCCAAGGAGGGACCGAATTTGCCGCCGCCCAAGAGGGGCCACGGACGTCCCTGCTAGTATGTTGTGACCCTCGTAGTGGCCCTCCCAGTGGCACAGGTGCACTCCTCCAAGAGCAGGTGCTGCCTCCAGTGGTTGTGGAGGCGCTTCTTCTTCCGGTGGGAGAGGCCGAGGATGAGGCAGCTCCTGTGATGGGGGAAGGTGCACCTTGTTCACTCGTCCTCCTCGGTCGTGCTTCCACTCTGGGGACACGTTCCCGGAGTTTGTCGTGTGATCTGAGAGGACCGTCGACACCTAGCTCCCGCTTCCGTGCTTCTTCGCAGGAGAGCTGCCGACCATGGGGCTTTACGGCCTCTGGCTGCAAGCTAATGGCTGCGGCAGCAGAGCCTCATGGGTCGGGCTCGAGGTCACTTTCGCAGGCAACGTGGCCTTGACCCACGTTTGGCAGGCGTTCGCCCGCGCCCGAGGCCGGAGCGGGAGGTGCACTCTCCACTTCAAGTACAATGGCCTCACGCCCCTCTTCGTGAGGGTGCTCGGGGAAGACAGCCGCCGCGCGGGGTGCTGTCCCGAGGATGGCAACAACGACGATGGGCGTGGCCTTGACGACGGGGGTGAGCTTGCCCTTGGCAACGGCCGTGCCACCCCAAGTGGTGGCGGCTCCTCCTCTGGCGAGAGCTCCAGCAGCGGCTGCTATGATCAGCCACCCCGCTACCGGACTCGGATCGGGGCAGGCGACGGGCCATCCCACCATCGCGCTCTAGTGAAGCGGGAGGAAGGCTCGGACTAAGCCTCGGGTGTTGTTGGAGCCTCGCCTCGGGAGCTGATGCAGTCGTGCGGCTCGCTTTTGTTTAACCTTTCCTTTCTTCTGCATTTTGAAAAAAGTAGAGGGCCCCGCTGGGGTGTGTAGTGAACCATGGCACTTATGCCATTATGCTATGTTTGTTATTTTGATATTGTGCCGTGATATCCATGTTTTGAGTAGGTGCGGTTAGAGTAACTTAGCTCGATGCACTTGTGATAGTTTCTCGGCTCACGAGGGTGCGCCCTTCTACTAGAATCTAGTGAAGCTCCCTTCCTGATGACTCTGGAGTAGTCGGGCCTCGGGAGGCATTGTAGAGATGCAAGGTTGTTAGAAAGCTTAACGGGGCATTTCGTTCTTCGTCAAGTGAGCCCCCGGACATGGTTTAGTTGTGACTAGTACACCGCGTCGCACTACCTGGAGGCACGGACTTGAGAGGGTGCACATGCCCATGAGCTCGTTCGAGAGCGTCTCACGAGGAATAAGGAAGCCGAAGCCCTAGGGCAACGATGTTTTGGCGAGGTGTGTTTGCGGCACGAGCGGCCCAAGCATACACACCTGCCTAGCCCCCGTGAGTGGGACGCACGAGGAGGAGCGACGGGCAACTGCCGCTCTTCCTGGGGCAAGACTGAAGAGGCGAGTGAATCAAGAGGAGAGAAAAAGAAACACGAACTTCTGCGAAGGAAAAAACGTGAGAACTCCAAATTTCATTCAAGAAGTTGCACACTAGCTACAGAAAGGAAGCAAAAGAACAGCCGCGTTCGGCACCTAGACTAGTCTTCTCACCGGCGCGGAGCTAAGTGCTACCACTAGGATGTGGGAGGGAGCCCCCGTCAGGCCCGCGGGTGGCACTCAGGAGACTCTCGGGCGTGTACAGCCCCACTCATTATTTTGTGAGAGTGTCACGAGTGGAGACCTTCACAAGCATTGGGCCTTGCTTCATGGGTAGAACCTCCGAAGGTGCTAGATGTTCCAGGCGTTCTAGATGGGGATCCCATCATGTGTCTCCAGGCGCGCGGCACCAGGCCTGGAGACATGGGCGATCTTGAACGGGACCTCCCGCATGGGCAAGAGCTTGTGTAGCCCTTCCCTAGAGAGTACCCACCTCAAGACGAGATTGCCCACCTCGAGCGCCCTGGAGCGGACGTTGTGACAGTGATACTGCCATAGCTCCTACTGGTACCTTGCCGCTCGGAGCGAGGCTTGGCGGCAGTGTTCCTCCCCCAACACGACGTCCATCCCCCCCGAGGCATCCTGGCATGCGTCGTCAAACACTAAGACCTGGGCGGAGCGATGCCTGACCTCGTGAGGGAGAACCGCTTCTGCTCCATAGATGAGGAAGAATGGAGTCTCGCATGTTGGCTTGGTCGGGGTGGTGCGGATGGAAGACAGCACGGACTGGAGCTCGTCGAGCGAGCCCCTACTGCAAGCATCGAGCTTCTTCTGGAAGGTTCTTACCTCGAGGCCCCTTAGGACCTCTGCATTGGCGCGCTCAGCTTGGCCATTGCTCCTGGGGTGAGCCACCGAGGCGTAGCATATGTGTGTTCCAAGGTTAGCGAAATATGTTTTGAAAAGATTCTTGGTGAACTGCTATCCGTTGTCAGTGATGATGCGGTTAGGGACCCCAAAATGGCTCACAAGGCCCTTGATGAACTTGAAGGCCGAGCCAGCCGGGATGGTGCGGACGACATCCACCTCCGCGCACTTGGTGAACTTATCGATGGCGACGTAGAGGTAGCGGTAGCCCCCGGGCGCTCGAGGAAATGGGCCCAAGATGTCCAGCCCCCAGACCATGAACGACCACGAGAGCGGGATGTTCTGGAGACCCTGAGCGGGCCAGTGGATCTGCTTGGCATGCAATTGGCAGGCTTCACAGGATCTTACCAGCTTGGTGGTGTCGTTGAGCGTCATGGGCCAATAGAATCCACTGCGGAACGCTGTGCCCACAAGGGTGCATGACGAAGAGTGATGCCCACAGTCCCCGCCACGTATGTCCACCAATAGCTCGCATCCCTGCTACGTGGAGATGCATCGCAGAGAAACATCGTTTGGCCATTTTTGGTAGAGCTCACCGTCCTGGATGCAGAATGCAGTGGCCTGGCGGGCCACACGCTCTTCCTCTTCCTCCTTCTACGGCAGCATGCCTTGGAGCAGGTATGCCTTGAACTCCTCTGTCCAGCACCCCTCCTGAGGCTCTAGTGCGAGGAGCAGACGAGCTCCTGAGGCTGGACCGCAAGCAGCGGCGCTCGAGAGGGGTGCTAGGGGGAGCTCCTCTTGAGGCGATGATGGTCCCTCGATGGGTGGGGCTGCCGACGGCTTGAAGAGCTACTCCTCAAAGACGCCAGGCTCTTGAGGAAGGCGCCGGGACGCCCTCTTGGCAATGTCGTCTGCCTCCTTGTTCGTGTCGCGTGGCACGTGCTGCAACTCCAGGCCCAAGAATTGTTTCTCAATTTTGCGCACCTCCTCGAGGCATGCCTCGATGTGCTCGTCCTTAGGCTTATATGCTTTGTTGGAGAAGTTGACGAGGAGCTGGGAGTCTCCCTTGATGGCGAGGCGCATCACTCCCAAGGCTGTTGCAGCCTTGAGACCGGCGATCAGGCCTTCATACTCCGCGATGTTGTTGGAGACATTCTCGCCCTGCTAGAAGCAGAGCTGCAAGGCATAGTATAGCTTGTCCTGGGTGGGCGAGATGACCATAGCTCCAGCCCCTGCGCCCTGACGCGCGAATGTGCCGCCGAACACTGGTACGCGTCGGTGCTATACAAACAGTTTTTAACCCCTTTCCACGACGACATTTGGAATTGTCGCCAAGAGAGTGTGGGTGATAGGGGATTCCTTCCCACACGACCCAGAAACCGTCGAGGATATGGAGCAATGATCCAGAGGCCTTCCAAAATGTAATCATGTGCGATGCAGCACACACTAAATTCTTTCGCACGTGTGGGATCGGTGATTAAACGTTTCTAATGATGAAGTGAAACCAAACGGTGTGTCGTAATGAACCGTTTGGGAAACAGTATGTAAGGCACACGGGCCAACATATGAGCTGTGTGCGATTTTTACCCCCATGGCACATAAGTTTTCTATGTAACCCGTCGGCCATGTAAGACTCCATCACACACGTTTCCCAACAATTACCGTCTGCGATAATGTTCTATCACAGACAGTTCAGGAGCCCCTTCGCACACATACAAGTGTTGCAGACCATTTGTGATTTGTTGTGTATCACCGACGGTTGCGGCAAGAGTGACATGTGCTTTTCGTTTGGGATCCCACACGTTTCCAGAAAAAATTACGACTGGGATTGTATTTTACACTGGGCATGGTTCACTCCGAGTTCCCATGTGCGATAACGCAATATCACAAATGGTTTCGGAGACCCTACGCACACGTAGTAGCGCTGCAAATCTATTGCGATCTGTTGTGTGTCACCGACGGTTCCGCTATGATTGAGGTATGCTTTCCGATGTGGATCACACACACTCATTTAGTTGAACCGTGTGTGGAGCAATTGCTAGGTTAAAACAAAAATATCCCATTTTGAATCGGCATGCAAAAAGCAAATTCACCACAATATTCAATTGAACAAATAAACAAAAATATCCCATTTTTAATGGGCACACAAAAAGAAAATTCGCCACACTATTCAATTGAACAAAAAAACAAAAATATCCCATTTTGAATCAGCACGCAAAAAGAAAATTCGCCACAATATTCAATTGATGTAGTGATTCAGGAAGAACATTCATCAGATTTCGCAACAATTGCAATTGAACATATGGTAGCTAAATTCCAGTGATTTGTTCACACATATATGCATTACATAATTAATCATAGTGTACGAAATACAAAGACCTCATCAAATGGAAAACAATGGATCCATGTGTATATGTTTAGCGGCTAACTCTTACTCAATGTTTCAGGAGAACGCATGTTGAAATCTTCATTATCACCAGTGGGATTGATGTAGTGATTCAAGAAGAAGTCGCTGATAAATCTCCGAACCATCAGCCATTCACTAGCCGCGAGCGGTTCAGGGGTCCTCGGTTCTAAGATGAGCTGCAATATTTTTATGATCAGAATGTGCCATATGACTGGAGTAGAAGATATTAATTAAGATAGACTTACTGGTACTAATTTGCGTGGATCGTCACAACTATCAGCGGATTTGCAGATGGAGATCATGTGTCTGCAAACATAGTATCCACAAAGGTTTATCATTTACAAAATCAGGCATCTAACAAGAGTGGCATCGAGCTTGTTGAAGTTGAAGAAGAGATGTAAGTCTTCGAAACTCACACTGATGGAACCAGCATCGTGTTGGAAATGATCTCTGTTGTAGTGGACTAGCAAACCATGATGACCTGCTGACATTTGATCAATGCAATATTCATGTAACTCGCGGCAACTAGAGCTGCACTCATCAAAGTATTCGCCAACAAGAAATGGCTGGCCATGGATGAAATTGCGTGCTTCAAGTACATCTGCTTTACTTTTAGCAAGCAACAAATCTAGTTCTTCATCATCCATGCCGTAGAAAATAATATTACTCCCCGATTCAAACAACGAGCTATTAATTTGGTTCTAGGCGATGAGTGCTTTAAGTAAGAGGCAATCGTTCTCTTTCCTCTTCACTCTCCCGCCATGCTTCCTCGTGGGTGTAGCCTTTTTGGCACTTCCTTCTTGGTACTTGAAGCATTTCTAGCAGAACATCTGGTTGGCTGCAAGGTAGACTACCGAGCAGACGATGAAGCTTCAATGGACTGATTAGCAGACGGTTTATCTATGCCGGACCGCTGAGCTGGCGGTGCTGCTGTGACGGACTGCTGGGTTGTAGGAGAAGAGGCATCGGACTGTTGACCATGCGTTGAAGCTATGTCGGGTTTCTACGCAGGTGGTGCCAACTTCTCGGTGTGCTAAGGAGGTCGTGCCAATGCGTTGGTTTGCTGAGCAGGATGTGCTGACGCATTGGTATGCTGATCATGCGACCGTGGACCGACGGACTGATGAGCAGTTAGTTCTGGACCTACAGACTGCTTAGCAGGCGGTTCCGAAGCATCAGACTGCTTAGAAGTCCGTTCCACTAGGTTGGTCTACTGAGCATGTGCTGCATCTGGGTCTCCCCCCGCTGCTTCAGCGGCCGGCATCTGAACCAGTGGTGCGTCTTCAGCAGTTGTAGGCATTGCCACTAGCTTCTTTGGGGCACAGGATGACATGGCTTGTACGCCACAAAGTTCGGCCAGCTGATCACAGGTGGATGCATCAGCCATCGGATTACGAGTATTAGGTTCTTTGGGGGAAGCATGCAATAGATGTTGTGGCAAGTAGAGCGTCACCGGTCCAGGGCGACATTGGTTGCTCTAGGCGGGGGCTTCAGGGATCTCATCGATAGACTCTATTTCCTTCTTTGGCCACTAGATGTGATGTAATAGTGTTTCTCCCAAGGTCCTTTGCTTATCGAAGTCTCCTAGGACATTCTTCAGGGAAAATTCATTGAATCCAGGCTTTACTTCAGTCACGTAGCACTTCACACAGCCCAACTTCAATGGCACATTGTCCAACAAGAGGCCATCTTCCAAGAAGGGTGGGCAAACCCGGGCTATCTTTCATACTAGATAGCATCATCACGAGCAGTTGCAGTCTCAGTATCGCTGGGGTCAGCTGATGCACATCTACTCTTGTACAGTGTTGTCGTGCAATAAGCATCATCCTCCATGCCCGCCTACCCTCCCATCTGCTGGCTATCTGTCAGTGTTAGAGTCTTCTGCATCATCATTGACTCCTCAATATCCTTTCGAACAGCCGGATACATGTCCTTCCTCAACCTTTCATACAATGCATTCTAATTTGTTTCACTCCTCCCTTTTTCCATGTTGGGCCTCTCTTCTTTGCTGAGTGTGAAAGCCCTCTTGTGCGGAACATTAGCACATATACCCCTTGCACGGCCAGGGGGCTCTCTTGTTTCCTGAGCAACGGACAGAAAGTCACATGGACCTGAGTTCATGTAGAACCTTCTAGGGATCTTGGAAACCTCTAACATCACTTGATACAGTTCTTCATCATGTGAGTTTTTAAAGTAATAAGTTTTGTCATCACACCACCTTGCACGTGCCTGCAAGTAGTCTCTTGCGCGTTGGCCCCTGATTTCACTAAAGGTTGGGTTCCACCCGCCGCTACTACTTTTTTTCCTCCTAGTCCCATATCATTTTCATGTTCTATTATCCTGCCACATGCATATGATGGGGATGTATGTTCTTCTTTTGAAGTTTTGATTGCGTGAAACTCTTCTTAGCAAACTCTTTAGTTGCCCTGACCCTTTTGAATTCTGCCCAGTCTGCCTTTGTAATTTGGGGGTATGCGGGGATTGGGTCCCTGCCTTCACTCAAGTACTTCTTGTACATCACGTGCTTCCAGTTTCTCCAAGCATCCCTAGCCTTCTTCAGTGCAGGGTGTTCCACCTACATTCTCCACTACTCTGGAACATTGAAGTGATCCATGATCTCTCGGACTATCCTTTGCCGTGTTTCTGTGTCAGCCTTCCGAAACCCTGGCAGATTAATGTTCAGCCTTGCCCTACCAACAAATCCACACACACTCCTGAACCTCGTGCATGCTTTATTTGGTTTAGTTGTAGCCCAAGACTTTAAATCAATCTTGGTTTCTTCATATACACATTTAGGCTAGTGTGTGGGCTTCCTTGGAGCATTCGTCTGTGTCTTGAACGAAAGGGTAATTGCTGCAGCTACATCCCATTCAAGATTACTTGATCCCTCACAATCTGCTAAAGACCTAGGGTTGTCGGAATCAGATGAAAATACATTGCCTGAAGCATGAGTGTTTTCGCTGCTACTCGGCATCTATAGAGAACACATGCGAAACTCGGGAAAGGAGGATAAGCATAAAATTAACAACTTGGTATCAAGCTTTCTAAACATGTCATGCAATAATTTAGTAAATGTACGGCTAATTTGTTAAGTTTGTGTGACTCGGGCACCCGCGATCTATAAATATGCAGTAACTTATTGGAACAAATACAACTTATATATACTACTCCCTCTGTTCCAAAATAGATGATCCAATTTTGTACTAATTTTGTATTAAAGTTAGTACAAGTTGGGTCATCTATTTTGGAACGGAGGGAGTAGCTAGGAAGGTAGATAATGAACATATATACACTCTCCATTATTTTATAGCCAATTTGGGAACATACTGAACGAAATAGGAAGCGGGATTGAGAGGAAATATGCCTCACCATGATGGAAAGCAGTAACTAACAGACTTCTTAATGCAGACCCGACAAAACCACAGGAAAGGCGAGGGTTACAGCATTGATATGCTTGAGGGTGGCTGGCGAGCAAACGAAGATGGCGAGGCGCGGCCAACTGCGTATTGGGAACAAAAGTGGAGGTAGGCTTGATGGCGAAGAGCGGCCACACGACCAGGGTGAGCACGCAGGCGCTGGAGAGGGTTCTGCTCTGGATCGAAGGAGGGGGAGCTGGTGATGGAGATTGGGTGGACTAGTTGAGTGAAACGCGGGAGGATGGTGGGGGGTGTTGGCTGCCTAGGTGAAAAGGGTGAAAAATATCCCCGGTCGCCGCGTGGAAAGGCCTATGCAAACGGTTGCCTCTAAGCGCTCATGTGAACAAAGAGAATAATTTCGTTTGAAATGAAAACGTACTAATTTTGAAATGAAGACGTGAGTTCATCGTTTCGCCTCTAAATTTTTTCCACGTTAAGCAATCACCATTATACCACGGGTTTGATTTGCTGGCGCAT
Source organism: Triticum dicoccoides (assembly GCF_002162155.2). NCBI lineage: Eukaryota > Viridiplantae > Streptophyta > Magnoliopsida > Poales > Poaceae > Triticum > Triticum dicoccoides. The sequence continues at coordinate 367,953,472 of NC_041386.1, read as the reverse complement.
TTCATGTCTCGTGTGCTATATGTAAGACATTTTTTGGCATTTACAGTGCATTTTGGCATATAAATCAATTCCTAGCCGGACTGCATTTCCTATCGAAAGGGATGAGGATTGTCGTTCGATCTGGGAGCATCCAATGGTGCACACATACGATCTGTGGGGTTTGGGTTCTGGCCAATCAAAACGCACGACTTAGATCACACGCGCAGCAAAGGGGCTGCATTGGCCATGGTTTGGTAGGCACACAGCTCTCGTGAGTCAACCATGTGCTATTTGAAAACAATTACATGAACTAACAGCATATGTTCATTCGAATGAAAACAATAGTTCATCGTTTTGCCTTCAAATTGTTTTCCATGGTAAGAAATCACCATTGTACCCTATGGTTCAATTTCCTCGTGCATTTGCGCTATCGTTTGCTATATTTGAGTCGTTTGCTATAGTCGCAAGTACATGTGGGTGCTAGCTAGCTAGCAAGACCATTTGTGTGTCTCTTTGGGATTTTTCATTCATTGTTCGACAAACGGGAAAAAATTCAAACAGTTTGGCCGCAGGGAGCTGCCAGAGGCGCATGTCTTGTTGGTCTTCTAATTATAGGAAATGCATATAGAGTCCGAAAATCGGTGTGTCACCGTGCCATGTTCTCAGGATCACATGGAATTTTTTTGGTAAAGATGGCATGAGTTTTGATTGCCGCCAAATGGGAGCATCTCACAAGAAGGATCATAGTTTCCAAAAGGAGATGCGGCACTTCAGACTCCAATCGTCAGTGACTACATCGTTCCGCTTTGAATTATTTTCATGGTAAACAATCACGTATATACCCTAGGTTTGATTTTCTCGCCCATTTCAGGTCTCGTTGCTATATTCAAGTCATTTTTTGCACTTACCTTGCATTTAGTGCATATAATTAAATTCAAAGCCGTTCTACAACTACATTTGGGGTGTTAGTTAGCAAAGAATGTGTACAAATCATTTGTGTGTCGCTTTGCGAGTTTTCATCCATTTTCTACGAAATGGGGAGAAGCTTCAAACATTTTCGCCGCGAGGTGCGGCCACTAGCGTAGGCCTAGTTGGTATTTTAATTAATGGGAATTCAGATGGAGTCTAGACTTCATCAAAATCGGTGTGTGCCCGTGGCGTGCTCTCACGACCCTGGGGAAAATTATTGGTAAAGTTTGGCACAGGTTTTGATGATCGCTCCATCCAAGTCGGAGAATCTCACATGAAGGACCATGGTTCGAAAAGGAGACGTGTCAATTCAAACTCTAGTGGTCGGTGACTTCGCCGTTTGGCCTCATAAAAATTTCCATGGTACACATTCACCATTATACCACGGGTTTAATTTTCTAACGCATTTTAGGAATAGTTTGCTATATTGAAGGCATTTTTAAATTTAACTTGGAATTTGTGAATATAAATAAAATCACAACCGGAACTGCATGTGCTGCCGAAAGGGATGATGATCGTTGTTCGATCCAGGTGAACCCCACGGTGCAGACGTATGATCCGTGGGGTTTGGGTTCGGGCCAATTAGAATGCACGACTCAGATCACGTGCGTCGTAGAGGGGGGCTTCGGCCACGGTTTAGTGGACACACGGCTTTGGTGAGTTAACCGTGTGCTATTTGAAAACTTTTACATTACCTAACGGCATACTTTTGTTTGAATGAAAACATGAGTTCATCGTTTCACCTCCAATTTTTTTCCACGATAAGAAATCACGATTGTACCCTATGGTTCGATTTTCTAGTACATTTTACCAGGCGACAGCATCGCTAGCAATCTCAAACTTTGAATATACAAAAAGAGATCTCGTTTGTATGTATATATCCATTCGCAACTACACGTGTGTGTTAGCAAGATCATTTGTGTGTCGCTTTGCGAGTTTTCATTCATTGTGCGAGAAACTGGAAAAAACTTCAAACAGTCCGGCCGTGGGGTGCGGCCAGAGGCATAGGCCTTGTTAGTATTTTAATTTCAGTATATGCATATAGAGTCTGGAAAATAACGAAAATCATTGTGTCATTGTGGCATGCTCTCACGATCGCGTGGAAATTTTTTGGTAAAGTTTGGCACAAGTTTTGGTGCTCGCACCTTCCATATCGGAGCATCTCACAAGAGGGATCATAGTTTCTAAAAGGAGACGTGGCACTTTGGACTACAAATCGTCAGTTACTAGCTACATCATTCCGTCTCATTTCAGGTCGTCTGCTATGTTTAAGTAATTCTTTGCACTTACCTTGCATTGTAGTGCGTATAATTAGAGTCAAAAGCCCTACTACAACTACATGTGGGTGTTTTACTTAGTCTATACTTAGGCTACTCATAGTGGAGAGTGTCATATACTAGTATCATGCATATATATATATATATGATACTAGTGTATGATTCTACCTTTAATTACAGCGCAGTATAATACATATGGTATAGTATCATAGATCATATTTATTGCCATGCATGACACAAATTAGCATCACATTTAACATGATGCAGTATCTACCCATATGTTACTCTAACCCTCTCTAGATTTAATTCTTTGCCACATCAGCATACTTGCTATTTCCGAGTGCATGATATCATCGGCTATCATACCACCACTATGGCCAGCCTTATATAGTGGGGAGTATCATATACTATAGTATCATGCATATGATACTAGTGTATGATACTACATATGTACCTTCATAGTGCATATATAGTATCATAGAGTAGTATATATCATAGATGACAGTATTTATGACCATGCATGACACAAAGTAGTATAGCATTTATTATATATGTTATTGCTTCTTTGCCACATCATCATATTTGCTATTCCCGAGTGCATGATACCGGCTATATATGATACCCCCACTATGCCCAACCTAAGGCTGGTTGTAATGGGAGTATCAAGCGGTATCATGCGTGCCAACTAGACTTTTTGGATGATGTGGCACACAGTTAAATGAGGAAAGAGAGGGTGTGGTATCATATCATGATACCATATCATATTGAATGTTCTACTACTTTGTGTCATGCATGGAAATTAATAAGGCAACACTACAAAAAAAAGACACATCCGTGGCATTTTGGGCCGAACGAATTTTTTTTCTGTCATACTTATGACACTTCTATGACGATAATAGTGACAAAACCTGGTATCATCATAGATGTGGTGGGCTCCTACTTCTATGACAAAAAATCATGACAAAAATGGGCTTTTCGTCCTGGGTGGGCCGGAGACGTAGCTGCATGACATTCTTTGGGCAGTCCATGACGAAAAAACCGTGGTAGAAGCGAGGACACCTTCCAGGTTACGGTGGGTGGTCGGGGCCGAGCGATGCGCGTTTCTCTCATACGTACACACATGTGTGCGAGGCGTTGGGCTTTAACTGAACCTGAGCGAGGCGTTGGGCTCTAACTGAACCCGAGCGATTGCATTGTAGGCTACGTGTTACTGAACCCGAGCGATCGATTGATCCCTTGCTGTTAACTGAACTCGAGTGATTCCTTCGCTACTGCTGCTAACTGAAGCCGATCAAACACTGCTGCCTCCTTCGCTGGATGAATAGTGAGTGTTGTTGAGGGGGTTTGAATGAACAGTTCCTAGTAGGGGGTTGGATGAACAGGAACCCGTGGTAGTAGAGGCTGTTACCGCTGGATGAACAGTACCCTGATCGATCAAGCCGGTGGATGAACAGGACCCCGTGGAGGGCTGGATGAACAGGACCCCGTGGAGGGCTGGTTGAATAGTACACTAGTGTAGAACTGGGCAATAGCACCGGTTTGATAACCAACACTATAGTGTGGGCACTAAAGGCCCACCCCCCCTTTAGTACCGGTTCAGCACGAACCGGTGCTAAAGGGCAACCACGTGGCATGAGCCAGCTCCGGGGGCAGGGAGCCCTTTAGTACCGGTTGGTGACACCAACCCGTATTAAAAGGTTGGGGGTTTTGGGTTTATGATTTCTTTTTCATTTAATTTTGTGTTTTCCATTTAATTCTTTTTCGTTTGCTGGTATTTTACGATACTACATATTGTACACGTTATGCATATATATAAATAGAATTTCTAGTAGAACCAATCATATATATATATATATATATATATATATATATATATATATATATATATATATATATATATATATATCATCGAATGTCTCACAACCACCATTAATTCACACATATATACACACATGTATATATATATATACATATACATATACACAATTAGCTAGCTATATACAATTTCTCCTAATTGGTGCCTTCGGAGACAGTTTCATTAGCCTAATTGGTGCCTTCGGAGCACGACGACAATTGGAAGTGGTTCATGGGGGCGGTAGCGGATAATAGTATTCTCCTTTGGGATCTATGACCTGGTGGAGCAAAAATCCCGCTATTTCCTCTTGAATTGCTTCTATGCGCTCCTCTGTTAGGAGCTTCTCCCGCACCTCTCTGAACTGTTAAGAAGAAGATCAATATGCATGTGTATTAGTTGTGTGACTAGAAATCGATAATGGTGTAAAAATTGTGAATAGTGTTCTGACAAACGTACCCAGTCCTGTCTTTGACATCTGCTCCTTTTGGACACCATCATGCGAATGTTCTCGCAAACATAGTATGCACACAGATTATTCCCCGGCACCTGCTTCAGGGCCTTTACGAGAATGGAATTTGATCAAATAATAATTAATCAAGCATGATAATTAAAGAGATGGCAGCTAGCTAGCTAGTACTACTTAATTACTTACCTTGGGTCGATACCATTTCAGCTTTTGTTTCCATTGGCCTGGAGTGACGCTAATGAACTTTGCCCAAGCCCTGCCCGCCGACAAAGAAAATGAATAAAGGGGTTATTAAATAGTTCATATCAGGAAATGATGAACTAAATAGGCTGAGATATAGTTAATAATGATTGAAATTACCTGTTGACTATCCCAAACAAGATGGTGTAGTCGCTTGCTTTTTTAAGTAGTGATTCCAGTATTTCAACTGTTCCTTCATCAACTTTAATGATTACCAAGATCTAGTGAAATCTTCATGCACACACATTTTCATGTCTTAATTAAGCGGGCATATGTAAGCAAAAACATGTAGCTAGCTAGTAGGCAAAAACAGAATTTGTAGTACAAGACAGTGTGACTCACTCGAAGTTGTAAGGAAGTAGTATATCTTCATTGGTATTGAGGCGCTTGAAGAACTCTAGCATGCTTTCCTCTACACTTTTTTCATAATATGCATCTAATTTCCATGTGTACTCATTAATGGTATTTGGGTCAATGAACCCAATGCCATAGCGTCCACCTTTTTTCATTTCATACATCTTCATCCTGCATAATACCACAGAAAAGAATATAGTGAGGATAATACAGGTAATGATTGATCAAAATGATCACTACAACTAGCTTGAGACTTAAATTACAGAAAGAAATCACTTACAAACAATAGCAACTGACGATAGATTTTTCGAGTGCGTCTTGATTGTACAACTGAAATAGTTCTGAATACTCAACGGACACAGCTTTCTCATGGAAGTAATGATCCTTCTTGACATTCACCATGAGGGACTCTCGATTGGAAATCTTGGTAATGTCCATGTACCATTGATGCAATTCATACATTCTCGTTGGGAGCTTCTTGACCTCGTCTGGCTCGACCAAAGGTTGGCCCCGGACATATTTCCATTTCATTTCCTCCTCTCTAGGCAAAGACATGGGCTCGATATCGAGGAGTTGTCCAACAGTGATCATGAGCCTTTTAGCCTGCTCAATATGCTCCTCGGTTATTACCACCTCGCCCAACCCGGGAACGTTAACGGTTTGCCCACAATAATATTGGGCGCGCGTACTCTCATGTGTTGTTGGCACAACAAGCAGGGGGATTGATTGCGCCGCCTGTTCTCCCAGATGGGGATGGTTTTACCGCTCCTTTTGCCAGCTGATTTGCTCGAGCTCTTGCTCGCCTCTTTCTGTAGACGTGATCGATTTAACTTCCTGAGGTGGCGCTCATAGTCTATGTCAACAGGCTTGGGAGCTGGTGGTCTAGCCATACGAATGAAGTGGTCAATCTTTTCCTCGGGCACTTTCTCCCTTGGCGGCGGTGGCGGTTTTGGTGCAAAATGAGCTTCCACCTTAGCGTTTGATATGGCTGGGTTTTCCTCCTCGGACTTGTCGTAAGGCCTCTGCAGAAGAGGCGCGAGGCTGCTTGGATGATATTGAAATCGCTTGCCTCCGTCTGTACCTCCAGTACTAGTTTAATGTTTCCAACATCTTCTTGTGCAGTTCCACTAAAATATATGGTATCTTCAAAGAAGATCCCTGTTTGCACATGTAGAGATAATTACATATTACATTAAGAGTGGCATCAAATCAGTGGCAAAACAATTGCTCGTTCCAGCCACAACAATAAATTAAGATGCAAAACTATATCATTACTTGTGTCATCATAGTTCCAGTGCTTCATTACAGCACCAGGAGTTGATTTTTGTTTTTCTTTCGATTGTTCTTCCCCCTCAACACTTGGTTCAATAACAGACAAGCTTCGCCTTCAATGTAAGATTTGGCATGTCAATTATGGAGCACAAGTATAGTACTAAACTTAATTTTCTAATGAAAGTGGCAAAATACAGGCCAGCAGTTGTGAAATATCCTTATCTTACCTGAATATTACGGTGCACATACAGATTGGAAGTCTTGTCACCATTTGTGCAGTTCACTAAAATCAAGCAACATTATCGTATAACTAGCACAACATATGAAAGCAAACTGCAGAATGATGTGAAAGAAGGCTATTACTGACCTCTCATGATGCGGAATTCAAACAACTCACAAGAAGAAGATCTGAACCAAATTCATCTTAACGAATAGGAAGTAAGATCTCCTCTTGTCCAGTTCAACAAAGGTCAAGAAATCAAGAAACATTGTCAGTGTGACATTTTGGTTGAACTGCACAAAACACTCTTAAAACAAAAGTGTTTTGTGCAGTGCAACAAAATGTCACAATGGCAACGAGGTGAAGTAGATAACCCTGTTTACATAGAGGTGCAAAGGAAACAATTAGTGGTCAATAACGGTGGATGACACAGAAGCCAACAAAAAGAAGCATCTACCTTATCTAAATGGGAAAGAAAGCAAGACAGTAGCATTTCTCAAATAGTGGCATTGATTAATATTAACATAGGGATTATATTAACAATAAAATTCATTAAACATGTAATTTGCTTTTAACTGTGGCATTGCATCAATTTTCCAGCGAATTATTAGAGGGTGTTTGTTTATAGGGACATTTTGGTGTAGGGACTAAAAAAACCCGTGTCAGTCCCATCTAAACCAAACAAGAGGGACTTTTAGGGACTAAAAGTGGGCATTTGGGACTAAAGAAAGAAGACCCCGAGGGAGTCTTTTTGGGACTTTTTCCAACAGTTGCCCCTGCCACGCATCGCACCTTGTCTCTATTAGTTCATTACTAGGGGTAACATGGTCTTTTCGCATGTCATTTAATAACCTCTAGTCCATGTTTAGTCCCTGGAACTAAGCAGGTAGGGACTAGGGAGTTTTTAACCAAACATGGCCTTAGATTAACAACAGCTAATGAGTTGCACGGGACAGTGGATGCACCAGCACCATGTGCATCTATCGATGTACTGTGGTCATGCTTAGTTTGTTGCAACAAAGAACAAACAACCAAGGAGCATATTTTTATTGGTCCTAGTTTTGTTATCTTTAGACACCTTTCCCTATGTGAGCGTAGCAAATCTAGTCCTGCTCAAACTCTACAGCCTTCTCCCTTCCTTTCCTTTTTGAACTAGTACTTTCGCCCCTTCCTTTACTCTTTGAACCACGTCCTAGATTTATGCAATACAACTTTCCCCACTACTTTCACCCATTCCTTTCCTCTTTGAACCATGTCCTAGATTCATGCTATACAACTTGCCCCCTTCATTTCCTCTTTGAACCACGTCCTAGATTCATGCTATATACAACTTTTCCCACTACTTTCCCCCACTCCTTTCCTCTTTGAACCACGTCCTAGATTCATGGTATACATGCAGCTAGAGCAATGCATGTGGAGTAAGTAAATTATGCCTTAAGGTTCTTGGGGTGTGGTTCGGTGGGTGACGGGATGACGGCGAAGAAGAAGAGGTCGGAGGCCCTCCCACGCCGCCGCTGGGTGGAAAGTGAACAGCTGCGCGGTAGTCCCTCGCTGACGGCGACATCGTTAAGCCTCCTTCCCTTCCCAGTGGACGGATCCTGCCCGCTCTTTGAGCAGCAGTGAGGGGAGAGAGAGGCCAACGAAATCTTGTTTAGATCTGGAGAGGGTGAGAGAGTGTGAAGAGAGCAACTATAAGCGCTGAGGCTCCAGCGGGAGAGGGCGAGAGAGTGTGAAGAGAGCAACTACAAGCGTCGAGGCTCCAGCAGGAGAGGGCGAGAGAGTGTGAAGAGAGCAACTACAAGCGCTAAGGCTCCAGCGTGTATACATATATATATACTGGAGAGAGAGAGTGTGAAGCGTGCAAACCCTAGAAAACATTTTGACCAGTCAAAGAATCCTCCTGGCACAAATTATGCTCAAGTTTGATGAGCGAACAGGCTAACCAGCTACACAACCCTCCCGTTATGTTCAACGAGAGGGAAATAACCTTTTATACATTCCTGCATTCGTGTGACAAGCATGCCGTGTTTTTTTGTGTGTGTGGGAGCCATTGGGATTTCAATCATAATCATGTCATGTGGCTTTGGTGGTAAGACTATCCACAGTGGTGCAGAAATAATGCAGCCTTAGTCACATTACCTCTCTCCACGTAGTACGTTGGGTCCCACCAGTCAGAGGGTGAAAAAACAAATTAATAAGAAAAATTAAAAGCGTGAGCGGTGTTTCTTACCTCACACATCTCGCTACTACTCGGGAACGCTATCCAATTGATCCCTCTGTTCGCTCACGTACTATTTCAAGTGAATCCTTTTTATAACATGCACACAAATTTTGGGCACTTGTATTCGACTTAAGTCAGTGTGCCACCGTATCTCGTATACTTACTACTCCCTCCGTTTAGGTGTAATAAGTCACGTTAGAAGGTGCAACGGGACCAAGGTGCGTGTGTGTGTGTGTGTGTGTGTGTGTGTGTGTGTGTGTGTGTGTTTAACAACATGTGTGTGTTTAACAGCATGTCTGTGTTAGAGAGAGCGATAGATCGACCTACTCCTACAGAGAGATGTTGTGTAGTGTATGATTTTAGCCGCGAGAGTCGGTGCATCCTCTCATTTCCGGGCGTGACCTATAGGGACATGCGGACAGCTACCACGCCCGCTCCTGACCAGCCTGGCCCACCCAAAGCCCCTCCATCGCCCGCGCGCACTTCCCGCCCGAAGGACAGCGCCGCTCCATAGAATCGGTGCCGCATTCATGCCCGGGCAGAGCGGACGCGACCTCTCACCGGCGCAAGAGTGATGGTTGCTTCGTCCGTCCAACTTACTGCTGGGTCTATGTGATTTGACGGCTCATTGGTCTTTATTACTGAGGTGGTAGGACTGCTGGATGCCCCACGCTTTCGGTGAAAGGAGGTACTACTAGTAGATTACAATTTTCTCCATTCTTAAAGTGGAGGCATGCAAGAGTAGTGAAAACACACAGGCTCAGTGATTACATGGCCCACCTCACACTATCACCGTGCGACACCTAACTGCATGAGAATGTGGTAGCGAAACTAAATAAATTCCCATCATCATTTAGATCATCCCACGTAAGGAGAAAAGATCAGCCAACTCCTACTGCATAATGGGATTATATTTTTTTTGACATGTTAATGGGACTTAAAAGCTCACTTACATGCATGCTACCGGTGCATTCTTGCATGTAGACATGTTGATGTGATTTAAAACCCACTCACATGCATGTGCCATGGTATTCCTGCATGCTTGCATGTGGCTTAGTGCGGAGCCTCTCAACGTCTAGATCAGACGACTATTATGGACTGATTTACTTCATCTAACGGCTACATCAATTTTGATGATGTGGCTCAAGGAGAGGATAGAGAATTCCTAGTAGTGGGGGCTAGCTATTACTAATAGATAAGTCTTTGTAGAGATTCCACTACATACGGAACAAAATGAATGAATCTACACTTAAAATGCATCTATATACATCCGCATGTGGTTCATGGTGAAATCTCTACAAAGACTTATATTTAGGAACGGGGGAGACGGCATACTAAGCAAGCTTCTCCTCGTTCTGTGAGTTGACGGGACACATCAAAAGTACTCCAGTGTATAGAGCATTGCTTCTAAGGTAGGCCCCACATGGTTTGCCTCTTTTTTAACATAACACATCAAGTCGCAATTGTTTGTTCACCCGTGGTAGATGATCCTCCCTCCACCAAGTGGACAAGCAGTACATGTGCCAAATTACCACGTGGGCTGCCTTTTTCGTACAGAAATGAGCTCCATCGTGTACCCGCGTGGGTGTGGTTGGGAAAGAGACGGGAGTACGTGCGCCGTGCATGCACCTCTTGTCTTCATGCACGTCCCCCACCTATGTGGGTGTGTGTGAGAGATACAAACCGCATTCATGAGTGTTTTTTGTTTTCGGGTGGGGGTGGGGTGGGGGTTGATTTCGTGAATTATTTGTGGGAATATGTGTCGATGACATCTCAAACAAAATTTTGCAAGCAATGTGTGTGAAATGGAGGCCTATCCATATCATACATAGAGGGTCGGGCAATCCACGAGAAGAGAGGGAGGGGTCATAGCTATCGATAGAGTCGAAGAGAGGATCAAGTGGGTGGGTGTGAGATCGATGAAGAGAGCCATGGAAATTGTGTGTGTGTGCAAGTCAAAGATATAGGGGGACTGGCCTACCGGAACATTAGAGGGCACATGTCAAGTTTGTGTGTGGCAGGGAGACATGACTAGAGCGCTCGATGTATCAGTGTGTGTGGGGAGAGGGGTGGGGGGAGGGGTAGGCAGAGGCCTAACTATAGAGGTAGAACGACTCGTATATGTGTTGAGAAGGAGAGACCCAGCTATGTCTTGATGGAGATCGGTCGACATCCATACATAACGGAAGGACGGGAAATATGTTGGGACAAAGAGAGAGAGAGGAGAGAGAGAGGGAGGGAGAGGGGTAGAGTGCTGGATGGGTGATGGAGTTGCTTCTCGAAGATGGTGGGAGAGGCCTACTAGACAAACTGAGGGTGGAACTGCAATGTTATCGATAAGAGTGGGGATGTGTTTCTGTGTGTGCCTGTGCGTTATAGATCTGTCGGGACGCATCCATGGATGATGAAGGGGAACCATGTGTTTGGTAAGCAAACCTAACTAGATCTGTAGATCAATTGTTGTTTGTCGGAGGAAGGGAGAGACACAACTAATGAGGTAGATCGATTGACGTGTGGGTAAAAACGAGTTATAAGGACCTAGATAGCTATATGTATAGCGAGAGATCGGTCAGTGTACGTCCATTTGTTATAGGAAAATAAGGCCCAGCGAGACGGATAGACAGAGAGAATGGAGCTAGGAGGTGGTGCGAGAGGCCCAACTACTAGCTAGATAGGGGGAGGAGTGTGCGGTTGTGAGATCGATGAAAAGAGGGGCGAGAGTTTACACGTGTGTCTGAGCGTATGAGAGACACGAGGCAAGGACACATAAAGGAGGAGATTGAAGGTGTGTGTGTATGTTGTAGGCAGACATCGCTGGAGAGGTTTATCGATCGGTGTGTTTCAGAAAGGAGTTGTGGAGACTCTAGGAGAATGACCTAAAGAAAAAAATGAATGTGCCCGGTGTATAGAATGCCGAGGGAGGGGGAGGGCGAGGAGGGCGTGTGCATGCACGAGAGAAAGTTAGTGGTAGCTACAAAGGTTAGAGGATTGTGTGGGTGTAAGAGACTAACAAAGATCATAATTTGATATGAAAGCGGACTCATATATTTGAATAGGAGATCATAGTGTTTTAAACATTGCATGCATGAATATAGCGGTGATACACGTGCTGTGCACATGTTATACCATAATGTGATAATGCATGGCGTTTGCAACTCACAGCTAAATGCCGAACAATCTAAACCATACTATACATCAAACAATCTCACATTTTATTTGAATTTGTGATAATGTGTGGCGTTTGCAGCTTACAACTAAATATCGAACAATCTAAACAATACTATATATCGAACATTCTCACATTTTATTTGAATTTGTGGTAATGTGTGGTGTTTGCAACTCACATCTAAATACTTGTAGGCATAGGGGGCGGGGCACCATACATAATGTGATAAACACATTATACATATGAGACATGGTTTAGATTATGAAGATCTAGCTAGAGCTAGAAATGTAATGTGATTTGAAATCAAAATAAAGTGGATTCAAAAAATCTACTTCAAGTTCATATAGTACACATAGTTCATATGGAACTCGAGACTAATCATGTGCTGTGCTGTGAAGATAATACACAAACGATGGTTTAACTTGACAATAATGATGATTGTAGATCTTATTAAAATAGAGAAACGAATTCAAATGCTTTGACTTCACAACAATCATTACTGTAGATCTTATTCAAATAGTGAAACGAATTCAAATTTAGTTCATATTGAAGTGGTAGTATATACGTTTGGAATGCACTAAAATGTTCATTTGAGTAGTAGGTTGCATGCATTATACACGTAGCGAAATATTTTAATTGAACATAACATGAATTCAAAGTTTTGAATAACATTTGTAGTGCGCATTGATTTGGTACAGTACACGTTAGGCTTGTCCGGAAATTTCAACCCGCACCTTGTTAGCCCGAAATATTTAAGATATATCTTTGCCTCGTTGTGCTCCGACAACTCCCTCCATCTCAACCCGCGCCTTGCTATTCCGAAATTACAACGCACGCGAAAACTCCCACCTCCCGTGAAATCCCGACACGTGAAATGCCCGTGGTACCCCTGAACCGAAAGAACCGCCACAAATCGGTGGGGGTACTTTTGTAACTTACCCCACATTTCGGACAAGCGCGTCTCTAAGCCATGGTTCCCCACTGCCATCCCATCCGCCCACCCATTCGTACACCGAGGCCATGAAAACCCGCGACGAAACCCCACACCCTGCTCTGTCCACCACCCAGCCGGAGCCTCTTCCCCAACGACGTCGTCCACAGCAACACCTCGACGTCCCTCATCCACCGTATCGGATGAGGATCTGTCGTCGATCTCATCGTCCCGCCGGTTCAGCCACCCCGTCCTCCACCTCCAAGGAGCTGCCCCGACATTCCCCTCGTCTTTCGCGCCACCTCCATTCCCACACCGCGGTCTTCACCTGCACCACCGAAAGAGCATCATCATCACCGTTTCCTCGGATGAAGCTGCAACCTAATCGGCGCCACCAAAGAGGTTGTACACTAATCGCCGTATTTTCTTCTTGATCCGATCTCACTGTGCTGCCGGCGCTCGGTCCCGAGCCGACACGGCGCGGCTCCATCCACGGCGGTGTCGCCGGCCACTTCCTCCACGGCATCGCTCCCTCAGCGGCGACATCTACATCAGTAGGAGCTGCTGCTGCTTTAGCTCTCGCTCGCTGCTACTCTGCTCTTGCTCTCGGTCCCCTTCCAGGTCTGCTCTTGCTATTGCTCTTGCTCGCGCTGCTGCTCTCGCTCTTGCTCTTGCTTGCGATGCTGCTTCGATTTAGCTACACTTTAGTCGACTGAATCGACTTTTGGGTCAGTCTATTTTCAGGGGGTTGGGAGGGCTCGCCGGGGTGAAGGAAGAACCAGTCGCAGCGGGGAGGGGGGCTTACCGGAGAGGTACCCCACTATCTATCTTAGGGTTCAGGATGGGGGCGGTGGTCGCCGGCGGTGGCGGGGCGTTGGCGGGGCGGTGGCGTGGGGATCGCCGGATAAAAAGCTCGGCACGGGGGGCTAGAGGGATGGCCGGGGCGGCGGCGGATTGGCGGTGGGGAGTGTTTTTGGGGCGGGCGGGGTGGCGCACCGCCGGCCGCGGGCGGCGGGGGACTGCTGTTTGGCCAGTGGTGGCTGGTGGCTCAGGGGGGTGGAGGTTGAAGATGAACCGCAGACCCTTGATTTCGTATCCAACGGCTGCAAAATTGACTGACTAGAGATGAAAAAGTCAGTCGACCGACGTGTAGCCTCACCTTTTTAGTGCGTTCAGTTTCGACAGCAAAATTCAGTTTCGACAGTTGAGTTCAGTTTCGATAGTTAAGTTCAGAGATGAGCGGCTGATGTATTTTACATCTAGCACTTTGTGGTTATGTATTTTACGTCATGTATTGGAGATGCTATTAGAATTCCACTCAGGTTAACATTGTTCGTTATCTCTCTTGTCTTGCTTCAGCCTCAGTGTCGTACAACTCAACGGAGCTGCTCCAACGACGAAACCCTCCATCACAGCGGAGCAGTACCTCGGGCTCCATCTCCAGACGCCTAAGATCTTCTTCCCCTCTTCCGACAGCAAAGTCAGCCGGAGCATCCTCACCGGCTAACCAAATCACGCTGAGATCGACATGGCTTCGCCAAAGAGGTTGTACACTTGTTGCATCTCTTCTTTTACTCTACATGTTATATATATTGTCCACTGAGCACACGGATTTGTTCCTTTAGTGTATCCTTGAAAGAAAAAATGTAGGAATTTTAATTTTCACTTGTCCTCCTTTTCAAATTCCTATTCATGAAGCACAAGACTAAGAGATAGTAGCATAATAGCATTATAACCGTACATTTTCTTGTGGTTTGACTTAATCTCACCATGCTTCTTTGCATCCTGTGATCTTCCAATTGTTGTGAATCAAACAGCCAGATTGGCAGAAATCCTGTGTTTTTCAATTCTCTATTTTGCACGTGCATTCCTATCCTATTCCTGTCTATTTCCTATCTGTGCATTGTTGGAATCCTCCAATTCGAACGAGCCCTTACAGAATTACTTCTCTTACAGATAGTTGTCAAAAAAACCTTGCGTGGTTTGTCCCGCTCCTGCTGCGCCGTCGTCCACCCCAGCTCAGCTGCTCCAACGACAGAAGGGTCCAGCACAGCAGGGATCCGGCCTCCAGCCTGTCTTTTGCTGCCTCAGATCTTCTTCCCCACCGCTGGCAGCCATGAAAACTGCATTACCATCATCAACCGAGCAGATGACCTCGAGGACTACACGGTTCCGCAAGAGAGGTCACACTCTTTCGTGTCTGCTTACGTTATGCATCACTTAACATTACATGCTACTTTATCGTCCTGTTCACCGATTAGACTTTGAGTAAGATCCAAACTAATGGTCAAACTTGAGTTTTTAAATGGTTGTGGGGTACATATCAGGGCCGCTATCAATAGTATCTATCTACTATCTGGTTAATCTCCAGTGTCTACTATGAGTTTCATGTTGGGTGTGAAACAAATAGTAAAGAAGCCATTATCTGTATTTTCTGACTGAAGCCATTATCTGCCTGCTATTATTGGTTTTGGGTCTATACACAGGTTGCTACCATCACTCTGGATTTCTGAATGCACTCCTTACATAATCTCACTATGTTTTATTCCTATGCATGACAGTTATTGTAAACAATGGAACTGAACATGTAGAGCAAAAGATACGAGCCTTGCGTGGCAATAAAATTTCATGCAGACGTCGCTCCATGGTAGGCGCAAAGGCAACCCCCCTCCACGCATTTCGGATTGTAATCGAGAGGAAGATATCTGTTCTGAGGGGGATTCAGAAGGAGAAGACAACTCCTATTTACCCCCTAAGGTCTTCACTCTAACTTGGCATGCTGATGTTGGTTATATCATGCATATGGTGTCTTGCATTGCTTACTTTATACATCAAATATGTCATCTGCTTAGTTTAGACATCCTTTGTGCGAATGCCATCTGTTTAGTTTATTCATCGTTTATGTGAATCATGCAACGCCATCTTGTTTAGCCAGGCATCATATATGTGAATTTTGCAATGCCATCCTGCTTAGCCTGTCATCTTATATGTAAATTATATCAGGCCATCCTTTATTTTTCGTTACATATTACATTTGTCAACAATGTTAGTACTTTCAACTGCTCTTCGTGTGCATCAGCCATTTGACACGGTGATGGCAAATTCTGGAGTGAAAACAAGGTCTTTAGAGCAGACTATGCTATCCGACGAAGTGCATATCTCATTGGTTACGGATAGCTCCTCAGAGGAGGATTCAGAGACAGATGACCAATCCTATTCCCCCCCCCCCAGCGAGGTGTATGCTCTAACTTGGCAGGGTTATGTTGCTCATATCGTGCGTATGATGTCTCGCATTGCTATGTCTTTTGATTAGTTTAGACATGCTTTGTGTGAATGCCACCTGTTCAATGTCTAATTACTATATATGTGAATTATGCATTGCCATCTTGTTGCAAGACATTATATATGTGAATTGTACAATGCTATCTTGTTGCAAAGGCATTATATATGTGAATTATGCAATGCCATGCTGTTTAGCCAATCACCATGTATGTGAATTATATCATGCTATCATTTTTTTTGTATTACGTGTTCCATTTGTCGACAACGTTTGTATATTCAACTACTCTTCCTGTGCATCAGCCATTTGAAGTGGTGATGGAAGTATTCGGAGTGAAAACAAGGTATTCAGAGCAGGCATCTTGCTGGTTACAGAGAGCTCCTCAGAGGAGGATTCAGAGAATGATGACCAGTCCTATTTCCCCCTGAGGTCTATGCTCAAACTTGGCAAGGTTATATTACCCATGTCATGCATGTTGTCTTGCATTGCTTAGTTTTTACATCATATATGGATTGCCCTCTGCTTACTTGCTTACTATATAAATCATATATTTGAATTATATCATGCCATCATGTTTACATAGTACATACACATCATCTATCTGAATTATGGCATGGCAACCCATTTAATAAAGACATCATATAGTTATATCATCTCATCCTGTTTAGTGTTTACAGTCATCATATTTTGAATTATGGCATTCTATCCGTGAATGTATGTGAATTATGGCATGCCAACCTATTTAATAAACACATTATATAGTTATGTCATGTCATCCTATTTACATAGTCTCATATTTTGAACTATGTCTTTCCATCTTTTTTAGTTAGCCATCATAATGTGAAATTGTGTCATGCTATCCTGTTTAGTTAGCCATCATATATGTGAAATTGTGTCATGCTATCCTGTTTGGTTAGACAACATAAATATGAATTATTTAATGCCCTCTTTTATTCCCCACTATCCATTGCACCTGTCTATCATACAATGTCTATACTTTCAATTACTTTTCTTTTTTATCAGCCATTTGAATTGGAGATCATGATGGCAGTATCTAAGGGAGTACCAACACAGTCTTCAGAAAAGATAGTGCTACCAGTTGATGCAGATAGAACCACGGTTGTACTTGCCCAAGGACCAGATCCACCACACATAACCCATACTCTCGCAGATTGTACTCCTACCCAGTTGGACAGAGAACCAGCTACACCCCTTCTAACCCTAACCCGGCAGATAGTAACCCAGTTCCAGTTGACACAACACCGTCTCCACCACAGAGCACCCAAACACGAGCAGTTAGTAAGGGAACTGCAGTGCCCAAAGCACGAGGATGTCACATCCCTAGCTTCTGGCATTGCTCTAGGCTAGCTTCATGTGTGCATCATGTCTATATTTTTGAAACTTGAATTGAGGAATATTGGAAGCCTCAAAAACCCTAAATAAAAGAGGGGCAAAAACCCTAGAAATCTCATTCATTGCTCCAAAATGCTCTTCTTAAATGTTTGACAATTTTTGGTAAGGGTTCTGGTCCCAACCAAAATATTGAACATTTTTAAGGAATTATTTTTGGGACTTTGGATTTAATTCATTAGCTATTTGAATTTGAATTATATTCATATAATTAGAATATAATTTCAAATACCCCCGGAAATATTTTATAAGCTTTTGGAAAAGTCCATCTAGCAATATAAAATATTCAGAGGAGCTTTGGCATTGTTTGAATTATTATTTTTAATTCAAAACAGTGGCAAAAGAATTAAATAAAAGAAAACAGAACTGAAATAGAAATAAAAGAGAGAGAGAGAAGGAAGTACCTGGCCTTACCTGTCCAGCCCAGCCGGCCCAGCTCCCCCACCTGGCCA
>NC_041386.1:367801204-367935170 GCF_002162155.2 Triticum dicoccoides | reverse complement strand
CCTGCCTGGCTGCCTCCTCCTTCCCTGGTCCCTCCCGCGACGCCACGCAGCCCCGACCCCCTCTCACTTCTCCCTCGCCCTCTGGACCTCCCTCCGCCTCGCTCCTCTGTTTCCCCTCCCGCGGCCGAACGGAGCCGCCGCCACCGACGAGAGCCACCGTGGTTACCGGCCACCCCACGGCTCACCGACGCCCCAGGAAGCTCCGCCGATCCTCCCTCTACCTCCTCAACGAGCCACGAGGCCCCGGACGTGCCACAACACCGCCCTCGATGCCTTCTTCAACCTCGGGACCGCCGGCCATCTTCGTCTAATTCGCCGGCTCCGGACCATCCCCGGCCTCGTCTCCGCCTCGAATGGATCCGCTGTGAGCCTCCGCTGCCTCTCCTGTGCTCGCCCCCTCCGTTCTCGCCCCCTAGCCCCATCTCCCACGGCGGCCGAGAGTTTCTCGCCGCCGGCCATGGCGTGGCCGTGGCCACAGCCACCGCAGCTCGTTCTCGAGCCCACCGTCGTGCTCACCACAGTCCCAGGAGCACATAGCACTCACCAACGCCTCCCCTGGCGCCCTGCATCGCCTAACCCATCATTGCCGTAGCTCCGGCTGCCGCCTAAGTGGTCGCCGCCGTCGACCCCGGCCTCCCTGTGCCCAGCTGCGTGCGCCCCTAGATGCGCGGGAGCACGGGCTCCCTCTTGGTGCCCTCAGCGCGACCAGCCGCGGGCTGTAGCGCCGTTCCGAGCAACTCCGGCGAGGTCTCGCCGTCGCCGTGGTCGCCGGCGTCACTTGCTGACGGGGCTGGCTTAATTAGCCACTAAAACCGCACCGTGTCACTGACACCTAGGCCCCACGCCTTAACTAATTTTAGTTTATTTTCTGTTTAGCTTAAATTAATCACAGCGGCCCCACGCGTCAGCTTTGACCGTGCTGACGTGGCCTTTGACCCGGCCCCACCTGCCATTGACACTAACTAGCCCTGTGTCACTGACGTGTGGCCCCCACACGTCAGGTTTGACCTGGACCCGCCCTGTTGACCTGATGACGTCAGGGTGAGGTCATGCTGACGCCATATTCCTTTTCTAGAATTTAGTTTATTTTATAATAATCAGGAAATTCCAGAAAATGCCTAAAAACTTCTAAAATTCATAGAAATTCAACCGTAACTCCAAATTAAATAATTTATATATGAAAATTATCAGAAAAATTCAAGGAATCCATCTGTACCATTTTCATGCATGTTAGAACAACTTATCACTACTGTTTAGGACAAATGAAGTGAATGGCATTTGAATAATCACATATGGAGTTTGAATTTGAATTTTGTATTCAAACCAACTTCATTTAATCTGCTGCTAGTTGCATTAGCCCAAAACACATTCATATTGCCATGTCATAGCATGCATCATATTGTGCATTGCATTGATCGTGTTTTTCCGTATTTGCCGGTATTTGTCCCCTCTTGATAGACGTGATACCGATGATGTGATCGTTGACACTAATGAAGACTCAATGCTATCTTCAGAAGTGCCAGGCAAGCAAAACCCCCTTGTTCATTCCGATAAAATCCCACTCTCTCGCTCCTTCTCTCTTTTACTGCATTAGGACAACAACGACATATTTGTTACTTGCTGCGGTAGCTGAACCCCTTTATCCTTTGCATGACCTGTTATTGCCACAGTAAATAGATGAAACCCACTAGCATGAGTAGGAGTTGTTTGAGCCCTGTTGTGCCTACTCATTCATGCTTGTTTGTCATGCCTGCTACTGCTTAGAGTTGTGTCAGGTCTGATTCATCGGGGATGAATCAGAGGCGTGTGAACCTGTCCTACTGTGTGTGAGCTAAGTGTGTGAATACGATTTGGTAAAGGTAGCGGTGAGAGGCCATGTAGGAGTACATGGTGGGTTGTCTCATTGCAGCCATCCTCAGGAACTGAGTTCTGTGTTTGTGATCCATGATTCAGCTACTACCACGCATTGGGCCCGAAACCAATGGACCCTCTCGGCTTCTTGATCACCCTTGTCCTCTGTCCAGGAGTTGCAAGTAGTTTCTGGTGTTTGTAGTATGCTGGAGGCCGTGCGCAGCGCTGACCGTAGGGGTGGGCTGTGATGCGGTAGGCACGTGGCCGGGTAAACCGGGCGCCCGTTTGGTGTCACGGAACCCTGTACACATCGTTTGGGGCTGTGAGCAAAACTCCGGCCGGATCTCCTCATGGATGGAACCCGAATAGGCGATAAACCTGGACTAGAGACTTGAGTGTTTAGGCAGGCCGTGGCCGACACCCACGTTGGGCTTCCGCTTGAATGTTGCCGAGTACATGTCGTGTAAACGGCGGTAAGTGGTGAGAGCGTGTGTGAAGAAGTACACCCCTGCAGGGTTAATATGATCTATTCGAATAGCCGTGTCCGCGGAAAAGGACTTCTGGGTTGCTTATATCAGTTCATAGACAAGTGAAAGTGGATACTCTAAAATACGCAAGATAAGCGTGAGTGCTATGGATGGCATTCTCGTAGGGAGACGGGAGCGGATCCATAGTGGTGTATTGATATGGTGAATATGTGGACTCGTGTGCGCCACCTCAAAAGAGTTACTTGCAGTCGTAGTTTAGGATAGCCACCGAGTCAAAGCTGGCTTGCTGCAGTTAAACCCCACCATCCCCTTTGTTGATAATGATGCATATGTAGATAGTTCTGATGTAAGTCTTGCTGGGTACATTTGTACTCACGTTTGCCTATTTATGTTTTGCAGAGAGATTTCGGTCTCGCTAGTAGTTTCGCGTGGACTTCGACGTTTAGCTTGTTACCTCAGCTACGATCTTGTGCCTCGGCAGGATTTGGTAGATAGTCAGGCTTCTCAGCCTTTTTCATTTATAGATGTCTGTACTCAGACATGATAGCTTCCGCTTGTGCTTTGATTTGTATGCTCTGATTGTTGGGTCATGAGACCCATGTTTGTAATATCTCGCTCCTCGGAGCCTAATGAATAAATACTTGAGTTGTAGAGTCATGTTGTGATGCCATGTTGTATTTGCACATATCGAGCATATTGTGTGTATGTTATTGAAATGCTTGGTATGTGTGGGATCTGACAACCTAGTTGTTTATCCTTGGTAGCCTCTCTTACCGGGAAATGTCTCCTAGTGTTTCCACCGAGCGATGGTAGCTTGCTACTGCTCCGGAACACTTAGGCTGGCCGGCATGTGTCCTTCTTCGTTCCGGTGTCTGTCCCTTCGGGGAAATGTCACGCGATGAATACCGGAGTCCTGTTAGCCTGCTACAGCCCGGTTCACCGGAGTCCTGCTAGCCCAGTGCTACAGCCTGGATTCACTCGCTGATGACCGACACGTTCGATGCTGGGTCATGGATGCCTGTCCCTGTAAGTCTGTGCCACTTTGGGTTTACGACTAGCCATGTCAGCCCGGGCTCCTTATCATATGGATGCTAGCGACACTGTCATATACGTGTGCCAAAAGGCGCAAACGGTCCCGGGCTAAGGTAAGGCGACACCCGTGGGAATACCGTGCGTGAGGCCGCAAAGTGATATGAGGTGTTACATGCTAGATCGATGTGGCATTGAGTCGGGGTCCTGACAGCGTTGGTATCAGAGCTTGACTGCCTGTAGGATTACCAAGCCAAACTGGTCGAAGTTGAGTCTAGAAATTCTTTAGTTATATAAGGGAATTGATTGTGGGATGGAACGTAAGGCTCTTTTTACTCCTTATACCTCATGGCCTTCTGATCT
This sequence comes from Triticum dicoccoides, assembly GCF_002162155.2. Taxonomy (NCBI): domain Eukaryota; kingdom Viridiplantae; phylum Streptophyta; class Magnoliopsida; order Poales; family Poaceae; genus Triticum; species Triticum dicoccoides. The sequence goes on along the minus strand of NC_041386.1, from coordinate 367,931,439 downwards.
GAGTCATCATCTTCTCTTCTACGGGGATTAAGAACTAGGCTATCTCTTCTTTCTATCAGGATCACGTCTTACTAATCCGTAGACTTATAGATTGTTGGACTTAAGCCTCGTTTCAGTTCCTAGTACTTCTGTATGTTAATTATTGATCTCGAAACCTTGATATCGTGCTTCTGAGCGGTTATGCCACCATTTTGTGAATGTCTCAAATCTTTTCTGAGCATTTACAGCCGTTATGCTGTCCGAGTTATCCCAAGTTTCTAAATAGTTTGAAGCAATTTGCAAATTCTTTCCTCCCGTTTCGATGTTCCTTTGGGCCAGATTAACCACACTAATCGGTGAGTTGAGGTACTTTATTGCCTTGACATATATGTTGGAGCTGGTATTATGACCCTAGGTGTCTTAGGGGATCATCTAGTAATTTAGCCATGATTTGTGTCCCAGTGTGATGATTCTGGCCTTTACCCTCGAAAGCATCCCGTGATGCCATTTAGTAGTAGGTATTCTATCCCTGGGTTTTGAGCCCGAGATTCACCCTACTTGCTTCATGTTGATAGTTTTGCTCGTTCCTTTAGGTTATTAGTAACCTTTGCATTAGTCCTCGATGTTCGTGGTATTCCTTTCCTCCAAATACTATGAACCGCTTATGGCAGATGTTCCTCGCTGATCGAAAGATCACAATCAGAGTGCTCTCGATGGGTTCTCGATTCTACATTGTGACTCTACCAGTTCTACCTTTCTGCATGGGTTATCCGGAAGAAATATGTGGAATTCGTTCGACATGCTAAACCATGCATCCACAACTCAGAAAATCGTATGTTCCTTTGAGTTGTCCCTCTTTAGTTGTCTTCTGACCCTCGTCTATCAATTGATAGTCAAGAGTATGCGTGCGTTCGTTTATCGATGCCTATTACTCTTGTGGTCCGTCAAGCCATTCTATCGCGGAATGACTAGGAGAAACAAACTCCAGTACCTCTTCCATATCCAGGATTGGGTCAAAGAATTTGTGCTCCGCAGAACAAATTGCTAATCCAGCTTTTGATTCTGTTCTACCTTGAAGTATTACCGTCTTATGTCAGGATTTTCATGAGGATTGCACCGGCTCTTGTGAATTCTTGATGTAGTGATACTTCTCGCCATCATTATTCATCCCTCGGTTCCGTGTTGTCACAACCGGAAGGCCGACAAGTGAATCGTGATGTGTGAATTCCATACTCCTAGCAACCTTGTTGCTTGGTAGTTAATGGACAATAATTTCATTCTTAGCGTGTTGGTTTTGAATCATCATTCTAAGGTTGATTATGCTACCTAGTCCTTATTTCGGTGCACCCTTCGATTGATGAGTTAGGATCTTGTCAAGTCCTCACTCATTTGATCATATCGTCTTGCCCTCAAAAGCGAGATTATTCTCGAGCTTAGTAACATATCGGTGGTTCGTGATTTTCCGAATATCTTCTCGGTAGTATCACCAGGTTGTCACCTGACTGTTATGTTAAGCTCGTGATCAAGTTGGTTTATCCTGTGAACCACCTTCTCTCCAAGAATCGGTGTTAGATATCCCTGAGCTAGTTGGTTAAGCTAGACAACAACTTGGAGAGTTGGAGGATAAAAGCTTGCCTGACTTAGTTCGTTCCAAAGGGATAATCTTGTGTAGTGTGTGTTGAAGAAAGATGATATCTTCATCGATTGGTCCCTGTGATCAGTTGCTGGACCTATTGTCTTATCAATCCTTTGATTTGAGTGTGGGCTATCGTCAAATCAAATCAGTACCAACGATGCTCGTAATGTTGTCCTACTCGTGGTCGATCCCTCGAGCATACACCATTACATCTTTGGTCTGACCAATGCTATCACCGTGTTCACATGATGGTGGAAGTCCAGTGATATGGAAATTCCGATGAGTTGCTGTTGAGCCCATCAGTAGCATTTTGTCTCCCCCCATGAATCATGTTGGACATCAACCTAGTGTTGGAAACTTGTGTAAGCATTTCTTCGTGTTTCGTTCATGAAGCATATGTTTGAATGAAAGTAGTGACTTTCCCTAATTCATGTGCATATGATGCAAGTTGCCGCCATGAATTTGAGGAAGATTGTTTTGTTTCCTTGGAATCATCCCAAATCAGTCATGCACACGTGCGAAGTATTCTGTGGTCTGGAGACTTGCAACCTTCATTCCACATGTGTCCCGAGCACACCAAGCCACTGATTGATTTGTTCAAGGAGAAGAAGTTCCTTCATAAGAGCTAATCATATGACTTATGCAAGGACTTCGTTATCCACGGTGATGGTTCCCAACCAGAACTCGGTAGCGTTTTATTGTAAGACTACCACGTGGTCATGCTTGTCTGGGACAACGTGTTCACATGTTTGTAGCAGAACCAGCTCATGTTTTGGAGCTTATTATCGTAGTTCATTTCCCGAGAATCTCGCAACGTCATCTCGTCGATTTGTGTTGCAAACTTTCATTTTTCTTCCTAGACTCGATGAGTCTGGAATATCCTGACACCAACCAGATCTGAATCTCAGGCAGATATGATGGTTGGAACATTTCCCAAGAACTATAATATTGGTCCCTCGATAAACGGTAAAGTGGATGTCGTGGCCAACACACCCATCCGGAAGACCTATTATTGTAGTATCTTGTTTGCAGAAGTTGGCCACCTCCCCATAGGGATTTCGTAGGATTTACTCCCTAGTTGCCCCTATGGATTTTGAGATCCCGAAGTCCGACCTTTTTACTTGATATTCTAGATATCAAACCATATCTATGAATGGGTTACACTAGCACATCAAGGAGAACATTAGAAGTGGAGTGCTAAATGTCTCTCGGTCGATCATCCAGATTTTTATTTCCTTGGCCTCGCTAAGGTGAAATCTGAGAAAGGTGTTATCTTCCTTTGCATCTGCATCGTCCATCGTTGTTCATCATGGTGGTATGTTGTGTTGCCAGGATCCTTGACACGGATGTTGGTAAAACCTTGATGAATATGGAAATGCTCAAGTTCTTGAGAGCACGCACAAGTGCTACGTGTTATCACCGGCACTAACTGGGTTTGCTCTCAGTTTCCTCGGCAATGCTATGATCCTTTCAAACAGTGAATTCACTCTCTGTTGTTGGGTCTCCCCAGTTACTAGAATCATTCCCATCATTTGCATTTTGTTCCCAGTTTGCACCGTCAATGTGTCATTCTACCATGGGTCTCTTCCATTTCCGGTGATAAGCAAATTCATCCATTACGTTGTCTTCAACAAGGTAATCCACATCATCCAAGTCCGAGTATGCCATTCTACCGACCCCCTCCAAATGATCGCTTGTGATTGCCTTAGACTGGTATAAAGAGTTTCAATGATCTTTGAATCAAAGGTAACTCTTTTTGCCACTTAAGGGGATATCTCTACGAGTCACCTTCCCTAAGGTGTATCGTTATGGTATCATGGCAACTCAACTCCTCGCTACGTTGACAATCGTTTACCACCTTCTTAAGCGTGAAATTGTTGTCTACCTAGTGAACCTTCATCATCTGCTTCACTCCATTCCTATGGATGTGTGCTTCGCCTCTCAGCTCGAGAGATGTTGCTATGTCTCATTCCGTGAGTTAATCCTGAGTTGTTCGACCTTCGAGAAGAACCATTCTTTTAGGGTCTCTCTTTTCCTCTCGTTGTCATGTTAGTTGGAGTTCTCAGAGCAAGACTTCGAGACAATGATGGTGAACGAATCAACGTCCATTTGAAGTGCAACTGGATCGTGAAGATTATACTAGTTTGCGTTTCCCCTTCACCTTACCCTACGCTTTAATCTCGAGACGAGATTCTTGTTTAGTGGGGGTGAGTTGTCACATCCCTAGCTTCTGGCATTGCTCTAGGCTAGCTTCATGTGTGCATCATGTCTATATTTTTGAAACTTGAATTGAGGAATATTGGAAGCCTCAAAAACCCTAAATAAAAGAGGGGCAAAAACCCTAGAAATCTCATTCTTTGCTCCAAAATGCTCTTCTTAAATGTTTGACAATTTTTGGTAAGGGTTCTGGTCCCAACCAAAATATTGAACATTTTTAAGGAATTATTTTTGGGACTTTGGATTTAATTCATTAGCTATTTGAATTTGAATTATATTCATATAATTAGAATATAATTTCAAATACCCCCGGAAATATTTTATAAGCTTTTGGAAAAGTCCATCTAGCAATATAAAATATTCAGAGGAGCTTTGGCATTGTTTGAATTATTATTTTTAATTCAAAACAGTGGCAAAAGAATTAAATAAAAGAAAACAGAACTGAAATAGAAATAAAAGAGAGAGAGAGAAGGAAGTACCTGGCCTTACCTGTCCAGCCCAGCCGGCCCAGCTCCCCCACCTGGCCAACCCAGCCCGCCACCGCTACTCCCCCCCCCCTGTCGTCTTCCTCTTGCCAGTGGGAGCAGCTGCGTGCTCGCACGCGCGCGGCCGAGGAGGCCACCTCCTCCCTGCCTGGCTGCCTCCTCCTTCCCTGGTCCCTCCCGCGACGCCACGCAGCCCCGACCCCCTCTCACTTCTCCCTCGCCCTCTGGACCTCCCTCCGCCTCGCTCCTCTGTTTCCCCTCCCGCGGCCGAACGGAGCCGCCGCCACCGACGAGAGCCACCGTGGTTACCGGCCACCCCACGGCTCACCGACGCCCCAGGAAGCTCCGCCGGTCCTCCCTCTACCTCCTCAACGAGCCATGAGGCCCCGGACGTGCCACAACACCGCCCTCGATGCCTTCTTCAACCTCGGGACCGCCGGCCATCTTCGTCAAATTCGCCGGCTCCGGACCATCCCCGGCCTCGTCTCCGCCTCGAATGGATCCGCTGTGAGCCTCCGCTGCCTCTCCTGTGCTCGCCCCCTCCGTTCTCGCCCCCTAGCCCCATCTCCCACGGCGGCCGAGAGTTTCTCGCCGCCGGCCATGGCGTGGCCGTGGCCACAGCCACCGCAGCTCGTTCTCGAGCCCACCGTCGTGCTCACCACAGTCCCAGGAGCACATAGCACTCACCAACGCCTCCCCTGGCGCCCTGCATCGCCTAACCCATCGTTGCCGTAGCTCCGGCCGCCGCCTAAGTGGTCGCCGCCGTCGACCCCGGCCTCCCTGTGCCCAGCTGCGTGCGCCCCTAGATGCGCGGGAGCACGGGCTCCCTCTTGGTGCCCTCAGCGCGACCAGCCGCGGGCTGTAGCGCCGTTCCGAGCAACTCCGGCGAGGTCTCGCCGTCGCCGTGGTCGCCGGCGTCACTTGCTGACGGGGCTGGCTTAATTAGCCACTAAACACCGCACCCTGTCACTGACACCTAGGCCCCACGCCTTAACTAATTTTAGTTTATTTTCTGTTTAGCTTAAATTAATCACAGCGGCCTCACGCGTCAGCTTTGACCGTGCTGGCGTGGCCTTTGACCCGGCCCCACCTGCCATTGACACTAACTAGCCCTGTGTCACTGACGTGTGGCCCCCACACGTCAGGTTTGACCTGGACCCGCCCTGTTGACCTGATGACGCCAGGGTGAGGTCATGCTGACGCCATATTCCTTTTCTGGAATTTAGTTTATTTTATAATAATCAGGAAATTCCAGAAAATGCCTAAAAACTTCTAAAATTCATAGAAATTCAACCGTAACTCCAAATTAAATAATTTATATATGAAAAATTATCAGAAAAATTCAAGGAATCCATCTGTACCATTTTCATGCATGTTAGAACAACTTATCACTACTGTTTAGGACAAATGAAGTGAATGGCATTTGAATAATCACATATGGAGTTTGAATTTGAATTTTGTATTCAAACCAACTTCATTTAATCTGCTGCTAGTTGCATTAGCCCAAAACACATTCATATTGCCATGTCATAGCATGCATCATATTGTGCATTGCATTGATCGTGTTTTCTGTATTTGCCGGTATTTGTCCCCTCTCGATAGACGTGATACCGATGATGTGATCGTTGACACTGATGAAGACTCAATGCTATCTTCAGAAGTGCCAGGCAAGCAAAACCCCCTTGTTCATTCCGATAAAATCCCACTCTCTCGCTCCTGCTCTCTTTTACTGCATTAGGACAACAACGACATATTTGTTACTTGCTGCGGTAGCTGAACCCCTTTATCCTTTGCATGACCTGTTATTGCCACAGTAAATAGATGAAACCCACTAGCATGAGTAGGAGTTGTTTGAGCCCTGTTGTGCCTACTCATTCATGCTTGTTTGTCATGCCTGCTACTGCTTAGAGTTGTGTCAGGTCTGATTCATCGGGGATGAATCAGAGGCGTGTGAACCTGTCCTACTGTGTGTGAGCTAAGTGTGTGAATACGATTTGGTAAAGGTAGCGGTGAGAGGCCATGTAGGAGTACATGGTGGGTTGTCTCATTGCAGCCGTCCTCAGGAACTGAGTTCTGTGTTTGTGATCCATGATTCAGCTACTACCACGCATTGGGCCCGAAACCAATGGACCCTCTCGGCTTCTTGATCACCCTTGTCCTCTGTCCAGGAGTTGCAAGTAGTTTCTGGTGTTTGTAGTATGCTGGAGGCCGTGCGCGGCGCTGACCGTAGGGGTGGGCTGTGATGCGGTAGGCACGTGGCCGGGTAAACCGGGCGCCCGTTTGGTGTCACGGAACCCTGTACACATCGTTTGGGGCTGTGAGAGAAACTCCGGCCGGATCTCCTCATGGATGGAACCCGAATAGGCGATAAACCTGGACTAGAGACTTGAGTGTTTAGGCAGGCCGTGGCCGACACCCACGTTGGGCTTCCGCTTGAAGGTTGCCGAGTACATGCCGTGTAAACGGCGGTAAGTGGTGAGAGCGTGTGTGAAGAAGTACACCCCTGCAGGGTTAATATGATCTATTCGAATAGCCGTGTCCGCAGAAAAGGACTTCTGGGTTGCTTATATCAGTTCATAGACAAGTGAAAGTGGATACTCTAAAATACGCAAGATAAGCGTGAGTGCTATGGATGGCGTTCTCGTAGGGAGACGGGAGCGGATCCATAGTGGTGTATTGATATGGTGAATATGTGGACTCGTGTGCGCCACCTCAAAAGAGTTACTTGCAGTCGTAGTTTAGGATAGCCATCGAGTCAAAACTGGCTTGCTGCAGTTAAACCCCACCATCCCCTTTGTTGATAAGATGCATATGTAGATAGTTCTGAGGTAAGTCTTGCTGGGTACATTTGTACTCACGTTTGCCTATTTATGTTTTGCAGAGAGACTTCGGTCTCGCTAGTAGTTTCGCGTGGACTTCGACGTTTAGCTTGTTACCTCAGCTACGATCTTGTGCCTCGGCAGGATTTGGTAGATAGTCAGGCTTCTCAGCCTTTTTCATTTATAGATGTCTGTACTCAGACATGATATCTTCCGCTTGTGCTTTGATTTGTATGCTCTGATTGTTGGGTCATGAGACCCATGTTTGTAATATCTCGCTCCTCGGAGCCTAATGAATAAATACTTGAGTTGTAGAGTCATGTTGTGATGCCATGTTGTATTTGCACATATCGAGCATATTGTGTGTATGTTATTGAAATGCTTGGTATGTGTGGGATCTGACAACCTAGTTGTTTATCCTTGGTAGCCTCTCTTACCGGGAAATGTCTCCTAGTGTTTCCACCGAGCCATGGTAGCTTGCTACTGCTCCGGAACACTTAGGCTGGCCGGCATGTGTCCTTCTTCGTTCCGGTGTCTGTCCCTTCGGGGAAATGTCACGCGATGAATACCGGAGTCCTGTTAGCCTGCTACAGCCCGGTTCACCGGAGTCCTGCTAGCCCAGTGCTACAGCCTGGATTCACTCGCTGATGACCGACACGTTCGATGCTGGGTCATGGATGCCTGTCCCTGTAAGTCTGTGCCACTTTGGGTTTACGACTAGCCATGTCAGCCCGGGCTCCTTATCATATGGATGCTAGCGACACTGTCATATACGTGTGCCAAAAGGCGCAAACGGTCCCGGGCTAAGGTAAGGCGACACCCGTGGGAATACCGTGCGTGAGGCCGCAAAGTGATATGAGGTGTTACATGCTAGATCGATGTGGCATTGAGTCGGGGTCCTGACAGAGGACCACCACTCTGAATCCCAACTCAAAGCTTAAAGGAGAAGAAGATTTGTTCTCAGCTCAGGTTCTGTAGCTATGGTTCATACTCCTTTGCTCTTCCATTACTGTATTTACTCATACCAACTATTTTCAAATTTGAAGGATGGAATTGAAACTCCAATGGCGCAACAGGTATGTTTTAAACCTGTTTCTTTAACTGGTTTGCTGTTGTAACCTGCTCTATGTTGATTTCAGTTTCAATTGAATAAACAGTTATGTTCTCATGTCATGCACATTACAAGTGTTGTTATTGCTCTATAGTTACCCACACTTATATTCTGTCTATTCTGCTTTGTCTTGAACAAATATTATTTGAACTGTGTCTCTATCTTGATTTGGCAACAAAAACTAGAATGATATAGACCATAAAGTGACCATGGTACATAGATATATGTTTGTTTCATGTTGTTATCCTGTCCACTTTACTACTGAACTCATTTACCAAAATGAGTTTCATATACAACATGGTAAACATGTGATGTGTCTGCTTGTTTCTCTTTTAGAATGCGGAAAAAATATTGGAGAACAGTACCGCGTTATCCAATGGTATAGGAAGTAATGCAGATAAGGTTTAAGATAGTGAGACATCCCTGTTGGTCTCCAAGAAAGCTGATAAAAACTATCTTGACGACAGTGAGGGAACCCAAAAGTCCTGTCTTCATGTAGTGTTTGAGTTACTGGCCACTACTGCTGGCACAAGCTCTTCGAACTCGCTGCCTGAATCAGTTCGTCTTCTTGAGTCTCAACTTCAAGTTGAAAGACATCGATCAGATCTGCTGTGACAGGAAGCTGAAGGACTGAGGAAGTCCCTGCAGAATTCAGATGCATATTTTCTGGTGCAACAGCAAGCGCTGGAGGATTTAAGCGCCAAACAAGAGAAAGTTAATAAGCTTGCTAAGCATCTTGCCAGCATTATGGGTACCCAGGATATTGTTTCTTGAGATCTTCTGAAGTGGTTTTAGTTCTGGATTTGTTTTGCTGCAGCGTTTATTTGTGTTGGTCGCCAACTTTGACAACCAGTGTATATGATATGCTGCTTTGTTCCCTATATTTGCACTGGTGGCGAACTTTGATGCCCAGTGGATGTAATATGTGTAATAACCATGATAGCCTAGCGTTAGTTGCTTGCTTATTTATTTCCTTGTTGTCTTGTTTATTTGTTTGCTTGTAGTCATTGCAGTTCTTTTTCCGCGGTTAGCTAGTGGCTGCAATAACCTGTTTTTTAAAACTAGGCCACAATAACCATGGGCTAATATTTACTATAGTGACACTGGGCCTCCTACTGGCTGTAGAAACAGTGGGCCTTCTACGGTTGATAGAAACAATGGGCCTTCTACGGGCCATAGAAACAATGGGCCTTCTGCGGGCCGTATCATCAATGGGCCTTATACGGGTCATATGATCGATTGGCCAAACATGGGCCAAACAGACCGCATTATGGCCATAAACGGGCTAGAGTTGGAATCGTCCGTTCATGGGCCGACCATAACCGGCCATCGTTAATAGGCCGTATATGATGACGATATGAAAACGGCCCAACGTATTAACGGACCACAAACGGGCCGACTGTAACCAGGGGCTGAATTTGGCCCACAAGAAGAAAATGACAGTAACGGGTCGTAAGTGAACGAATGCTGGAAATGAGCCCAAGAATAAATGGGCTCTGAGAAGGCCGAAAGATAAAATGGGCTGGAAACGGCCCAACGGAATAATGGGCCGTTAATGGGTATAAAGTGATACACTGTTCATTATGGGCCAGTTTCACCACGGGCCGTTAATGGGTGTAAAGTGATAAACTGTTCATTATGGGCCAGTTTCACCACGGGCCGTTAATAGGCCAAGAGTTACATAAGGCCTCATATGGGCCGAAAGACGTCATGGGCCAGAAGTGAAAACGGGCTGGAATCATATTGGGTGGCCCAGATGATGCTACTGGGCCTAATTCGGATAGGGCGTAACGGGCCTTGGGTTAGCAGGCTGTAAATGGGCTATATGCGAACAGGCCGTTAACAGGATTTACATGGGCCGGCCCGCCACCTTTTGACCAAGTCAAACAGGCCTTTTCACAGGAATGGGCCTCTGTTGGGCCGTGCCACGTGTCGACGTATCATAGGCGCCTTCTGTCCAATGAGTGGATGACATCTATCCCAACGATGAGCCGACACGTGTTTCCTCCAGCCAATGATGATTTTACATGTGGAAAATCCCCATTGGTCGGGGCTGTTAACGGGTTATCGGATCGAAAACCCGACCCGATAGCTTAACAGCATTCCGTTATGGTGGATGCCATGTGTCGATCACCCTTGACGAAAGCACTTCTGTGACGCAGGATTTATCGTCATGGAAGTGGACACTTCCATGATGATAATTTTGGTAATGTCATGGAACACTTCTACGACAGCGCAGGTATGACTATCTTGATTCTGTCATAAAATCGTCATGGATGTACATGCATGACAGAAAATGCGACCTACTGTGACAAACACGTATCATCACGGAAGTGTATTTTTTTGTAGTGATTGGTCCTCGACCCAATCATCGACAGGTTCCATCTCACGCGCGTCCTCATGGACGGCGGTAGCAGCCTTAATTTGCTTTATTAGGACACCGTCCGCAAAATGGGTATAGACTCATCAAGGATCAAGCCCACTAAAACTACCTTCGTAGGAGTAATACCCGGCGTAGAGGCCTGTTGCACATGATCCATAACGCTGGAAGTAGTTTTCGGTTCACCGGATAATTTCCGTAGCGAAGACTTGATCTTCGACATTGTCCCCTTCCGCAGCGGCTATCACGCATAGCTCGGACGGACCGCTTTTGCCCGTTTCAATGCAATCCCGCACTACGCTTATCTAAAGCTCAAGATGCCCGGACCACGTGGCGTTATAACAGTCAATGGCAACATGAAGCGCTCCCTCCATACTAAGGAGCATACCACAGCCCATGCAGCCAAGGCATAGGGTGGCCTCATCAAGCCTAATACTACATCGGCAGTCAAGCCCGTGGACAATGTCAAACGAGTCCGATCTACCCTGCAGAAGGACAGTCCGGCTCATCCAGAGCTAGATTAGCAATCCAGCCTCCGTCAAAACCCCAACTTGATAGCGGCATATGTACCACGCGTACATAACTACGCACTAAATATACCATGGGCAAGGACGGAGGCCTACTAAAAATAAGGTACACAATACGGTTCGACCCTATGCGGACCCTCATATTCTTCCTTTTTTTCCTTGTTTTTCTTTTTCAGGTTCTTTACAACCCACACCACCCTTCTATGGTACTTAGGGTCCTCTCCTAGGCCCCTCATATACACCCAACCACTGATCCTCTCAAAGGACCATATACTACAGGGAAAAGTGACACAGACGTGCGACAGAATGTCCAAAAAGATCTTCAAGATCATCTTTTCAAATTTAGGACTTGTATACAACTTTCCCTTGTTCTCGGCATGTAAAATGGTCTTGATGCTAATGGCATCCTCTGTAAAAATATGTTTTGACGTCAGATTATAATGGAAACAGTTTCACCCAACCTTGTTCGGTATTGGTTTACTTCTTAATCCGTTTTCCCACTTTATGTCCGAATTGGCATATACACCTTGGTGCGACTTAAATCGCCAGGGGCTCTATTTGAAGCCATATATATATATATATATATATTTAACAATAGAAAGACCCAACACTCTTAGGGTATACTTTGGTGTCCCGAATACTATATTATATGCATCGGGTCTGAATCACGTCTTTTGTCAATAGTTGGGTTGCCCGACTCCTGTGCTTGCTACCTTACGTTCCGTTTTTTTGGCTAAGGTATTAAAGGGAGAAGTACTGCGATTGTGTTTCCGGCTGGCCCGGTCAAAATACCTCAGTAGAGAAGGCCGAAAATAGACTGTCTTGATGCAGCGAGAGCTGGTCAGCAATTCGGTGACTTACTAAATCCCTAGCGATTTCTTCCATATTACACGAAGGACTGGCTTTTTCTAGCCAAGCGTTTAAGAGGCATCCAAGTTCGATAGCCGCATACGCACCAGGGGCTAGTTCTTAGTCCACCATCAAACTCCTATGGCTAAGTGAAAGTGCTAAAGCCGCATAGTCTGTTTGCCTAGATCACAACGTAAATCACAACCTTTACGGACCAAGACATTGGGTCAAGAGTGATTACATGTTATTCTAAACACCCCAGTAGTATCTACGTGGGGGCCGAAGCCGACGACTGTCAAACTTTCAGCCTAATAATATACAGCCGCATAGGAGAAAAGTAGTTTAGATAACTAAATAAAATATATTACACAACCTTGTTTATAATACATTGTCTGGGTAGCCCGGACACATTCACTCGAACATGATGTCCTTTGAGCACTAGCCCTCTATCAAGTGGGCACCTTCCAAGACATCCTCAAAGTAACGCTCCGGTGTAGAGTGACCCTTGCCCCTGGGTGGACCCTTGACGGCCACGATGGCGGCCTTAATTTTTGCCTAGTGCATCTTGACACGGGAAAAGGCCATCCGCGCACCTTCTATGCATGCTGAGCGCTTCACGGCCTGCCCTTGGGGCAAGGAGTCGTCAAGCCGCTTGGCCAAGCTGAAGTAGCTGCTCGGAATAGGTCTGGATGGCCATAGCTGAACTATGATGTCCTTCATGGCCAAACAAGACATCCGATGCAGCTGTGCTAGCTGCATCATCTGGTTGTTCAGCAGTGCTGGTCGCTCCGGCGCCAAGTACTACAACTAGAAGAGCTTCTCCGTCGTGTTCACTTCTTGGGCCCGGATATACTTGGCGGCTTCGGCAGCACTCCTCGGGAGATCCGCAAAAGCGTCTTGAGCACTCCACAGTCGATTTAGCAAATCACATCTTCGACCGCTGGATATACTCTATAAAAGAAAAGGCTTACCAGCCGCTATCTGTCCGGCTTGCTTGATCTCCTCGCGAGCCGCCCGGGACTCGGACCGTGCCTCCTTCGCAGCCTGAAGAGCCTTCATGACTTCGGCCGCTTGGGCCTTGTTACTCTCCTCCAAGGACTCACACTTGTTGGCGGCTTCCTAGAGCGCTTGTTCTACTTCGGTCACCCTCACCTTATACTGAATGCGGATGACCTTCTCGGCCTCTACATCTGCAGCCACTTTCTCTGTGGCTTCTTTGCTTGAACTCGCCTCCTTGACTTCGGTAAGGGCATCCTTGAGGGCCTCGACCTCGGTCGCGTTGCCTACAACCATTTGTTTGCATAGCGTCGCATGAGCATAAACTCTGAGTTTGCATTATAATTTAGGCTTGTAAAGGGGTCTCTTTCAAAAAGAAAGCATACCCTGGGCCTCATTGAACCGCTTGTTAATACGGTCGATCTCATTGTCAACCAGCTTCAGTTTCTGCTGGAGTTCGGATACTTCAGCATCCCTAGCTGCAGCCGCCAACAGTGAAGCCTATTTATCAAAATAAGATGAAGGCGTTATCTCCGGAAACTATTTGATCCTCTATCCGGCTCTATTTTCAAAAGACCCAAATAGAGTCCCAGGGGCTACTATCTATATACAAGCATCCCTTACCTCAAAACCTGTTAACTAGCTAGTGAAAGGTTCGTTCGTACCACTTTTGGCAGACTGAACTTTCTCAACCATCGTACCCATCAGGGTACGGTGCTCTTCCACAACAGAAGCACGTTGAAGCGCTTCCCTCAACGCATCCGGCGCCTCTGGATGGATAGAGGTCGCCGGTGGAGTCAACACTCCCCTTTCCCTTGAAGGGGGCTGCTCGGTCGACTCTGGAGCCACGTGGGTCTCTAGAGTGGTATTCGGCTGGGGGCCAGACTGATCCGAGCCCCCATCATCAGTTTACATGGCGATAGTGACCCCCTTGTTTTCGGCAACCGAAGCATTACCCTCTGGCCCTGTTTCAGTGGCCTTCCGCACCTCCCCTGGCCTGGAGAAGTCCTTTGGGACAACACCTCGGTGTCATCCGCAGCTCGTGGCGGAGAGGTTAGCGGAGGCATTTCGCTCTCCATCATCTCAGGCGCCAGTGAGTTTCTCAAAGACGGCAATTGTTGGGGGAGATCATGGGCCGGACTAAAAACACGTAGATGAAATATTATCCTATGATCTGTAAAAGTCCAGATGTAGGTATAGTATCTTTAAATACTTACGATTCGTCCGGGGGCTTCGACCTAAGGCGCCGCTCGGGGATGACTTCGGCGTCCGATTCTGAATCATCTGAAAGGAAAATCCTTCCCTTGTTGGACGCCTCCGCTTCTAGGTCCGCGGACGCCGCCCTTTTCTTCTCTTCCTTGAGGGGAGAATTTCTCTCCTCCTCTTCCTCCTCATCTTCATCTCCTTCATGGGAGGAGAGAACCTCAGTGTCTTTGTACATGATGTCCGAAGTACCTTTATGGCAGAGGCCACTTCTGGCGTCCTTGGCCTTCTTTTTGGCCTTCTTCTCTGGTGCCTGGTACATCGCCGGTACTAGCATCTTCGTTAGCAGAGGAATAGCTGGGTATTTGGGCAGTGGAGCTGGACATTGATCCTCTCTGCTTTCTTCGTCCGGATCTGAAGGAGAAAAGGAAGGCTTAGCATACTCCTCGAATCTACAAGTAGAGGTTATGTTTGGAAATCTGAAAGCTTACTGGAGTGGCCGGGTGAGCGCAGTCGAGGCCGAGGTCTTCAGTCGTTCCCGGCCACGATTTCTGGGCCTTGAAAAGCAGCTTCCAGATTTGTTCATGCGTCATGCCGAAGAAGTGCTGCAAGGTCCGAGGGCTGGCCGGATTGAACTCCCACATATGGAGAGTCCGGCGCTGGCAGGGGAGAATCCAGCGAAAAAGCATCAACTGGATCACATCGGCGAGGCTGATATTCTTCTCTATCACACCCTTGACACGCTTCTGCAGCGTCATCACCTCGTCGGACGATGCCCGGTACAGACCCTTTTTAACCCATGATGTGAGCTACATTGGAGGCCCAGATTTGAACTCTGGAGTGGCGGCCCATGTGCCATCGTGAGGTTCTGTGACATAGAACCACTCCTTTTTCCATCCCTTCACGGTCTCCATGAAGGCCCCCTGGGGCCAAGTGACATTGGGGAGCTTGCTCACCATGGCGCCGCCGCACTCCATGTGTTGACCATCGACCACTTTCGGCTTCACATTGAAGACCTTGAGCCATAATCCGAAGTTGGGGGGGGGGGGATGCAGAGGAACGCCTCACACACGACGATGAACGCCGAGATGTGGACAAAGGAATTTGGGGCTAGATCGTGAAAGTCTTGCCTGTAATAGAACATGAGCCCGCAGACAAAAGGCTGGAGAGGAAACCTTAGTCCATGAAGAAAGTGGGGGATAAAATACTACCCTCAAATTGGACTCTGGAGTGGGGACGACCTACTTTTTGGTAGGAAGCCGGTGCGTGATTTCCGCGGCCAAGTACCCCGCTTCCCGGAGTTCCTTGATGTTCTCCTCCGTGACGGAGGAGGCCATCCACTTGCCCTGAGCGCCAGATTCGGACATGGCTAGAGTGTTTGCTGGGGACGAAAAGAATTGAACTCGGGTGCTGGAGCTCGATGGCGGATGGGCTGAGGAGGAAGAAGGCATGGGGTAAAAATATGGGTCTTTATCTCCTTATAAAGGCTGTGAATATCAAGCGCCCCCACGAGCCTTAAAACTCGCCTATTCCCAAGGGGTCGTGCTAATGACACGGTTGTATTACCGAAACTCGTATCGATGAGAATCCCGTAATAAGGGGACACGATCTCTGTTTTGACAAGACGTGTCAATGAGGACCACGCCCCGAAATATGAAGCGGGAGGCTAAAAATGGTTCGAAATAATAATAAGGCCAGAACATAACATCTCGCCGAAAAAGTTGTCCATGGACACAACTTATTTTTTTAAGTGTTTTGCCCTTGTGGTTCAGGGTTGTGACTGTTATATGGAGCCGAACATAGTTCTTTTGACCAACTGCTTTGGAGTATTCGGAGGAGGAACCCGCCTTGCAATGCCGAAGACAATATGCGTGCCGGACATATCGTCATTGAAGCCTGGTTCAGCGGCTACTGAGGGAGTCCTGGATTGGGGGGTCCCCGGGCGTCCGCGCTATGTGATATGGGCCAGACTAATGGGCCGGGAAGATACAAGATCCCGTGTCCAGATGGGACTCTCCTTTGCGTGGATAGCAAGCTTGGCGTTTGGATGTGCAGATTCCTTTCTCTGTAAATCGACTTTGTACAACCTTAGGCCCCTCCGGTGTCTATATAAACCGGAGGGTTTAGTCCGTACAGGCAATCATAATTAGATAGGCTAGACATCTAGGGTTTAGCCATTACGATCTCGAGGTAGATCAACTCTTGTAACCCCTATTCTCATCAAAGTCAATCAAGTAGGAAGCATGGTATTACCTCCATCAAGAGGTCCCGAACTTGGGTAAACATTGTGTCCCCTGCCTCCTGTTACCTTCGATCCTTAGACACACAGTTCGTGACTCCCTACCCGAGATCGGCCGGTTTTGACACCGACAGTTGTCCTACACGACACCTCACTCGCGTGTGACGCTTTCGGTGGGCCCACAAGGTCGTCCTTCATCACTTTGACCAACAGCCGGTAGAGAGGCTAATTTGACCAGCTAGAACCCTTTTTGTTTGTGTTATGGTGGGAGTATATAGTATGCGTCGAAGAGGTGGGAGGGGACTACAAAATAAACTACGTACGCGTCCGTGCTTAGTGTTGGGACTTTTTGGTTTTCAAGGCACGTGCCACATCAAAGTTGTGCATTGGCTATTCAAAGATCACAAAACACCTCTTTGGGCCACATGCATGCAGATGGTGGTTATGGACACTCATGTATGATGCTTCCATCTACAGGCCCGCGAGGTCATTGTCGATGCATGCATTACTTTGACCTACATCGGGAGAGGTTAATTAATTTCACTATCAAGGAGGATTATTTTTGGGTTGTATTACCATAGGAGCATATAGTATGTGTCGAAGAGGGGGAAGGGGACTAGCATAGGTAGTACGCTTCATGAACCTTGCTCTATGTGGGGACTTTATGGTTTTCGAGGCATGTGTCACATCAAAGTTGTGCATTTTGGGTATTCAACATATGTTTGACCCACATGCAAAGTGATGGTGGTTCTCCTCTCGATCCCACTCATGCGATTAACATTGACATCGATGATTTCCATCTATGGGCCCGCTTGGTCCATCACTACTTAGCCTGATAACGAGAGAGGTTAATTTGACTTAGGAGGGGATTATTTTGTTTGTTTGTATTATGGTATATAGGTCATGCTTTGGGATTACATGATATAGTTTGAGCACTACACATGCATGTGTATGCATGAATCCCACTCCCATCAAGTCGAAGTGGCAGGTACCACGACATGTCATGAACCGATCTCGCTCTGTGGGGGACTGTACGATTTTCGATGCACACGGCACATCAATGTTGTGAATGGTATTCAAACATGCATGCACGCATCACCTCCATTCATACATATGCATGTAGTGGTTGTCTTCGAATGTTACACTACCTCGCGTGGTTATCGACGACAAGCCTAGATATTCGTGGGCCCATGTGGACATCCGTGATCACTTTGACCGACAACAAGATAGGTTACCATGGAGGATTCTTCCTTTGGTTCGTGTTATCGTAGTAGGTCATGGCGAGATTCAGACCTAATTAAGTTTGAGCGCATACTATGCATGCATGCATCCCCGTCATCGGCTCGAAGTGTGGTGTGATATACATATGCGTCGTCAACTAACCCTCGCTCCGTGTGGGGATTTTTTTCGGATTTTGGGTTCCGGCAAAACCCTTCAGGTTCGAACACTGGGGTGCGCACGAAGATCTCTCCTCCCCCAAGCTCTAACCCTCACCGCGCTCTCAAGCCTCAGCGCATGGAAGTCGCAGACCAAAGGGACACAAGATTTATACTGGTTTGGGCCACCGATGCGGTGTAATACCTACTCCAATGTGGTGTGGTGGATTGCCTCATGGGCTGAGGATGAACTGTTACAAGGGAAGAACAGTCTCCTAAGGAGAGGTGCTCTTGTGCTTGGTGAGTTGATGCGGTCAAGGATCTCTCTCCCTTTTGATGAGCCGATCCCTGGCTACGATGGTGGCTAGCCCTATTTATAGAGGCCCGGGTCGTCTTCCCAAATATTAGGTGGGAAGTGATCCCACAATGGCCAATTTGAAGGGGGACAACTATTACAAGCTATCCTGACAAAAGATGGTCTTCGCCTGCCAAAGGCTCGGGTGATGATGCCGTCTTGGGCTCCACGGTGACCTCCGTCCTGCCATCCTGCTGGTCTTGGTCTCGTTGCACCAATATGGGAACCTTTGCCTGCTGCCTCGAGACTCCTCGATCGCACTTGCGTCCTTAGCACCAAATAGGAAACGAGGACACTGCACACGCTGGCGCCCGCCTGGCCTTGGTCGTCATGGCTTGCATCACAGGAACCTCGCGATGTGCCCCTTGCCTTGATCTCTCCGCCCCTCGCGAGCCAGCCTGGTGAGGCCGCCTCCGAGGAGGTCTTGCATCGTCCGTTTGCGAGTCTTGGCCACTCGCGAGGGTCTTGAATGTTTTCTGGTGAAGATGGGCCGTACAGGGCCGCTGGTGGAGCCACACCATGGGCCGCAGGCAGGCAAGTCTAGGGACCCCCATTCCCAGGACGTCGACAGAAGCCCCCGGGACCAAGGTGCGCTCGGGCTTGGCTTCGAGGCGAAGCCAAGGGGCAAGTGCGGAGCGCCGTGGGCCCCAACAACCTGCGGCCTTGCTTGATGCGTGGCGGTTGATTGGACGTGGGCGTCTCCGCTTCCCCACGCTACCTCGATAACTGCCCGACTTGACAAGTCCTTGCTGCATGCAGAAAAAGATCATTATTACCTTAGATCGCGGAGGCCGGCGGTTGGCCTCCCCTTGGCTATAAATGGGAAGAGGGGAGCAGAGCCTCCATCATCCATCTCTTCCTTCGCTCCTCCTGCTCCTTCTTCTTCCTTGCTTCATTGCTTTCTGCATTGACCATGGCACCGATACGGAGGTCCTCAGCCGCGGAGAAGGGAAAGACCCCCTCGACGAGCCTGAGCCACTTCCGCCGAAAAGAGGATGTCCCATCGTTGCGACATAGTCGTGAGGCCGGAGGTGTCGAGGCCCTGGTGTGAGCGGCCACCTCCGGGGTATCTGCTGCCCTATAAGCCAGAGCCGAGGGCTCCGGAGGGTGAAGCGGTGAACGGCACCGCCCACGGCATGGCCATGCTCACCGCACCACGATGACGCACGCCGTCGCCCCAAGAGCCCACGTCGCGGACTCCTCGCCTGAACTCGTGCTGTGGGCGGCGATGCCTCCACGCACTTGGATTCGCTTCCCGCAGTTCTTCTCCGCCGAGATGCCACCGAGGGCCCCCCTCGAGCTTTGGCTGTAGCACGCCGACTGCGACGCCCCGGTGACTGGAGCAGAGATCGAAGCTATCTCCTCAGGCAAGATCTTCATGACCCGTGGCTGGGGCGAGGTCGCTCGAGTCTGCTGTGCGGAAGGCACCCTCGCCATCCACTTCGAATACAACGGCGCCTCCATGATGTTCTTCAAAGTCTTTGACGTAGAAGGCCATCGCTTGGAGTGCTGCCCTGAGGGGGGTCGTCAGGATGGTGCTACGGCCGCCTTTGAGCCTGCTGCTGGCTTCGGTAGCAACTACTCCAGCAGTAGTGGTGACTCCTGGTGGTCCAGTGATTCTCCCAAGCCCGACGAAACTCCGGAGACAAGTGACGACAGCTATGTGCCCCGAGCTCTCGCCGCGCCCAGAGCAAGGTTGCAGCGTTCGGCCGCCGCCATCGCTGATCTAGATGGGGTTGGCGTCGGCCTCCTGTGGCTGACTATTGATGATGGTGTCGGCGGCATTCAGCGCGTGTAGATAGGCCCCCTAAAAACTCCCTTCTTTCGTTCCCTGCGAGGAATCAAGACGGACCCCGTGGGGGCGTGTAAAGGGTGTGTAATTTCTTTTGTTGATATTATCCTTATTATGAAATTTTGTGAAGGCATGTCCTGCTTCGGCTCGGTCTCCCCCTTTCCAACCCTGCGGCAGCTTGGTGCTCTACGCCGATAGGTCCCGATCCCTAGGCAGGCTGCAGCCATTGCTAGTATGCCAGGTCGCGATGCCGTGGTCAAGGCCAGGTGGTGAGCGGCCCAAGGTCCAGTAAGAGCTCCTGAGGCGCGATGCTCAGGAGGTCCCCTTTAGAGCTCAAGCTGCTACCTAAAGGAGGGAACGGGAGGCGCCGCCACCGCAGCAGGGCTGCGAGAGGTGGGAATCTTATGCCATAGCTCTTGGCCGACCCGGGTGCAAAACATATCTTGGTAGTCCGGAGTTGTTTCCTTGTGTTACGCCAGACTCGTGAGCCGACGGCCCTACTGTAGCCAGGTTAGGCCCATGCGAGCCTCCTCCTCTTCTCCATGCTGTTCTATGTGCTCTACGTCCTTAGGTCCCGGCCCTCGAGCGAGCTCGGATGCCGCTGGTATGCCAGGTCACGTTGCCGTGGTCAAGGCCAGGGGTTGAGGGCTGGAGAGCTAGCTAGAGCTCCCGAGTCACGATGCTCAGGAGGCCCCCTTTTAAAGCTCAAGCGAATTGCATGGAGAAGAGGGAGCCCTTGGTGCCGCCCGTTGTTATCCTCAGGAGGTTCCTGCAGGTTAGCGTGAGGAGGGACACAAATTGCCACTATGATTGCCTATCTGCCACTGGTCGCTCCATGAGAAGGTGAAGGCACTGAGGGCCTGGTGAGGTGACGTGCGCGGGCATGCCGCGAGCCAGAGCTCGACCGCTCAGATTTGTTAGCGTTGCAGGGATGGACCCGAGCACAAGCGCCGTGCCGGCATGAGTGGCTCCCGTGGTGGGTGATAATCAAGCAGGTAATGACCATAAATAACTCATGCATGGAAAGCAACCTAGATTAGGTAAATGCAAGAACGATATATGCCACTGGGTCGGACCCGAGCGGCCTAGGGATGATGCAGCCCGAGGGGCGCCCCCAGCAGGGTAAGCTAAAGATGCAAGAGGATACATGCCACAGGACAGGCCCATGCGACCTGGGAATGATGCAGCCCAGGGGGTGCTCCCAGCTGAACGAACTTGGAAAATGTCACTTGGTTTTGTCTTCGAAGGAGCATTGGGGTAGCTGAAGGAGCGTGCTGAAGAAGTCGCTCCTCACGAGCCATCGAGACCTTGAGCCTCGGGAGGCTCTAGGGGCTCAGGTGACCTCCTGAGGACTGTCTCCATCTCTGCCAGGACCGCGTGATGCCTGGCCTCCTGGGTCACCAGGATGCTCCGTAGATTGCGCTGGAAGGGGGTTTCTACGCTCTGCAGGCCGAACGGCATGCGAACGTAGCTGTGTGGTGGACCCTCACACCGGCCAGCACGCGAGGGCCAGAAGCACTCCTGAGATGTGGCCCCGTTGAGCCCTGGGATGTCGATGTAGACGCGCAGCTCGCCACCCTCGCCCGGGTGGGGATCTACACCAGTTGGGCGGCAGTCATCGCGTATTGCCCTTGCTTCCTGAAGCTCCTAGGTGGCCTTGGTGATGAACTCCTGAGCGCCAGGCGCTCCTCGCCCGGTGCCCTCCCGAGGGAAACGGGCCACAAAGCACGCCTCCACGTGGTGCCCGAGTGCCTCCCTCATGATGTTGGCCAGGTCCAAGGTCCTCTAGAAGAGATCCCCCGAGCCCTGCCCGAGGAGAGCGCCGGGCGCGCCTTCCTATGCGAGGGAGGAAGGCGCCCCAGGTGCGGCCGCCGATCCAGAGGTGGCACCACTGGAGGCGCCGCTCCCCTGAGGCCCTGTGTAGTGTAGCTGCTTCTTCTTCTTGGGGATGGCCTTAGGAGGGTACCGCGCACCCTCGCTAGCAGGGTCTTCGATTGATGCGGCTTGGAAGGCACGCTTGAGAGAGCACACCGCATCTCTTTCTTCACAGGGGATTGTGATGATGCCACCGCTTCCCGGCATCTTGAGAACGCTGTAGCCATGGTGGGTCACTTCCATGAATTTGGCTAACGCTGGGTACCCGAGGATGGCGTTGTACGGCAGACGGATGTGGGCGACGTCGAAGTCGACGAGCTCGGCGTGGTAGTTGTCGTGCTGACCGAAGGTGACAGGGAGATGATCTTGACCTATCGGGGTGGTGGAGCCGCCGGTCTCTCCTGAGAAAGGCTTGGTGGGCTGAAGTTGATCGTATGGCACTTGGAGGCTGTCGAATGTCTCGACAGATAGGACATTGAGCCCTGCGCCACCGTTGATGAGGGTCTTGGTGACTAGGACATTGCTGACGACGGGTGAGAAGAGCATTGGGAGGACGCCAGTGGTCGCTGCACATTTGAGCTGGTCCACCGAGCTGAAGGTAATGGAGTACTTGGACCATCTGAGCGGGCGTGTGGCCTCGAGCTTGGGGAGGGATGCATTCACATCGCGAGAGAATTGCTTGAAGATGCACTGGGAAGCCGGGGCCTAAGCACCACCCAAGATGCAAGCGATGGCGCGCGGGTCCTGGAAGCCCCCAGCCCCCTCGTCCTGATGGTGGTTCTCGTTCCTCCTTGGTGGTGGCGGCAGCGGAGGGAGACCAGGATTGCCCTAAGGACGGTCCTCACGAGGCTGGTCCCTCCTGGCGCCCTCACGAGGCTGGTCCTGCCAGTGCTCCTCACGAGGCTGGTCGCGCCACTCCTGGCGGGGGCCATAGTTGTCCCAGCGTCCTCCGCCTCGTACTCCTCCTCGGCCGTAGCCCCGGTCATTGTGCTCGGGGCGCCGACCGAAGCGTCTGTCATGATTGGCCCGAAGCTCTTGACAATCGTTAGTGTTGTGGCTGCGCACGTTGTGGAAGGCGTAGAACGGACGGCCGCCCTTGGATGACTCGGGGAGGTCCCGACCGCGCTTTGTGTCTGGCTCTGCCGCGAGTACGGCCACTCCCTTGTGCTTCACGTCCTTGACCTTGGCCTTCTTTTCCTCTAGATCGGTAGCGCGGAGCTCGAGGAGGGAGAGATGCCCCTCCTCAGCCCTCGCGCACTTGGTCGCTATGTTGAACAGCTCCAGGGTCGTGCATAGCCCCCCCTTCATTTTGATGTAATGGACGCCATCAGAAAAAGGTGAGATGATGGCCTCATCCGTCACCTTGGGAATCTTGAGACACACGCTGTTGAAGCGTTGTATATACTTTTGCAGGGTCTCTCCCGCCTGTTGCTTGATGCGGCGCAGGTCACCCGCGGCCGGAGGGCGGTTGCGAGTGCCCTGGAAGTTGGCGCCAAAGTGGTCGCGCATCTCATCCCAGGAGGAGATCGAGCCTGGCGGCAGGTTCAGGAGCCACGAGCGAGCGCCATCTTTGAGAGCCATGGGAAACTAGTTCGCCATGGCCTTTTCATCGCTGCTAGCCGCCTCGATGCTCAGTTTGTAGAGCTGCAGGAACTCCACAAGGCCGGGGGTGCCGTCGTAGTGAGGAGGCAGATCGGGCTTGAACTTGCCTGGCCGGACGACGCTACGCAACTCGGGAGTGAAGGCACGGCAGCCTGCCATGGCCACCGGGACCCTTTGCTGATGCGGGGCCTGGCCTTGATGTCTGCGCGCCGCCACAGGTGGCACACGGTCTTGTCGTGGTGGTGCTGGGAGCGCTGGAGCGCTTTCTTGCGGCCGGGGAACCTCTTGGCAGCTTCCTTCTTCGTGCGCGGGCACGCGGTGTGGTGGATCACGCCGGGGGACCACGCGTCTTGGGGCGAGGACACAGTCTTGATGCAGAGGTGGTGGTGGCGCTCCGTGAGCTACGCATCTCGGCGTAAGGGCGCCATCTTGATGCAGAGGCAGAGGAGGCGCTCCGTGAGCCACATCACCCGAGGCTGGAGGTGGGTGAGGCAGCAGGAGGGATGGTGCAGGAGAGCCTCCCGCGGTGCTGACGAGCTCGGCGTTGCGGTCCAACTAGTCCTCGTAGAGGTCGTCGACCGGACGGTAACGTAGGAGCTCGCATGCCATGAGCAGCGCAGCCTGCGCATCCGTGGCTGCACGGCGAGTGTGAGATGATGAGCCGGTCGAAGTCAGCGATGGGGTGGCGGTGCGGCCATCCCGCCGCATGGAGGGGTGCAGCGAGGACGCTTGCTTCTCGTTTGCCGCCGGGCCGGTAGCAGCGTTGGCAACAGGAGATGTAGAACGACCGGGGGGCCCGCTGACAGGGGCTATCTGAGCGATACGGGCGGCTAGGGCAGCCAGGCGCTCGGCGTGGGCTCGGCGTGCGTCCAACATGGATGTGGTGGAGTAGCGGAACGTGGATCAACGGAAGGAAAACTTTAGGGCACCCCTACCCGGTGCGCCAAATGTCGGATTTCGGGTTCTGGCAAAACCCTTGAGGTACGAACACTGGGGTGCGCACGAAGATCTCCCCTCCCCCAAGCTCTCACCCTCACCGCAATCTGAAGCCTCAGATCGTCGAACTCGTAGAACAAAGGGACACAAGATTTACACTTGTTCGGGCCACCAGTGCGGTGTAATACCCTGCTCCAGTGTGGTGTGGTGGATTGCCTCTTGGGCTGAGGATGAATAGTTACAAGGGAAGAACAATCTCCTGAGGAGAGGTGCTCTTGTGCTTGGTGAGTTGGTGGGTCGAGGATCTCTCTCCCTTTTGATGAGCCAATCCCTGGCTACCATGGTGGCTAGCCCTATTTTTAGAGGCCCGGGTACTCTTCCAAAATATTAGGCGGGAAGGGATCCCACAACGGCCAATTCGAAGGTGGACAACTAGTACAAGCTATCCTGACAAATGATGGTCATCGCCTGCCAAAGGCTCGGGTAATGACGCTGTCTTGGGATCCACGGCGACCTCCGTCCTGAGGTCCTGCTAGTCTTGGTCTCGTTGCGCCGATATGGAAACCTTTGCCTGCTGCCTTGGGACTCCTCTTATGCGCTTGCCTCCTGAGCACCAAAGAGGAAACTAGGACACTGCACATGCGGGCGCCCGCCTGGCCTTGGTCGGCATGGCTTGCGTCACAGGAACTTCATGAGGTGCCCCTTGCCTTGATCTCTTCGCCCCTCGTGAGCCAGCCTGGTGAAGATGGGCCGTACAGGGCCGCTGGTGGAGCCACGTTGTGGGCTGCAGGCAGGAAAGTCTGGGGACCCCCGTTCCCAGGACGCCGACATTTTTGGTTCCAAAAAGCACGGTGTCACATCAAAGTTGTTCCACTGTGTATTAAAACATCAACACATCCATACATATGTTTGAAGGAAACATGTCCTAGAGGTAATAATAAAATTGTTATTTATATTTCCTTATATCATGATAAATGTTTATTATTCATGCTAGAATTGTATTAATCAGAAACTTAGTACATGTGTGAATACATAGACAAATAGAGTGTACCTAGTATACCTCTACTTGACTAGCTCGTTAATCAAAGATGGTTAAGTTTCCTGACCATAGACATGTGATGTCATTTGATGAACAGGATCACATCATTAGAGAATGATGTGATGGCCAAAGACCCATCCGTTAGCTTAGCATAGTGATCGCTTAGTTTTATTGCTATTGCTTTCTTCATGATTTATACATATTCCTCTAACTATGAGATTATGCAACTCCCGAATACCAGAGGAACACCTTGTGTACTAACAAACGTCACAATGTAACTGGGTGATTATAAAGATGCTCTAGAGGTGTTTCCGAAGGTGTTTGTTGAGTTGGCATATATCGAGATTAGGATTTGTCACTCTGAGTATCAGATAGGTATATCTAGGCCCTATCGGTAATGCACATCACTATAATCCTTGTAAGCAATGTGACTAATGAGTTAGTTGTAGGATGATGCATTACGGAACAAGTAAAGAGACTTGCCAGTAATGAGATTGAACTAGGTATGATGATGCCGACGATCGAATCTCGCGCAAGTAACATACCCATGAAAAAGGGAATAACGCAAGTTGTTATGCGGTTTGACTGATAAAGATCTTCGCAAAATATGTAGGAGCCAATATGAGCATCCAGGTTCCGCTATTGGTTATTGACCAGAGATATGTCTCGGTCATGTCTACATAGTTCTCGAACCCGTAGGGTCCGCATGCTTAACGTTTGGTGATGATTTGTATTATGAGTTATGTGTTTTGGTTACCGAAGTTTGTTCGGAGTCCTCTATGAGATCACGGACATGACGAGGAGTCTCGAAATCGTCAAGACATAAATATTAATATATTGGACGATGTTATTCGGACACCGGATGAGTTCCGAGAGGTAGCGGGTAACTATTGGAGTGTCGGAGGGTTATCGTAACCCCCCAGGGGAACTAATGGGCCTTCATGGGCCTTAGTGGGGAGAGAGAATGGCCACAAGGGGCTGGCCACCCCCCTTGGTAGTCCGAATTGGACTAGGGGAAGGGGGCGGCGCCCCCAATTCCTTCCCTTCCCCCTCTCCCTTCCTCCTTCCCCCTTCCAACAAGTGGAATCCTACCAGGACTTGGAGTCCTCGTAGGACTCCCCTCCTTGGCGAGCCCTACAGGGGCCGGCCAGCCTCCCCTCTCATCCTTTATATATGGGGGCAGGGGGCACCCTATAACACACAAGATCAATTGTCTTAACCATGTGCGGTGCCCACCTCCACAGTTTATCGCCTTGGTCATATCGTCGTAGTGCTTAGGCAAATCCTTGCGCCAGTAACTTCATCATCACCGTCAGCACGTCCTCGTGCTAACGAAACTCTCCCTCGTCCTCAACTGCATCAAGAGCTCGAGGGACATCATCGTGCTGAACATGGAGGTGCCGTATGTTCGGTGCTAGGATCGGTTGAATCGCGAAGACGTTCGACTACATCAACCGCGTTACTAAACGCTTCCGCTTTCGGTCTACGAGGGTACGTGGACACACTCTCCCCTCTCGTTGCTATGCATCACCTAGATAGATCTCGCATGATCGTAGGATTTCTTTTGAAATACTGTGTTCGCCAATAGTGGCATCCGAGCCAGGTCTATGCGTAGATGATATGCACGAGTAGAACACAAAGAGTTGTGGGCGATAATAGTCATACTGCTTACCACCAACGTCTTACTTTGATTCAGCAGTATTGTTGGATGAAGCGGCCCGGACCGACATTACATGACCATGTTCATGAGACTGGTTCTACCGACGTGCTTTGCACACAGGTGGCTGGTGGGTGTCTGTTTCTCCAACTTTAGTTGAATCGAGTTTGACTACGGCCAGTCCTTGTTGAAGGTTAAAATAGCACACTTGAGGAAAAATTGTTGTGGTTTTGATGCGTACGTAAGAATGGTTCTTGCTAGAAGCCTGTAGCAGCCACGTAAAACTTGTAACAACAAAGTAGAGGATGTGTAACTTGTTTTTGTAGGGCATGTTGTGATGTGATATGGTCAAGACGTGATGATATATAGTTTGTTGTATGAGATGATCATGTTTTGTTAAAGTTATCGGCAAATGGCAGGAGCCTTATGGTTGTCTCTTTATTGCATAAGATGCAAGCGCCATATAATTGCTTTACTTTATCACTATGCAATAGCAATAGTTGCAAAAGCAATAGTTGGCGAGACGACCATGTGACGAGAGGTTGATAGAGATCAAGATGATGGAGATCATAGTGTTATGCGGGTGACGATGAAGATCATGACGGTACTTTGGAGATGGAGATCAAAGGCACAAGATGATAATGGCCATATCATGTCACATATTTTTATTGCACGTGATGTTTATCTTTCATGCATCTTATTTTGCTTAGTACGATGGTAGCATTATGAAATGATCCCTTACTAAAATTTCAAGGTATAAGTGCTTGAGTATGCACTGTTGTGACAGTTCTTCGTGCTGAGACACCAAGTGATGCTCAGGTGTGATAAGCTCTATGTTCACATAAAATGGGTGCAAGCAAGTTTTGCACGTGCAGAATACTCGGGTTAAACTTGACGAGCCTAGCTTATGCAGATATGTCCTCGGAACATTGAGACTGAAAGGTCGAATGTGAATCATATAGTAGATATGATCAACATAGAGATGTTCAACATTGAAAACTACTCCATCTCACGTGATGATCGGACATGGTTTAGTTGATATGGATCACGTGATCATTTAGATGACTCGAGGGATGTCTATCTAAGTGTGAGTTCTTAAGTAATATGATTAATTGAACTTTAATTTATCATGAACTTAGTCCTGATAGTATTTGCAAATTATGTTGTAGATCAATAGCTCACGTTATAGCTCCCTGTTTATTTTTGATATGTTCCTAGAGAAAAATAAGTTGAAAGATGATAGTAGCAATGATGCGGACTGGATCCGTGATCTAAGGATTATCCTCATTGTTGCACTGAAGAATTATGTCCTCGATGCACCGCTAGGTGACAGACCTTTTGTAGGAGCAGATGCAGACGTTATGAACGTGTGGGAAGCTCGATATGATGACTACTTGATAGTTTAGTGCACCATGCTTTACAACTTAGAACTGGGACTTCAAAAACGTTTCGAAAAGCCATGGAGCATATGAGA
Source organism: Triticum dicoccoides (assembly GCF_002162155.2). Lineage (NCBI taxonomy): Eukaryota > Viridiplantae > Streptophyta > Magnoliopsida > Poales > Poaceae > Triticum > Triticum dicoccoides. The sequence continues at coordinate 367,902,892 of NC_041386.1, read as the reverse complement.
TGTTACAAGAGTCGAAATTAGTATTTCAGACTCATGCCCGTGTCCAGAGGTATGAGACCTCTGACAGTACTTTGCCTACAAGATGGAGGAGAATAGCTCAACCAGTGAGCATGTGCTCAGATTGTCTGGGTACTACAATTTATTGAATCAAGTGGGAGTTAATCTTCTAGATAAGATAGTGATTTACAAAGTTCTCTAGTCACTATCACCAAGTTACTAGAACTTCGTGATGAACTATAATATGCAAGGGATGAACAGGACAATACCCGAGCTCTTCACAATGCTAAAGGCTGCGGAGGTATAAATCAAGAAAGAGCATCAAGTGTTGACGGTTAACAAGACCACCTTTCAAGAAAAGGGCAAAGGGAAGAAGGGGAACTTTAAGAAGAATAGCAAGCAAGTTGCTACTCCCGGGAAGAAGCCCAAGTCTGGACCTAAGCCTGAAACTAAGAGCTTCTACTGCAAAGGAAATGGTCAGTGGAAGCGAAACTGCCCCAAACATTTGGCGGATAAGAAGGATGGAAAAGTGAACAAAGGTATATTTGATATATAGATTATGATTATTGATGTGTAATTTACTAGTGTTCATAGTAACCCCTAGGTATTTGATACCAGTTCAGTTGCTAAGATTCTTAACTCGAAACAGGAGTTACAAAATGAACAGAGGCTAGTTGAGGGCGAGGCAACGATGTGTGTTGGAAGTGATTCCAAGGTTGATAAGATCACCATCGCATACTCCCTCTACCTTAGGGATTAGTGTTGAACAAACATAAATGTTATTTGATGTGTGTGTTGATCATGAATATGATTGGATCATGTTTATTGCAGTACGGTTATTCATTTAAGTCAAAGTATAATTATTGTTCTGTTTACATGAATAAAACCTTCAACAGTCATACACCCAATGTGAATAGTTTGTTGAATCTCGATCGTGGTTATACACATATTCATAATATTTATGCCAAAAGATGCAAAGTTGATAATGATAGTGCAACATATTTGTGGAACTGCCCTTTAGGTCATATGCGTGTAAAGCGCATGAAGAAAGTCCATGCTGATGGGCTTTTGGAATCACTTGATACTTGCGAACCATGCCTCATGGGCAAGATGATTAAAACTCCGTTCTCCAGAACAATGGAGCAAGCCACTGACTTATTGGAAATAATACATACCGATGTATGCAATCTGATGAGTGTTGAGGCTCGCGGCGGGTATCGTTATTTTCTGACCTCCATGGATGATTTGAGCAGATATAGGTATATCTACTTGATGAAACACAAGTCTGAAACATTTGAAAAGTTCAAATAATTTCAGAGTGAAGTGGTGAATCATCGTAACAAGAAAATAAAGTTTCTACGATCTGATCACGGAGATGAATATTTGAGTTACGAGTTTGGCCTTCATTCAAAACAATGTGGAATAGTTTCACAACTCACGCCACCTGGAACACCACAGCGTAATAGTGTGTTCGAAAGTCGTAACCGCACTTTATTAGATATGGTGCGATCTATGATGTCTCTTACTGATTTACCACTATTGTTTTAGGGTTATGCATTAGAGATAGCTGCATTCAAATTAAATAGGGCACCATCTAAATCCGTTGGGACGACACCGTATGAACTATAGTTTGGCAAGAAACCTAAGCTGTCATTTCTTAAAGATTGGGGTAGCGATGCTTATGTGAAAAACTTTAGCCTGATAAGGGCAAACCCTAATCGGAGAAGTGCGTCTTCATAGGATACCCAAAAGAAACTTTTGGGTACACCATCTACCACAAATCCGAAGGCAAGATCTTTGTTGCTAAGAATGAATCCTTTCTAGAGAAGGAGTTTCTCTCGAAAGAAGTTAGTGGGAGGAAAGTAGAACTTGATGAGGTAATTGTACCTTCTCTTGGATTGGAAAGTAGCTCATCAGAGAAATCTGTTCCTGTGATGCCTACACCAACTAGAGAGGAAGCTAGTGATAATGATCATGAAACTTCAGATCAAGTTACTATAGGACCTCGTAGGTCGAACTGAGCACATTCCACACCAGAGTGGTACGGTAACCCTATTCTGGAAGTCATGTTACTAGACCATGACGAACCTACGAACTATGAGGAAGCGATGATGAGCCCAGATTTAACAAAATGTGTTGAGGCCATGAAATCTGAGACAGGATCCATGTATGAGAACAAAGTGTGGACTTTGGTGGACTTTCCCAATGATCGGCAAGCCATTGAGAATAAATGGATCTTCAAGAGGAAGACAGACACTGATGGTAGTGTTACTATCTACAAAGCTTGACTTGTTGAAAAAGCTTTTCAACAAGTTCAAGGTATTGACTACGATGATATTTTCTCACTCGTAGCGATGCTTAAAGTCTATACGAATCATGTTAGCAATTGCCGTATTTTTATGAAATTTGGCAAATGGATGTCAAAACTACATTCCTTAATGGATTTCTTAAAGAAGAGTTGTATATGATGCAACCAGAAGGTTTGGTTGATCCTAAAGGTGCTAAAAAAGTGTGCAAGCTCCAGCGATCCATTTATGGGCTGGTGCAAGCATCTCAGAGTTGGAATATATGCTTTGATGAGTTGATCAAAGCATACAGTTTTATACAGACTTGCAGTGAAGCCTATATTTACAAGAAAGTGAGTGGGAGCACTACAACCTTTCTGATAAGTACATGTGAATGACATATTGTTGATCGAAAATGATGTAGAATTTTCTGGAAAGCATAAAGGAGTGTTTGAAAGGGGTTTTTCAAAGAAAGACCTCGGTGAAGCCGCTTACATAATGAGCATCAAGATCTATAATGATAAATCAATACGCTTGATAAGAGTTTTCAATGAGAACATACCTTGACAAGATTTTGAAGTAGTTCAAAATGGAACAGTCAAAGAAGGAGTTCTTGCCTGTGTTGCAAGGTGTGAAGTTGAGTAAGACTCAAAACCCAACCACGATAGAATATGGAAAGAGAATGAAAGTCATTTCCTATGCCTCAGTCATTGGTTCTATAAAGTATGTCGTGTTGTATACCAGACCTATTGTGTACCTTGCCATGAGTTTGGTACAGGGGTACAATAGTGATCCAGGAGTAGATCACCGGACATCTGTCAAAATTATCCTTAGAGGACTAAGGAAATATTTCTTGGCTATGGAGGTGATAAAGAGATCATCGTAAAGAGTTACGTCGATGCAAGCTTTAACACTGATCTACATGACTCAGAGTCTAAATCTGGATACATATTAAAAGTGGGAGCAATTAGCTAGAGTATCTCCATGTAGAGCATTGTAGACATAGAAATTTGCAAAATACATACGACTCTGCATGTGGCAGACCCATTGACTAAACTTCTCTCACAAGCAAAACATGATCAAACCTTAGTACTCTTTTGGTGTTAATCACAAAGCGATGTGAACTAGATTATTGACTCTAGTAAAACCCTTTGGGTATTGGTCACATGGCGATGTGAACTAATCACATGACGATGTGAACTATCGGTGTTAAATCACATGGCGATGTGAACTAGATTATTGACTCTAGTGCAAGTGGGAGACTGAAGGAAATATGCCCTAGAGGCAACAATAAAATTGTTATTTATATTTCCTTATATCATGGTAAATGTTTATTATTCATGCTAGAATTGTATTAATCGGAAACTTAGTACATGTGTGAATACATAGACAACTACAGTGTCCCTAGTATGCCTCTACTCGACTAGCTCGTTAATCAAAGGTGGTTAAGTTTCCTGACCATAGACATGTGTTGTCATTTGATGAACATGATCGCATCATCAGAGAATGATGTGATGGACAAAGACCCATACATTAGCTTAGCATAATGATCGTTTAGTTTTATTGCTATTGCTTTCTTCATGACTTATACATATTCTTCTGACTATGAGATTATGCAACTCCCGAATACTGGAGGAACACCTTGTGTGCTACCAAACATCACAACGTAAGTGGGTGATTATAAAGATGCTCTATAGGTGTCTCCAAAGGTGTTTGTTGAGTTGGCATAGATCAAGATTAGGATTTGTCACTCCGAGTATCGGAGAGGTATATTTGGTCCCTCTCGGTAATGCACATGACTATAAGCCTTGCAAGAAATGTGACTAATGAGTTAGTTGCGAGATAATGCATTACGTAACGAGTAAAGAGACTTGCCGGTAACAAGATTGAACGAGGTATGATGATACCGACGATCAAATCTCGGGAAAGTAACATATCGATGACAAAGGGAATAACGTAGGTTGTTATGCAGTTTAACCGTTAAAGATCTTCGTAGAATATGTAGGAGCCAATATGAGCATCTATATTCCACTATTGGTTATTGACCAGAGATATGTCTCGGTCATGTCTACATAGTTCTCGAACCCGTAGGGTCCGCACGCTTAACGTTCGATGACGATTTGTATTATGAGTTATGTGTTTTGGTGACCGAAGTTTGTTCGGAGTCCCGGATGAGATCACAGACATAACGAGGAGTCTCGAAATGGTTGAGACCTTAAGATTAATATATTGGAAGATGTTATTCAGACACCGGATGAGTTCCGAGTGGTACCGGGTAACTATCGAAGTGTCGGAGGGTTATCGGAACCCCCCAGGGAACTAATGGGCCCTCATGGGCCTTAATGGGGAGAGAGAATGGCCACAAGGGGTTGGTCGCCCCCCTTGGCAGTCCGAATTGGACTAGAGGAAGGGGCAGGTGCCCCCCTATTCGTCCCTTCCCCCTCTCCCTTCCTCCTTCCCCCTTCCACCAAGTGGAATCCGACTAGGACTTGGAGTCCTAGTAGGACTCCTCTCCTTGGCGCACCCTACAGGGGCCGTCCGGCCTCCCCCTCTCCTCCTTTATATACGGGGGCAGAGGGAACCCTAGAACACACAAGATCAATTGTCTTAGCCGTGTGCGGTGCCCGCCTCCATAGTTTTCCACCTCGGTCTTATCATCGTAGTGCTTACGCAAAGCCCTGCGCTGGTAACTTCATCATCACCATCAACACGCCGTCGTGCTGACGAAACTGTCCCTCGTCCTCAACTGGATCAAGAGCTCGAGGGGCGTCATCGTGCTAAACGTGTCCTGAACATGGAGGTGTCGTACATTCAGTGCTAGGATCTGCTGAATCGCGAAGATGTTCGACTACATCAACCGCGTTACTAAACTATTCCGCTTTCGGTCTATCAGGGTACATGGACACACTCACCCCTCACATTGCTATGCATCACCTAGATAGATCTTGCATGATCTTAGGAATAGTTTTGAAATACTGCGTTTCCCAGCAATGTTTGGGCCACACGCAAGTAGTTGTTGTCTTTGGGGACTAGCTACTTGCGTGATTATTGGCGAGCTAGCCCATCTCTAGGGTCGCATGGACGACCATCACTTTCACCAACAACAAGAGAGAGGTTGTACGATCAAGGTGGATTATTCTTGGTCCGTTTTATGATACATGTTGCTGATATGCCCTCTTTCGCTGATTGAAAGTGCGTGTGTGTGCGTGCGTGCGCGTGCGTGTGTGTGTGTATGTATGTCTCTGTGTGTGTGTGATGATGATGGGGGCGGTACTGCTACTTCGCACATTGCTAGGTGAACCTCTGTGGGGGCGGGCATGCGTTCATAGCTTAAGATTCCCCTCCTGCCAACACGAGGGGTGGAGTAATACCTTGTGCTTTGCGAGATAGGTTCCACATCGAAGTTGCATTTGGTATTTGAAGATCAAACCACCCTTTTGTACATATATTTGGTCCACATGCAAGTGTGTTCGTCTTCTGACCCTTTCCCGCATCATTTTCGTCAAATTTATGAACATTAGACAAGTCAGATGACGGAACAGGCACGGTTCACTCACACTAACCGTGTGCCATGCTGGTGTCCCTGTCACGCACATCAACATAGTACATTGGGCTCCACGAGGCTTCCCCTCTCAAAAATATCTACCCGCGTGCAGGTTTTTTCTGTTTGATAACACACGGTTACTATGTTTCGACCGTGTGTGATGTTTGTTATTCCCGCTCCTGCTTGCATTCCTCGAAAACATCTGCCGGGCTCGAGGGTTTTTCTGTTTCATAACACAAGGTTGTTATTTCCGGACCGTGTGCGATGCACCATCATCCAAACATTCAATAGCCTCGGCATTTCACTACCGCGTTTGACTCTCATGTATTAAAATTTTTAGTAGTCGCGTCATTTCCTCAAACACTCCCCTCCACACACACACACCTCAGGTGCATGCACGCGCGTGCACACGCACACACACACACACACCACAACCCCTTCCTCGCTCGAAACCCTAGCAAGGTCGCCGCCGCCGCCGCAAGGCCTCCATTGTCAACCGATCTCCATACCCAGGTCGCCCTGAGTTTGTTAGATGACGCCTGCCAAACGCCCCCTTTCTCATATCTCCATCCCCATCCCCCACTCCAGAGCGTCGCAGCCTAAGCCCGGCCACGCTTCCCGTGGAGCTCCAGGAGCAACTGGCCCAAAATAGGTGTATCATGGCCTCTTCGCCCGACATCGCCGAGGTGGCCGCCGAGGAAGCTGACGACCATTACTGGCCGCGTGCACTCAATTAGCGGGGTAGAGTATGCGGGTATGTCGCGTACGCCGACTACTACATCGACGTCATCGACAGTGACAGCCTGACGCGGTCTATGTCACAGGTTAAGTGGCTCACCCCCAACCCCTCGGGTTCAACCACCATTGATCTCATCCATGGCCCCGCCGCTGATCTCCTCTGGCTCACTATCAAGAATTTGCCATCCTACATCGCCATCGAGCCCCTTTTGTCATTTCTGAAGGACATGTTCTGTGATGCTGGCTTGGGATCCATAGCTTTCAAGTCAGACCTTATCGACGACGACCACGAGGAGGGAACCCTCTCCGGATCTTCCAAGGGGAAGAGCCCATCTTCTCTTCCAAGGGGAAAGAGCCCGTCTGCGACATTGGGGAGGGCACCCTATAGCCGTGCTCTTCCAAGAAGAAGGAGCCCATCTGTGACAACATGGAGCGCACCCTGGGTCTGTGCTCTTCCCACAGGAACGAGCCCATCCGTGACAAGTGAGGAAATCCATGATTTATTTTGACGTGCCTCTTCACAGGGGGAACCCATGAGTTGTTTGTTAAGTCCATTTTGTAGTGTAGTGAGAATATGTCCAATTTTAATTGCTATATTTGGTTGTTTGTAGTATGCCTTGTTTATTTCAGTTGTTCACAATGTGACGCTCTATATGTGGAACTATTTACTGTGTAGTACATTTTTATCAATACTAGTTTTAAACATACCTATAGGAATGCGTATATTTGCTTGCTGTTAAGCCTATTATAGCTAGCATATGACTCTTTTAAAGGTTTTTGGTTGTTCGGTTGTTTGTAGTTAACACATGTCCAGTTTCAAATGCTATCTTTGGTTGTTCATAGTATGCCTTGTTTATTCCACTTATTCACAATGTGATGTTCTATATGTGCAAGTATGAACTGTGCAGTTCAATTTCATCAATACCATCTTCAAAAATACCTCTATGAAAGACTATATTTGGTTGCTACATTTTGTAGTTAACATGCCTTTCCATTTTTATTTAACAATAACCAGTGTACTTAGACCGACACAATACCAGTTTGAATGACTATGTTTGGTTGTTGTTAAATGTTAGGAATGTTATAGTTAACACACCTTTCCACTTGTTTTGCTTTATTAGTGTGCTTAAACCTGCACACTGAAGGTATATTTTGGAGATTATTTTGTCTGCCGTGGATATATTTGGTTGATGTTTAGCCTGTTGTGCTTAACATGCCCCTCGATGTACTTACACAGGACGATTTTGGGAACGACTGTTGTTTTTCATCGAGGTTAGTTTCATCCCATGGCTTATATATACTCACTGTTTAGGATATCAGTAGCTGATACCATATGCGTTACTCTGTTCTTATGAACTTAATACTCTAGATGCATGCGGGATAGCGGTTGATGTGTGGAGTAATAGTAGTAGATGCAGAATCGTTTCAGTCTACTTGTCGCGGACATGATGCCTATATACATGATCATGCCTAGATATTCTCATAATTATGCACTTTTCAATCAATTGCTCGACACTAATTTGTTCACCCACCATAATAATTATGCTATCTTGAGAGATGCCACTGGTGAAACCTATGGCCCCCGGATCTATTCTCAATTATATTAATCTCCCATCAACTAGCTATTTCTGTCGTTGTTTGTTTTGGAATCTTTACTTTCAATATATATCATAAAAATACCAAAAATATTTATCTTATTATTATTATCTCTATCAGATCTCACTCTTGTAAGTGACCGTGATGGGATTGACAACCCCTTTATCGCGTTGGTTGCGAGGTTCTTATTAGTTTGTTTAGGTATGAGGGACTTGCGTGTAGTCTCCTACTGGATTGATACCTTGGTTCTCAAAAACTGAGGGAAATACTTACACTACTTTGCTGCATCACCCTTTCCTCCTCAAGGGAAAGACAATGCAATCCTCAAGAGGTAGCACAGAGCAGCAGGGGTGAAGCACCCCAGTCATGGCCCTGGCGTAGTAATGAGCAATGAGGCGTGAAATCACAAAGATGCACCTTTCCCGTAGTTAAGTTGGCGGGACGAAGTAATAATGCTAAAAAAAGAAGTTGGAGGGACGAAGCAACCATCACTTCACTCGTTGCTGAATCCACTTCTCCCTCATCTTCTTCAAGTTTTTCATGATAAGATCTTCTTCAAGTTAACCACGTGTTGCTTCTGCCGTTGTTCTGCCTCATGTGGGATGTCGATCGGCTTGGTAAAGCACTGACACATGGGACCACATGTTAGCAAAATGCGAGGCCAACATCCTCTAAAAATAAGAAACCTCCCCCTCCATCCGCGCGGCAAAATCACCTCCTTTTTACTAATCTTGATTCTATAATTTTTTAGATCAATATAATTGAGATTTGTATAGATAGCACACATGAGAAAAACCAAGTGATACAGTTAAGGGCATCCACAATGTGTAGCCAAATGTGAAAATAGCTTTTGGCATCGATGGGAACCATTATGGACGGTGCCACCAAAGCCAAAAAGATGGAACCAAAGCTCCCTGATTGATTGATTGATTGAAGGAATAGAAAAATGCAATGTCTCTCCTCTTGATCTCGTGCTTGGATGCATGTACAATATAGAGCACAGAGTCTACTCCCCTATCCCTTCTATCACAAATCACAAAGCATTGAAGCGTCAAATCACAAAGCACAGACGAAGCAACCATCATCTCACTCTTTGCTCACTCCACTTCTCCATCATCTTCTTCGACAAACCACCTCACTGCACTAAGTTGGATGGACGATGCTGTTGTGTACTAGTAGTACTAGTACATTTACACGTCCTTTGGTTCAACGGACTTCCTGGATGCAAATAAGGCGGTTGTCTCGACTCGCAGGCGACACCTGCGTCCGGTGGTCTCCCTCAACGGTGTTCTTTGTCGAATGCACTTCGTCAAACCACAACATTCAAGATATCATCGACGTCACTGCAATGGGGAAGGAAGTCAAATAGTTACTACCTCCATTTTTTTGTACACAAGGCCAGTATATCAAAATTACAATTTTCAAAAGGCCACTAACACTAATTGAGGCAAAATTGATGGGGTTTGCCTCGTACTAGCAACCAAGGACATTAATATACCCTTGCATGCATGCGGAAGTGAAAAGGTTGGTTTGCATGGCGCTGCATTCATCAAGCGATGAGGAGTGAGATGGTTAGATCTTTGGGCTTTCGATAAAAAAAATAGGCATTAATTGACACGTCAAACGAGGATTTGTATCAATTAATCCCGCGAAGGAAAGCCCCGCCTTTCTTTATTAACACCAGTACTCCTAGTATGTACGTACTTATCCTGTTTGGGTCTAGGCCTTGCATTGCCATAATTCGCCACACATTTTTGCCAAGCTTTCCTAAAGTTTTCAAAATGAAACGGAGGTACACTTGCGCACGGCTGTCGCGGTGATACCCCACCCTCACACGGTTGCTCTACACCCTCACACAGTCGCTCCTGCATGTCGCAAACCCAACCAAGGGAACGCACCCTCACTGACACGTGCTACCGCATGTGAAAAAACCAAACTCAGCCATCCTACCGCTGACACATAATTTTCATTCATATAAAGTATGTTTATCCAACCGCATATTGGGGACGATCCGTACGGCCCGTGCGGTGGTCTGTTGGGGAAGAAGAAGAGGTGAGGAAGAAGGGTTAGGAGATGTAGGATATTCATCCAATAGCCTGAAATGGTAGACCGACCCAAATGATGAAAGTCAGGCGTCTTGAATAACAATATATGTTTTTATGCAGCAAAAGATCCCTAAAAACAACAACATAAAGAAAAACTATCACTACTCGCGGAACGAGACGGCCTCATCGTCTTTGGCTGGCGACGCGAACCAGCCTTAGCTGCCGACGTGTGTCTCCGCACCATGGTTGTCCTCGGCCTCCAGCTACTAATTCACGCGGAGCGTGCGGGCTCTCTACATAGACGAGAGCACTGCCCGGTTCAAGTCAATGACGTCCGGTTCCGGCTGCAAGAGGGCCTCGATGGTAGCGGCATCCGCGCGCTCCGCGTCGAGCTGAGCCTCTGCCGCCCAGTTCAACTCGAGGATGCCCGGTTCCGCCTACAGGAGGGCCTCGATGGCAGCGGCATCTGCATGCTCCGTGTCGAGTTAAGCCTCCGCTGCCCGGTTCCGCCTGCAGGAGGGCCTCGATGGCAGCGACATCTGCGCGCTCCACCTCAAGTTGAGTCTCTGCCGCCCGGTTTACATCCACGACATCTGGTTCCACCTGCAGGAGAGCCTCAATGGCAGCGGCATGCGCGCGCTCGACTTCGAGTTTAGCCTCTGCCTCCCGGTCCTGCTTTAGTATCACTAGGTTGAACCGTTGGTCCGCCTGCACCAAGGGGGACCCGGACGCCGGCACTAAGTCAACGTCCATCGTCTCATTCCCACTGGGGCCTTCTGCGCCGCGACCTCCGCCATGAACAGTGGATCAGCTTCCTCCTCCTCGTAGCTTGGCTCCAGAGAACTCGGGGATTGGCCCGCCGCAAAGTGAGCTTGGGAGCGGAGGTCTGTGGCACCGACCATCATCGTGATTTCTGCGCGATGCTCCGGTGTCAGCATCTTGTTGTATGTGATCTTGCAGCGCACCATGGCTTTCCGGTGAACTAGGGGACGCTTGATGCGGGTTAGGGGATCGAAAGGTGGGGGGATGGACTGGAGAGGAGGTGTGGTTTTGGGGCAGTGGCTGGCGTATGCCGAGCAGCAAAGGTTCTGGTGTGAATAGTGGTTCCGATGATGACCAGTAATCGTTTTTGACTGTGCATCGCTCTTGTCGCGTTCCCGTTGCACCCTGGCACCCTGGACCCTCCACGTCGCTCACCGAATGGAATGTGCTTCATCTTGCGTTTTTGCTCGCTTGTGGGACCATAGTTGAGAGCAAACCGACGTCCCTCCCCCTCCCCCCCGCGTCATTTATACTACCACTCCCTCTGTTTTATGTGGAGTAAATAAAAAAGAGTGAGTATACTATGGATGAGGATCCCCTAACGTGGCCGAACCCATTGAGTAACTGACATGCGGGGCCTAACAAGCATGGGGTCCGCTAGTAAGTGAACAAAAGGGAGGGTAAGGCAGGGATACCTACGTCAGAGGATCCACTTCCACTGCTACTCCCTCCTTCCATCTACAGGGCCTAATGCATTTTTCGAGGCTAACTTTGACCAAATGGTAGAGAAATAATATATGACATGCAACTTACACAAAGCATATGGCCAAATTCATATGTGAAAGGAGCTTCCAATGATATAATTTTCACATTATACATCTCATGTACTATTAATCTTGTCAATAGTCAAAGGCGGTTTTGAAAAACGCATTAGAGCATGGTTAATAATATAGCCAGCCGATGGCTCTAAGGAACTGCCATGTCATCTATAGACATCATCTATATGCACTCATATAGTAGTGTGGGCTATTTCCCACAAAAAATATATAAGGTTGGCTATTGTATTGGTACCTTTTTCCATCCCCTCTCTATCTCTTCATATTTATTGTATTTAACTAGGGAGCTTAAAAAAGTTACTATTGGACTGGCTATACATGGCAAAATCCTAGTAGGAAGAGCATGCGCGAGAACAAGCACATTCACATGGTTGAAAACAAATTGGAAACCATGTCTGTTTGAATACAAATCTAGGAGTACATACGAATCTAACAATATTGATTGGGCGTTGTTGAATGTTGATACTTTTTTCTGTAAGTTTGATCAAAGTAAAGATACTTTGACTACACATAAAACTTATATGTAAACTACTAGAAAGGATCGGAGGGAGTATATTGTAAGTTCAGGAGCGAAAAAAACATTGAATACCCTTTATATATGATTTGTAGATGCTATGATCACCGGTTCAAAATTTTGAATCCTCCTTACGTATCACACATGCACCCACTCGTTCTCTCTCAATTTCATTCGGGGTCCGGAGATCGATTGAAAGAGGACTAGGGTGGGTATAATACGTTCGTTTCGCTTATGAACATACAATATACTCCCTCTGATCCCCATAGACCCCCCCCTGCCGGTCCTTTCTATCATAGAATCAGACCAAACCTTTATCTCCTTGCACGACACGCAAATTGATCTCTCAACATCAATCGATCTCATCAAGATGTGTCGGGGCAATTACCGAATGCGATGTCAAAACGAAGATGGGAAGTGACACGTAGTGGAGCCAAAGCGAAACTTTAAATGAACCATTTGTTTGTATGCATGTCGGAAAAATTACAACATTGGAAATACAAGCTTAGTCTAGACCCACATGTGAATGATTCTCGGCGGAATGTTCAAATGAGGCATGTTTTACACGGTGGGTTTCAGTGTGCTGAGGGTGGCATTAGCACTGTGGCACGACCAGCAGATCAACACCCGGCTCATCGAGGATGCACGGGGCGCCGAAGTGCGCGCGCGCCGTGACGCGTCCGCGGAGTGGTGTAGCGCGGCCAACTGCATCCCCTAGACCTGAGACCATGCCGGGTCATCTTGCTTTTTGATGACATGTGGGGTCATGTGAGAAAAGGGTATCTCCAACGTTCCCACGAGAGCAGCTGACTACCCTGGCACACCAAAAACCCTCATCCCTCGCACCGCCGCGGGGTGCGTTCCCAGCCGGCACCGTTCATGCATGCCGTCCGTATGCCATCGTTAAGAGGCTCGATACCCAAGGAACCAACTCTGGCGACTGTCGGATTTCGGGTTCCGGCAGACCCTTGAGGTTCGAACACTGGGGTGCGCGCGGAGATTTCACCGCCTACCTACCTACACCCCTCCGCCTTGCTAAGATCTAAGCTATGGAAAGAACAACACGAGAGACACTGGGTTTATACTGGTTCGGGCCACCGTTGTGGTGTAATACCCTACTCCAGTGTGTGGTGTGGTGGATTGCCTCTTGGGCTGATGATGAAGAACAATACAAGGAAAAACAGCCTCGCGAGGGTCTGTTCTTGGCTGGGGCGATGAACTGCTGGGAGGAGTTCAGTCACCCTTCTCTCTCTCACTCTCTTCTATCGTTGGTCTTGATCCCCCTAAAACTCTCTCTCTCTTTCTTCCCCCCCTTCTGCCCTGTGGGTGGATGGTCCTATTTATAGAGGCCCTGGTCCTCTTCCCAAATATCGAGCGGGAAGGGAGCCAACAATGGCTGGCTAATTTGAAGGGGGACAGCTAGTACCAGCTATCCTGACAAAAGTAGTCTTCGCCTGCACAAAGCTCTGGTGGTGACGCCGTCTTGGGCTCCACAATGACCTCTGTCTTGCAGTCCTCCTGGTCTTGGTCTTGTTGCACCGAAATGGCAACCTTTGCCTGACGCCTCGGTACTCCGCGGCTGCGCTTGCTCCCTTTGCACCAAAGTGGAAAGGAGGACACTGCGCGGGCTGGTGCTCGCCTGGCGCCCTTGGTCGTCATGGCTTGCATCACGGGCACCTCATGAGGTACCCCGCCTTGATCTCTCCGCCTCCTCGCGAGCCAGCCTGGTGAGGCCATGCCTGAGAAAGCTCCGCGTTGTCCGCCCTGCGAGGCTTGGCCCCTCGCGAGGGTCTTGGCTCTGTGTTGGTGAAGATGGGCCGTGCTGGGCCCCCCTTTGAGCCATGCTGCAGGCCGCAGGCAGGCAAGTCTGGGGACCCCCGTTCCCATAACACTGACAGTAGCCCCCGGGCCCAAGGCGCACCCGGACTTGGCCGTGCAGGGAGGCGGAAGGGCAAGAGCGAAGCGCCGCGGGCCCTAACAGCCTGCGGCCTTGGGCGCCGCGTGGCGGTTGATTGGACGTGGGCATCTCCACTTCCCCATGGCGCCTCGGCAACTGCACGGATTGGGCAAGTCCCTGCATGCAAAGCGGGTCATGATTACCTGCGATCGTGGAGGTCGGCGGTTGGCCTTCGCCGGCCATAAGTACGGAACGGCGTGCGCCCTTCCAGTCCATCCCTCCTTGCTTCTCCTTCTTCCCGGTCCTTGCTCCGTCTTGCTGTGATGGCTCTGATCCGCCGGTTCTCGACGGCAGAGAAGGGAAAGGCTCCCCGAGAGGAACCAGACCCACTCCCGCCGAAGAAACGGCTCGTCCTCCGTGGCCCGGATGAGGGGGCCCATCAGGTGGTGTCGAGGCCTTGGTGCGAGCGGGCACCACCGGGGTTCCCGCTTCCCTTGTACGCCCACATCGAGGGCCCTGAAGGAGCTGATGCTGATTGCCACGGGCGGCGCCGCCGTCGGCGCCAACGGGTCACGAAGGTGTGGGTCGTCCCCCTTGGGGTCCACACCGAGGGCTCCTCCCGAGAGCTCATGCTCCATGTCGCCATGCCTCCTCAGTCTTGGATTCGCCTTCCTCCCTTCTTCGCCTCCATCGTCCCGTAGGGAGAGCCCCTGGAGCTTTGGCTGCAGCACGCCGGCTGCAGCACCCTCGCGACCGAGGCAGAGGTCGCGGTCGTTGCCCCGGGCGAGGTCTTCATGACTCGAGGCTGGAGCGAAATCGCCCGGGTTTGCAGGACAAGTGGCGCCTTCGCGATCTACTTGGAGTACGACGGTGCTTCGGTGATGTTCTTCAAGGTCTTCGATGCGAACGGGCGCCGGCTGGAGTGCTGCCCCGGGAGAGGTGGCTGGGACCCTGCTACGGCTAGGACTGGGCCCGCCGACCGCTCCCTTGGCGGCTCCTCAGGCGGTGGAGGCGTCGGAGGTTCCAGCGACTCCGGCGAGCTCTTCGCGACTCCGGAGACGAGCGATGACAGCTACGAGCCCCCGAGCCGGCGCCGCTCCTGGAGCAGGGCGGGCTCGTCAGGCCGCCGCCGACTCTGATCTGGATGGGGTTGGCACCGGTGCTTGATGGCCCACTGTTGATGATGGCGTCTTCTGCAGGGGTGCGCGTAGTTAGTGTCCCTTTAGGATCTGTTCCCTGCGAGGAATCAAAGACGCGTCCCGTGGGGGCTTGTAAGGTGCCCATGATCCTGTTTTGTTAATATAACCCTTGTCGTAGAATTGTGCGAGTTGCTCATTCCGTCTTAGCTCAGTCCTCCCTTTCGAACCTCACGAGGGCTTGGTGCTCTGCGCCGATAGGTCCCAGTCCCAAGGCGGCTTCAGCCGTCGCTGGTATGCCAGGTCGCGATGCCGTGGTCAAGGTCAGGAGGTGAGCGACCCGGAGTCCGGTAAGAGCCCCTGAGTCGCGATGCTCAGGAGGTCCCCTTTGGCGCTCAAGCAGCCATCGTTTGGTGAGAAAGGGGAGCAGTGTCGCTAACACGGGATTGCATTAGGTGCGGGGATGGTGCCACGGTAGCTGGCGCTTCCAGGTGGTGACTTATCTCGAGAATCAGGGGTCACTCTCTGGTGTGTCGCCGGGTCCGTGCATCGGCAGGCGTGAGGTTGCTCGTGACGCAGCCCTGGGGGAGGTGGTCGACGTCCGTGGTTGCTGCAAGGCGCTGGAGGACGAGTTGCAAGGCCTGCGGGACCAGCTCGCGAAAGAGGTACGCCTTCGCCAAGAGCAGGAAGAAGGCGTGAAGGGTCGTGAGGCGGCCGTCAATGAGAGGGAGGTCAAGCTCAGGAAGCGCCGCGACCGCCTAGGCGCGCTGGAGCAGGAGTTGGGGGCGAGGAAGGCCGAGCTGGACGACAAGGCCCTGGTTCTTGCCAAGGACCGCGTGGCCTTCACGGAGATGGAGGCGAAGGCTCGCTCCTCGCTGAGGACGCTTTATGACAGCGGATTGGAGAGCCCGCTGGCTGGCGCCGAGGACGGCCCTGCCAAGCTGCTTCCCTTCCTGGTTCGTGCTCTTGAAGATGTCGCCCTTGGCCTTGGCCCCACAGCCGAGGCCGAGGCGCGTGTCCTGTCTTCTGCAGCACTGACACGGGTGCTCACCCACATCTACCTTCGCGATCCCGACATCGACCTCGACAGCCTGCTGGAGCCAGTAAGCGGCAAGCGTGCCGCTGCCGCTGCCGAGGCCGTGAAGGGTCACGCGGAGGCTCTGCTGGGGAAGTTCTGGGCCTTCAGCACCAAGCCGGAGCAAGGCGCTACCGACCCCACTGCTCCATAAGGCCAACCCACTCCGCGCTGCTCCACCGCCGACAAGTGACTCCGTTGTGGCTCCTGTCCTGCCTTTAATTCCTGCACATGTATCATGCCTCAGGGAGGCGTTTAAACTTGCGTTTGGCATTGAGATAATAGTGTGGACTGTAATATTTGCTTTTGAATTCCTTGAAATTTGCGCTTTTCCTTCCTACTTGCTTATGTTCTACGCCGGCAGAGCTCGGCCCCGTGCATACCTCACCCAGCGTTAGTCCCGACCGGAAACCAGGACGGGGCCAAGGAGTGAGGGGCTACGTGACAAGTTAGGCTCCTGAGTCGCGATGCTCAGGAGTCCCCCTTGGCGCACGAACAGCAAGTAGGGAGGTGTGATGTGGGTGGATCTACCGTTCTACGTCTGCAGAGCCCGGCCGCGCGCATACCTCACCCAGCGTTAGCCTTTCGGAACTAAGGAGTGAGGGGCTACGTGACCAGTTAGGCTCCTGAGTCGCGATGCTCAGGAGTCCCCTTTGACGCTCAAACGGCCTTTGTACCTTGGCTCCGCTCGGGGAGAGACGCGCGACGAACCAGGCCCGGGGGGCCTGGCTGGGCGGCGTGCGTCTGGGCGTGACCCAGGCGCAGCCCCCATGCCCAGCACCCTCGCGCGGCACTCCCGAGGGGAGGCGTTACGATGAGGCTAGACACTGAGCTCTGGGCTCCCTGAGGTTGATGCGGCCCGGGGGCCACCCTTAGTTGTTTATCACTAGCGCGGAGCATAGCGCTTTCGTATGTGTACGGGCATAGCCGCTTCTCGGCAGTGTCGTCATCCAGTGTGGAGCATGGTGCTTCCACTGGTACGTGGGAGGGGCCCCCCTTCGGGAGGAGCCCCCGGGGCGTGTACAGCCCCGCCCTGACACGTGGCTGGCACGGTAGGGCCTGGCGAGGTGTATCTGGGCACCCGTGGGCCAGCGCGGGACTAACGGGGCCCTACCTCTAGGCGGGTTGCGCCTGGCACTGGGCCTTATCTTGTGATGTGTCCCTGCAAATTTGGTTCGATGCCGGCACTCTACATCCTCGGGTCCCGGCCCTTGAGCTGGTCTCAGCAGTTGCTGGTATGCCAGGTCGCGATGCCGTGCACAAGTCCAGAGGGTGAGGGCGGGAGAGCCAGTAAGAGCCCTGAGTCACGATGCTCAGGTACCCCCCTTTAACATGCAAGTGGTCAGCATGGAGAAGAAGAGGTGTCGTGGACCGGCATCAAATAATCAAGCATGGTGCGTATAACGCATAACCGGAATTAACTGCAAATGAGATACATGCCGCTGGGTCTGGCCCGAGCGACTTGGGGATCATGCAGCCCGAGGGGCGCCCCCAACAAGGTAAGCTAACAACATGAAATAAAAGGGATACATACCGCAGGGACGGACCCACGCGGCCTGGGAATAATGCAGCCCTGGGGGGCGCTCCCAGCTGGAAGTGAAACTTGAAAGATGTCACCTGATGACGTTGAGGTCGAAGGGGTGTTGGTGTAGTAGACTCGGTGGGCTGCGAAAGCCGATCCTCACGAGCCCCCAAGCCTGGGGGCCTCGGGAGGCTCCGGAGGTGCTGGCGGCTCCCCGCGGACCATCTCCATCTCCGCCAGGGCTGCGGAACGCCTGGCCTCTTGTGCCTCCATGATGCCCCTCATGAGGCGCTGGTATGCGGCAACCACATTCGGCAAGTCGTAAGGCATGCGAATGTAGCTGTGGGGTGGACCTCTGCAGCGCCCCACTCGCGAGGACCAGAGGCGCTCCAGAGAGGCGACTCGGTTGAGCCCCGGTATGTTGATGCAGACGCGCAGCCCACCATCCTCGCTTGGATGGGGAGCCACTGCTGGTAGACGGCGACCGCCTTTCATGACCCTTGACTCCTGTAGCTCCTGAATGGCCTTGCTAACGAACTCCTGAGGGTCTGGCTCTCCTTGCATTACTCCTTCTTGAGGGAAACGTGCTTCGAAACACGCCTCCATGTGGTGCCCAAGCGCCTCCCTCGTGACCCTAGCCAGGTCGGTGGCCCTCCAGGGCAAAGCCCCTGAGCCCTGCCTGAGGAGGGCGCTGGGCGCGCTTTCCTATGCGATGGAAGGAGGTTCCCCCTGGGCAGGCACGGGCCCAGAGGGGCCTGCCTCCTGAGGGGCCGGGCCGGACAATCTTCTTGGGGGCGGTCTCGGGAAGCCTCCTGCTTCCGCGATCCGGGTCTTCCAGTGACGCGGCCTGAAAGGCTCGTTCCAGGGAACATACCGCGTCCTTCTCTTCACAAGGCACCGTGATGACTCTGCCACTTCCTGGCATCTTGAGGACGTTGTAGCCGTCGTGAGTTACGGCCATGAACTTGGCCAGCGCTGGGTACCCAAGGATGGCGTTGTACGGCAGGCGAATGTGAGCGACGTCGAAATCGATGAGCTCGGTGTGGTAGTTGTCGCGTGCCCCGTAGGTGACAGGGAGGCGGACCTGCCCAATCGGGACCGTGGAGCCGTCGGTGATTCTGGAGAAAGGCTTGCTTGGCTGAAGCTGGCTGTAGGGCACTTGGAGATTATTGAATGTTTCCACGGACAGGACGCTGAGCCCTGCCCCGCCATCGATGAGGGTCCTGGTGACCACCACGTTGCTGATGATTGGGGAACAAAGCATTGGGAGGACTTCGGTTGTAGCCGCACACTTGAGCTGATCTGCTGAGCTGAACGTGATGGCGCACGCCGACCACCTGAGAGGGCATGTGGCTTCAAGCCTGGGGAGGACTGCATTCACTTCGCGGGCGAACTGCTTGAAGACGCATTGAGAGGCTGGGGCCTGAGCCCCGCCCAGGATGCAGGCGATCGCGCGCGGCTCCTGGAAGCCCCCAGCCCCCTCGTCTTGGTGGCGGTCCTCGTTTCTACTTGGCTGCGGCGGCAGCAGAGGGAGGCCTGCGTTGCCATGCAGGTGATCCTCGCGAGGCTGATCCCTCCAGTCTCCCTCGCGAGGCGGGTCTTGCCAGCGCTCCTCGTGAGGTTGATCGCGCCACCCTTGGCGCAGGCCACGGTCTTCAAAGCGTCCTGCATTCCTTCCTCCTCCTCGACCGTAGCCCCGGTTACCGCGGTCGGGGCGACGGCCAATCTTTCCTTCTCGCACGGCTCGAAGCTCTTGACATTCGTTGGTGTTGTGGGTGTGGAGGTCATGGTACACACAGTACCGGCTACCCTTGGAAGGTTCGGGCTGATCTCTGCCCCGCTTGGTGTCTGGTTCTGCCGCGAGCACGGCAGCCCCCTTGCGCTTCACATCGTGGGCCTTGGGCTTCTTCTCTTCTGGGTCTGCGGCAAGCAGCTCGAGGAGGGAGAGACGCCCTTCCTCAGCCCTGGCGCACTTGGTTGCCAAGTTGAACAGCTCCAAGGAAGTGCACAGGTCTTCATGCATCACCAGCTCCTCCTTCATCTTGGCATCGCGCACGCCGTCGGAGAAGGCTGAGATGATGGCCTCCTCAGTCACCTTGGGAATCTTGAGGCATGCGTTGTTGAAGCACTGGATGTACTTCTGCAGGGTCTCCCCGGGTTGTTGCTTGATGCGGCGCATGTCGCTCACGGCGGGTGACCGGTCGCGAGTACCTTGGAAGTTGGCGATGAAGCGGGTGCGCATCTCATCCCAGGAGGAGATCGTGCCTGGAGCCAGGTTCAGGAGCCAGGTGCGGGCCCCGTCCTTGAGTGCCATGGGAAACCAGTTCGCCATGACCTTCTCATCTCCGTTGGCAGCTTCGATGCCTAGCTCGTAGAGCTGGAGGAACTCCGCAGGGTCAGCCGTGCCGTCGTAATGAGGAGGCAGGTCTGGCTTGAACTTGTCGGGCCACGCGATGATGCGTAGCTCGGTGGGGAAGGCACGGCAGCCTGCTGTGGCCACGAGAGGCCTTGGGTGACGAAGAGCTTGGTCTTGCATGTCCCCACGCGCTGCAGCTGGGAGCAGCGCGGGGTCTTGACGTGCTGGAGCAGGAGCATGGTCGCGACATGCTGGAGCAGGGAGCGCCCGGGTAGCTTCTTGCGGGCGAGGGACTTCCTGGCAGCTCTGCTCTTGCTGCGCTGGCACCTGACGGAGTGGGTTCCGCCCAGGGGCCACGCGCCTTGGAGCCATGGCGCCTTCTTGTGGAGGAGGCGGCCGGGGCGCCACTGGAGCTTCGTCACCCGCGCGGGGCGGGGTGCGGTGCAGCGGAATGGACGGCGCAGGAGAGCCCCCTGCGCCGCGGACGAGCTCGGCGACTCGGTCGAGCCATTCTTTGTAGACGTCGTCGACGGGATGGTAGCGCAGGAGCTCGTTCGCCGCGATGAGCGCAGCTCGAGCCTCCATGGGTGCGCGGAGCGCGCGGGACGAAGAACCAGCTGGGGTGAGCGAGGGAGTAGCGGTGCAGCCGTCTTGCCGCACGGACGGATGCTGAGACGATGCTTGCTGCTCGTCCCCCGTCGGGCCGGTGGCGGTGTTGACGGCAGGTGATGGGGAACGGCGAGGACGCCCGCCGACAGGAGCCGTCTAGGCAACGCGGGAAGCGAGAGCGGCCCGGCGCTCGGCGCGGGCCCGACGAGCATCAGACATGGGCGCGATGGTCGGAGGAGAACGGGGTGGTGGAAGACGAATTCCGGCGCACCCCTACCTGGCGCGCCAAATGTTGGATTTCGGGTTCCGGCAGACCCTTGAGGTTCGAACACTGGGGTGCGCGCGGAGATTTCGCCTCCTACCTACCTGCACCCCTCCGCCTCACTAAGATCTAAGCTATGGAAAGAACAACACGAGAGACACAGGGTTTATACTGGTTCGGGCCACCGTTGTGGTGTAATACCCTACTCCAGTGTGTGGTGTGGTGGATTGCCTCTTGGGCTGATGATGAAGAACAATACAAGGAAGAACAGCCTCGCGAGGGTCTGTTCTTGGCTGGGGCAATGAACTGCTGGGAGGAGTTCAGTCACCCTTCTCTCTCACTCTCTTCTATCGTTGGTCTTGATCCCCCTAAAACTCTCTCTCTTTCTTCCCCCCCCTTTTGCCCTATGGGTGGCTGGTCCTATTTATAGAGGCCCTGGTCCTCTTCCCAAATATCGAGCAGGAAGGGAGCCAACAATGGCGGGCTAATTTGAAGGGGGACAGCTAGTACCAGCTATCCTGACAAAAGTAGTCTTCGCCTGCACAAAGCTCTGGTGGTGACGCCGTCTTGGTCTCCACAATGACCTCCGTCTTGCAGTCCTCCTGGTCTTGGTCTTGTTGCACCGAAATGGCAACCTTTGCCTGATGCCTCGGTACTCCGCGGCTGCGCTTGCTCCCTTTACACCAAAGCAGAAAGGAGGACATTGCGCGGGCTGGCGCCCGCCTGGCGCCCTTGGTCGTCATGGCTTGCGTCAGGGGCACCTCATGAGGTACCCCGCCTTGATCTCTCCGCCTCCTCACGAGCCAGCCTGGTGAGGCCTTGCCTGAGGAAGCTCCGCATCGTCCACCCCGCGAGGCTTGGCCCCTCGCGAGGGTCTTGGGTCTGTGTTGGTGAAGATGGGTCGTGCTGGGCCCCCCTTTGAGCCACGCTGCAGGCCGCAGGCAGGCAAGTCTGGGGACCCCCGTTCCCAGAACGCCGACAGCGACTTAAGGACGCACCCGGACGCTTGGCCTCACCGGAATGTGCTACTTAAAGCGGCAACGCCCAGCTAAATTCCACACCATAGTGCATCATCCTACTACCTGGCACCACATCCGCCATGACCATAAGCGCGAACGCTTTGCGGGAGAGTTTGTCTTCGGGGATGAAGCTCGAGGTCTCCGTCCTCGCTCAAGTCACCGCACAAGTGGTGGCCACGCTGGCGGCCGACGATGAAAGCACCATCAGCCACGCGTCCTACTTGCCGCCATCCGACGTCTGGCACCGGCGAGGTCGGGGACTCCTCCGAGGATGAGTGGGGCATGTGAGGCGGCAGGGCATGGTGTGCCAACAGGCCGGTCCGTCTCCTGTATTCTACTCTTCCTCACTGGAGACCGCACCTTCAATTCACTGGTCTTGAACCCCACACCCGTACATGGAAATCGCAGATGGAGGACGTCGGTCGCCAGCGTAGAATAGGTTTAGGGTCGGGTTTCTTTTATTTTTCTGTCCTATAAAAGTTCGAAATGTAATGAAAATCTGTCATGTTTGCATTAATCTCGGCCGGTGTATATGAACTTTCACAATAATATAGTATATTGTAGGAGTACTAGCAAGATGCCCAACCTTGTGGGAGAAAAGGATGAATGAGGGAAGGCCTTATCTGCAAATGTGGAGAGGAGTGCGGGTAAATTGTCATAGTTTCCTTCCTATCCGTTAGATATAGATCAGACGACCTATGTTGCAAGATGGCAGGCACACCATCATCACCAACTCTGCTTTTTATTGAACCTAGAGAAAGCTAACATGCGAAGTAAAATAAACATATATTCTACATACACAGTTTATCTTAGGTACTCCAATAGTACATCCACTACACATTCATGCATTTCACATCTTTCTACATCTACAGGAACCTACAAAAGGGTTAACATAAATTCTCTCTCTCTCTCCTCCTTGATTTTCATGGTGGTGGGCCCCTTCCTCCCCCAATCTACATTCAACAGCTCACACGTTTCACATTACGTTAATTACGTAACTGGTATTACGTAGGTGTAGCATTACTCATCCTAAAAAAACCCAACTAAGGCAACCTCCCAGCATATCGCGCGGGAAAAGCCCCGGCCACGCCGTTTTAGTCGGGATTACCGGATTACTAGTAGTAGTATCGACAGATCGCGCGAAGCACCAAGTTTTTTTTTCTTTAGGGGGAGAAGAACCTAATTTATCTCTGCTCCTATAAAAGACTTAGTTGGTGATGATGGTGTGTCTGCCATCCGTCATTTCTGACCATTGGATCTACATCTAATGGTTGTGAGGTAAGTTGTGGCATTTTTGCAACAATAGCCCACTTCTTTGCTCCAACTTGAAGAACATCCCATATTATCTTGAAAGCAACCACACCCCTCAGTCGCCTCATCAAAACAACCTGAGAAATATATTTTGAGTTTGTGAACAAGTACTATTCTACTTCGAATCCATTGCAAAGCACGGGCACATTACTAGTTAAAAGGAAAAAAGGTGGTACACTAACAGCACCCCTGCCGCGGTCGCATTGCACCCCACACACGTTCGGTCCTCCACCCGGCTCACGCAAACGGAACGCGCTTCAGCTTGCCTCTTCACTGACACGTGGGACTGCACTTGGAGAAACTGACCATGCGCCAAGCTCCCCACGCCCACCGTGCGAAAATCCCCCCCCCCTAATCCCAAATTCAACCGCCCTTTGGCCAACTAGCCAATAATATTCCCCAAATCCCCGTCCCCCTCCACTCCATTCGCCTCGCCAAAGCCGCCCTCCCCGCCGCGCCGATATGTCGGGGCCGCAGTTCGTCGAGGGGACGCACGGCGATCCTCTCGCTCCCACAGTACGCTCTTGTAGACAGTCGTCCTCTAGCCGTGCCGCCACCGGTGGTGACATTCTTGTGGAGGCACAAGGCGGTCAGCGCCGCCACCGCTGGTGACGTTTGTGTGGGGACGCATGGTGGTCAGCTTCTCCCACTGTACGCGCATTCTAGACTGAGGCCCCGTGCATGTTGGTGTAGCGCTGAATGTTAGCTGATAGACGATGTTAATCACACTGTTTGCCGAAGTAGTTTACACTCTATATGCTCTGCTTAAGAAGCTTCCTTGCCCTGTTCTGCACTCAATCAGCTTAGCTGAGATGGCATGCCAAGCCTGATTACTTGCTAAAATATCCTGCCATATATTTATTGTGATGTAGATTGCCATGGTCTAGTAGCCAATCAGTTAGGTGAAATAGCTGTAACCATTGTCGGATCTCGGGTTCCGGCAAAACCCTTAAGGTTCAAACACTGGCGTGCGCACGAAGATCTCCCCCTACCAACTCACGCCCTCAACCTCGGCACGATCTCTAAGCATAGTTCGACGAACTCGCAACACAATAGACACAAGATTTATACTGGTTAGGGCCACCGTTGTGGTGTAATACACTACTCCAGTGCTATGTGGTGGATTGCCTCTCGAGCTGAGGATGAATAGTACAAGGGGAAGAGCAGCCTCCTGAGCTGAGGTGTTCTTGTGCTTGGTGGGTGTCAGGATGGGTTGGATCTAGTCCAAGTTGAGATGGCTAAGGCTCTATTCGTTCGTCCCTCCCTACTGTGGTGGCTAATCCTATTTATAGAGGTCCTGGTCCTCTCCCCAAATATTGAGCGGGAATGGATGCCACAATGGCCAATTTGAAAGGGGACAACTAGTAGAAGTTATCCTGACAAAAGCAGTCTCCGCCTGCCAAAGGCTCTGGTGGTGACGCCGCCTTGGGCTCCATGGTGACATCTGTCTTGTCGTCCTGCTGGTCTTGGTCTCGTTGCACCGATATGGAAACCTTTGCTTGACGCCTCGGTACTCCTCTCATGCGCTTGCCTTCTTAGCACCAAAGAGGAAACAAGGACACTGTGCGCGCTGGCGCCCGCCTGATGCCCTCCTGGTCTCAATCGTCATGGCTCACGTCATTGGAACCTCGCGAGGTTTGCCTTGTCTTGATCTCTCCGCCTCTCGCGAGCCAGCCTGGAGAGGCCGCTCCCGAGGAGGTCTTGTGTCGTCCGCCTCGCGAGGGTCTTGAATGCTTGTTGGTGAAGATGGGACGTATGGGCCCGCTTGTAGAGCCACGCCGTCGGCCGCAGGCAGGCAAGTCTAGGGACCCCCATTCCCAGAACACCGACAGTAGCCGCCGGGCCCAAGGCATGGTCGGGCTTGGCTTCGAGGCGAAGCCCAAGGACAAGTGTGGAGCGCCGCGGGCCCCAATAGCCTGCGGCCTTGGTCGACGCGTGGCGATTGATTGGATGTGGGCATCTCCGCTTCCCCACGTTGCCTCGGTAACTGCCCGACTTGACGAGTCCTCGTTGCACGCAAGGAAAAACCATCATTACCTGTGATCATGGGGGGCGCTGGTTGACCTTCTTCTCCTATAAATGGGGAGGGGGCAGAGCCCCCGTCGCCCATCTCTTCCCATTCCGCTCGCTTCTCCTCCTTTGCTCCATCACTAGTAGTGACACCAATGGTGATATCGAAGAGGTTCTCCGCCGCGGAGAAGGTGAAGGCTCCTCGCGAGGATCCCGGCTCTCCGGTGCCCAAGCGCGAACGCGGCCGTCCCCGCAAGCACAGCGCGACCCCTGCCGCGGCCCCCTGCAGCCGCGGTGGGGCCTCTTCACGTGGCAGGGGTCGCTTTGGTCGTGGTAGTCCTATTGATGAAGGGAGATGTGCCATGGTCGCTCGGACTCCCCGGCCGCGCTTCCACTCGGCGGAGGTGCTGCCGGAGTTCGTCGTCTGGTCGAAGAACCCGGCCGGCAACTGGCTTCAGCTCCCGCGCTTCTTTGCCGATGAGCTGCCGGCCTCAGGTACAGGCGGGCTCTGGCTACAGGCGGACGGCTGCTGCAGCAGGGCTTCCCGGGTCACGGTTGAGGTCTCTATCATGGGTAACATAGCCCTGGCCCGCGGCTAGCAGACGTTTGCCTGCGCGCGCGGCCTGCACAGGCGATGCACCCTCCATTTCAAGTATGACGGTGATGTGACCCTCAACGTGAGGGTGTTTGGGGAAGATGGTCACCGCGCCGGGTGCTGCCCCGAGGTCAACGATGGCAAGGTGGTGCTCGGCCTTGGCGGTGGTCACGGTGAGGATGAGGGCGAACCCGCCCTTGGTGCCGACCATGTCTCGTCCAGCTACGGCGGCTCTTCTTCCGGTGATAGCTCCAGCAGCAATGGTTACGACTAGCCGCCACGCCCGCTTCGAAGGCGGCAGTGGGTCTTCTCATCGTCGTGCCTCCGTGAAGCGCGAGGAGGGGTCTGGCTGAGCTTAGGATGGCGCCAAGAGCCCGCCCTCGCGGACCACTGTAGGGGCACGCACCGCTTTTATTTCGTTCTTCCTTTCCTTCCTGTATTAAGAAAGAAGCCAGTATGGGCCCCCGAGGGGCATGCAGCAAACTGTGATTTCTCAAGTATTATGCTATGTTTATCGTTCCTCTGCTGTGTCGCAACATCATCATTTTATGTAGAGATAACTTAGCTTGACTTTCTCGGAGTAGTCTCCTCCTCACGGGGCGCTTTCTTCCTGGTGCCTGTCGAGGCCTCCTTGGCCAGGTAGGCTCTTAGGAACTGCAAAAAATTTGTTAAGAGGCTTATCGTTCACCCGAGCCTTGGTCACAGGCGCCGCTGGCCTTGACTCAGTGCTTCGTATCGCGGTACCATAGGGGCACGGATTAGGAGAGGTGTGCTAGCTTGTGGGCTCGAACGAGGGTGCCTCGCGAAAAGCAAACGAAAGGCAGAAAAGGAAAAACACTCACGAGGGCACCCGTCCAGCCCCCTCGCGAGGAATGCGAGAGAGAGTACAAGCTAAACTGAAGACCGAAACAGAGGCAGAAGGCGACGGAACCAAATCAGCGAAGAACACCAGAAGCAAACTTCAATTAAAAGAAGGCGAGCCAACTATGGAAAGCAAATGTAAAGCCGTGTCCGGCACCTAGTCTAGTCTTCATGTCTTCTCACCAGCTCAGAGCTAAGTGCTGCCACTAGGACGTGGGAGGGAGCCCCCGAGGTCCGAGGGCGGCACTTTTGAGACTTCGCGGCGTGTACAGCCCCACTCATTATTACGTGAGAGTGTCACGAGCGGAGACCTTCACATGCGCTGGGCCTTCTTCACAGGTGCTGGGCCTTTCTTCATGGGTAGAACTTCCGGAGGTGCTGGATGTTCCAGGCGTTCTGGATGGGTACCCCGTCTTGTGTCTCCAGGCATGCAGCACTAGGCCTGGAGACATGGATGACCTTGAACGGGCCCTCCCACATGGGTGAGAGCTTATGCAGCCCTTCCCTGGAGAGCACCCACCTCAGGACGAGGTCACCCACGTCGAGCGTCATGGAGCAGACGCTGCGACAGTGGTACCGCCGTAGTGCCTGCTGGTATCTTGCCGCCCGTAGTGCAGCTTCGTGGTGGCATTCCTCCCCCAGCACGAGGTCCATCCCCCATGTGGCGTCCTACTGCGTCTCATCAAACGCCAGGACCCGTGCAGAGTGATGCTTGACCTCGTGAGGGAGGACCACTTCTGCTCCGTAGATGAGGAAGAACGTGGTCTCGCCCATGGGCTTGGTGGAGGTGGTGCGGATGGACCACGACACGGACTGCAACTCATTGTGCCAGCCCCTGTCACAGGCTTCGAGCTTCTTCTTGAAGGTCCTGGTCTTGAGGCCTCTCAAGACCTCCGCGTTGGCGCGTTTAGCTTAGCCATTGCTCCGGGGGTGCACCACTGAAGCGTAGCAAATCTGCATTCCAAGGTTAGTGCAGTACGTTTTGAAGAGATTACTGGTGAACTGCGGGCCATTATCGGTGATGATGCGGTTGGGGACCCCAAAACGGCTCACGGGGCCCTTGATGAACCTGACCGCAGAGCCAACTGGGATGGTGCGGACGGTTTCCACCTCCGCCCACTTGGTGAACTTGTCGATGGCAACGTAGAGGTATCGGTAGCCCCCAGGCACTCGAGGGAACGGGCCCAGGATGTCCAGTCCCCAGACTACGAACGGCCACGATAGTGGAATGGTCTGGAGGCCCTGAGCTGGCTGATGGATTTGCTTCGCATGGAATTGGCAGGCCTCGCAGGTCCTCACCAGCTCAGCTGCATCGTTGAGCGTCGTAGGCCAGTAGAATCCGCTGCGGAATGCCTTGCCGACGAGGGTTTGTGACGACGAGTGGTGCCCGTAGTCCCCGCCATGTATATCGGCTAGCAGCTCTTTCCCCTGTTCCCTGGAGATGCAACGCAATGAAACATCATTTGGCCACTTCCTGTATAACTCACCGTCCTGGATGCAGTATGTCGTGGCTTGCCGGGCCACACGCTCCGCGTCTTCCTCCTTCTCCGGCAGCATCCCTTGCATCAGATATTCCTTGAATTCCTTGGTCTAGCATCCCTGCTGGGGCTCGAGCGCCAAGAGTAGACGCGCTCCCAAAGTCCGGCCACAGGCTGGGGATCCCGCAGCAGGTGGCTGCGGGAGCTCCTCCCGAGGCTGCGCTGTCCTTGAAAGCGGTGGTGTCACCGATGGCTTGAAGAGCCGCTCGTCGAATACGCCAGGCTCTTGGGGCTGTCACTTGGTTGCCCTTCTAGTGATGTTGCCAGCTTCCTTATTGGTTCCCCAGGGCACATGCTGCAACTCCAGGCCGTGGAACTGCTTCTCCATCTTGCGTACTTCCGCGACGTATGCCTCCATGTGTTCGTCCTTTGACTCGTATACCTTGTTGGAGTAGTTGACGAGGAGCTGCGAGTCGCCCCTGATGGTGAGACACTTCACCCCCAGTGCCACCGTAGTCTTCAGGCCGGCTATGAGGCCTTCGTACTCTGCAATGTTGTTGGAGACCTTGTCGCCCTGCTGGAAGCAGAGTTGCACGGTGTAGTAGAGCTTTTCCTGAGTGGGCAAGATGCACACAGCTCCAGCCCCCACGCCTTGGCGTGCGAAGGAACCATCGAAATACATGACCCAACCGTTGGGCGCCTCATTTCTCGGTGATAGGGACCGGTCCTCGCCTATTTCAAGCACCGGGGCATCCGTCCATTCCGCCACGAAATCGGCGAGCCCGGCTCCCTTCATGACACTAGTGGTGCTAAACTCCAACTGGAATGCCTGCAGCTCGATATTCCACTCAGCGACCCTCCCGGCGGAGTTCGGGCACCTGAGCACCCTCTCTAGTGGGTAGGCCGAGACAACCTTGATGGGGTGGCCTTGAAAGTAGTGCCGCAGCTTATGTGAGGCCACCAGGAGTGCGAGTAGGAGCTTTTGAGGCATGGGGTACCTTGCTCTTGCATCCCGCAACACGGTGCTGATGAAGTATACCGGGTGCTCGACGAGGGAAGGTGCGCTGATGAGGCTCGTACCTTCCGGGAGCTGGGGTGCCTCCTGAGGTGGTGGACCCCCCAACGCTTGATCGCTTGTCGGGGCCTTTGCGGGTTCGGGGGCATCGTCCTGCTGAGCTTGATCCTCTACTGTCACTGCTACGGCCCTTGCGGCGCCCTCCTGGTCTTGCGTTGTCTTTGCTGGGGGCGGAGCTTGCTACCTCATGAGCACTGCGTTGGTTTTCCCGAAGAGGAAGGGATGATGTAGCAAAGTAGCGTAAGTATTTCCCTCAGTTTTGAGAACCAAGGTATCAATCCAGTAGGAGGCTACGCGCCAGTCCCTCGTACCTGCACAAAACAAATAAATCCTCATAACCAACGCGAATAGGGGTTGTCAATCCCTACACGGCCACTTACGAGAGTGAGATCTGATAGATATGATAAGATAATATTTTTGGTATTTTTGTGATAAAGGTGCAAAGTAAAATAAAGGTAAAGTAAAAAGCAAAGGAAATAACTAAGTAGTAGGAGATTAATATGATAAAGATAGACCCGGGGGCCATAGGTTTCACTAGTGGCTTCTCTCGAGAGCATAAGTATTCTACTATGGGTGAACACATTACTGTTGAGCAATTGATAGAATTGAACATAGTTATGAGAATATCTAGGTATGATCATGTATATAGGCATCACGTCCGAGACAAGTAGACCGACTCCTGCCTGCATCTACTACTATTACTCCACTCATCGACCGCTATCCAGCATGCATCTAGAGTATTAAGTTAAAAATAGAGTAACGCCTTAAGCAAGATGACATGATGTAGAGGGATAGACTCATGCAATATGATGAAAACCCCATCTTGTTATCCTCGATGGCAACAATACAATACGTGCCTTGCTGCCCCTACTGTCACTGGGAAAGGACACATCAAGATTGAACCCAAAGCTAAGCACTTCTCCCATTGCAAGAAAGATCAATCTAGTAGGCCAAACCAAACTGATAATTCGAAGAGACTTGCAAAGATAACCAATCATACATAAAAGAATTCAGAGAAGATTCAAATATTATTCATAGATAGACTTGATCATAAACCCACAATCCATCGGTCTCAACAAACACACCGCAAAAAGAAGATTACATCGAATAGATCTCCACAAGAGAGGGGGAGAACATTGTATTGAGATCCAAAAAGAGAGAAGAAGTCATCTAGCTACTAACTATGGACCCATAGGTCTGAGGTAAACTACTCACACTTCATAGGAGAGGCTATGGTGTTGATGTAGAAGCCCCCCGTGATCGATGCCCCCTCCGGCGGAGCTCCAGAACAGGCCCCTAGATGGGATCTCGTGGATACAGAAAGTTGCGGCGGTGGAATTAGGTTTTTGGCTCCGTATCTGATCGTTTGGGGGTACGTAGATATATATAGGAGGGCGGAGTACGTCGGTGGAGCAACAGGGGGGCCATGAGGGTGGAGGGCGCGCCTGGTGGGGGTGGGAGCGCCCCCCTACCTCGTGGCCTCCTCTTTTGTGTCTTGACGTAGGGTCCAAGTCTCCCGGGTCTTGTTTGGTGAGAAAATCACGTTCCCGAAGGTTTCATTCTATTTGGACTCTGTTTGATATTCCTTTTCTTCGAAACCCTAAAACAGGCAAAAAACAACAATTTTGGGCTGGGCCTCCGGCTAATAGGTTTGTCCCAAAAATAATATAATAGTGGATAATAAAGCCCAATAATGTCCAAAACAGTAGATAATATAGCATGGAGCAATCAAAAATTATAGATACATTGGAGACGTATCAAGCATCCCCAAGCTTAATTACTGCTCGTCCTCGAGTAGGTAGATGATAAAAACAGAATTTTTGATCCAGAGTGCTACTTGGCATAATTTTAATGTAATTCTTCTTAATTGTGGTATGAATATTCAGATCCGAAAGACTCAAGACAAAATTTTAATATCGACATAAAAATAATAATACTTCAAGCATACTAACAAAGAAATTATGTCTTCTCAAAATAACATGGCCAAAGAAAGTTATCCCTACAAAATCATATAGTCTGGGTATGCTCCATCTTCACCACACAAAATATTTAAATCATGCACAACCCCGATGACAAGCCAAGCAATTGTTTCATACTTTTGACATTCTCAAAACTTTTTCAATTTTCACGCAATACATGAGCGTGAGCCATGGATATAGCACTATAGGTGGAATAGAATGGTGGCTGTGGAGAAGACAAAAAAAGGAGAAGATAGTCTCACATCAACTAGGCGTATCAACGGGCTATCGAGATGCCCATCAATAGATATCAATGTGAGTGAGTAGGGATTGCCATGCAACAGATGCACTAGAGCTATAAGTATATGAAAGCTCAAAAATAAACAAAGTGGGTGTGCATCCAACTTGCTTGCTCATGAAGACCTAGGGAATTTTGAGGAAGCCCCTCATTGGAATATACAAGCCAAGTTCTATAATGAAAAATTCCCAGTAGTATATGAAAGTGATAACATGAGAGAATCTCTACTATGAATATCATGGTGCTACTTTGAAGCACAAGTGTGGTAAAAGGATAGTAACATTGTCCCTTCTCTCTTTTTCTCTCATTTTTTATTTTTATTTTTTTTATTTGGGCCTTTTCTCTTTTTTTGGCCTCTTTTGTTTCTCTCTCTTTTTTTCGTCCGGAGTCTCATCCTGACTTGTGGGGGAATCATAGTCTCCATCATCCTATCCTCACTGGGACAATGCTCTAATAATGATGATCATCACAGTTTTATTTTTCTTACAAATCAACAATTACAACTTGATACTTAGAACAAGATATGATTCTATATGAATGCCTCCGGCGGTGTACTGGGATATGCAATGATGCATGAGTGACATGTATGAAAGAATTATGAATGGTGGCTTGCCACAAATACGAGGTCAACTACATGATCATGCTAAGGAATATGACAATGATGGAGTGTGTCATGATAAACGGAATGGTGGAAAGTTGCATGGCAATATATCTCGGAATGGCTATGGAAATGCCATAATAGGTAGTTATGGTGGCTGTTTTGAGGAAGGTATATGGTGGGTGTATGATACCGGCGAAAGGTGCACGGTATTAGAGAGGCTAGCAAAGGTGGAAGGGTGAAAGTGCTTATAATCCATGGACTCAACATTAGTCATAAAGAACTCATATACTTATTGCAAAAATCTACAAGTTATCAAAGCAAAGTATTACGCGCATGCTCCTAGGGGGATAGATTGGTAGGAAAATACCATCGCTCGTCCCCGACCGCCACTCATAAGGAAGACAATCAAAAAATAAATCATGCTCCGACTTCATCACATAACGGTTCACCATACGTGCATGCTACGGGAATCACAAACCTTAACACAAGTATTTCTCAAATTCACAACTACTCAACTAGCACAACTTTACCATCTTTATATCTCAAAACAATTATCAAGTATCAAACTTCTCATAGTATTCAACACACTCATAAGAAAGTTTTATTATTAATCTTGTATACAAGCATATTAGGATTTCAAAAAAATTACCATGCTATTTAAGACTCTCAAAATAATCTAAGTGAAGCATGATAGATCAATAGTTTCTATAAAACAAAGCCACCACCATGCTCTAAAAGATATAAGTGAAGTACTAGAGCAAAACTACATAACTCAAAAGATATAAGCAAAGCACATAGAGTATTCTAATAAATTCCAAATCATGTATGGCTCTCTTAAAAGGTGTGTACAGCAAGGATGATTGTGGTAAACTAACAAATAAAGACTCAAATCATACAAGACGCTCCAAGTAAAACACATATCATGTGGTGAATAAAAATATAGTTCAAAGTAAAGTTACCGATAGAAGTAGACGAAAGAGGGGATGTCTTCCGGGGCATCCCCAAGATTTGGCTTTTAGGTGTCCTTAGATTATCTTGGGTGTGCCATTGGCATCCCCAAGCTTAGGCTCTTGCCACTCCTTGTTCCATAATCCATCAAATCTTTACCCAAAACTTGAAAACTTCACAACACAAAACTTAAAGTAGAAAATCTCGTGAGCTCCGTTAGCGAAAGAGAATAAAAGACCACTTCAAGGTACTGTAATGAACTCATTCTTTATTTATATTGTTGTTAAAACTACTGTATTCCAACTTCTCTATGGTTTATAAACTATTTTACTAGCCATAGATTCATCAAAATAAGCAAACAACACACGAAAAACAGAATCTGTCAAAAACAGAACAGTCTGTAGTAATCTGTAGCTAGCGCAAGATCTGGAACCCCAAAAATTCTAAAATAAATTGCTGGACGTGAGGAATTTATCTATTAATCATCTGCAAAAATAATCAACTAAATAGCACTTTCGAAATAAAAATGGCAGCAGTTCTCGTGGGCGCTAAAGTTTCTGTTTTTTACAGCAAGTGTAACAAGACTTTCCCCAAGTCTTCCCAACGGTTCTACTTGGCACAAAACTAATTAAACACAAAAAACACAACCAAAACAGAGGCTAGATAAATTATTAATTACTAAACAGGAGAAAAAATAAAGTAATAAAAATAAAATTGGGTTGCCTCCCAACAAGCGCTATTGTTTAACGCCCCTAGCTAGGCATAACAAGCAAGGATAGATCTAGGTATTGCCATCTTTGGTAGGTAATTCTTCAATGAGGCATCTACCATATTTAGGAATTTCTTTCTTTTTATTAATTATCAAACTTTTAGGCACAAGATCGAAAAATTCATTTGTAACAAATGGTTCCTTAATGATAGCAAAAAGATTGGGATGACTTATAGATTTGAGATCCGCATTTTCCTTACTAGAGGATTCACCCTTATTTTTAGGAACATACATAAGCTTGGCAATTTTAGTGGGAGGACTTGGAGTATTATTTACGGAAGAAAAAGCGGTTCCCAAGTTGGTAATAATATCCTCAAGTTTATCGGTCCTAGTGGAATCGTGATTTATTTTCTCATTAACTATGGGT
This sequence comes from Triticum dicoccoides, assembly GCF_002162155.2. Classification (NCBI taxonomy): domain Eukaryota; kingdom Viridiplantae; phylum Streptophyta; class Magnoliopsida; order Poales; family Poaceae; genus Triticum; species Triticum dicoccoides. The sequence continues at coordinate 367,868,428 of NC_041386.1, read as the reverse complement.
TCCTTTTCTTTAATGTTTTTCAAAGTAAATCCTACTTTAGATCCATATTGAGAGATTCGGCTGTGGATCTTTTTATCCAAATTTTCAATTAACTCTACGGTAGCAACCTTATTTTCAATAATTTCAAGCCTTTGCATTACATGCTCTAAAGTTAATACAGTTCCATTAGCCAAAAGAGGGGGTGAGCCAAATAAATCTATCATAGCATTGTAAGAATCAAAAGTATGGCTACCCAAGAAGTTCCCTCCGGTAATAGTATCAAGAACATATTTGTGCCAAGGAGTAATGCCTACATAAAAATTGCGAAGAAGAATGGAAGTAGACTGCTTCCTAGTAGATCTATTTTGAGCATTGCAAATTCTATACCAAGCATCTTTTAGATTTTCTCCCTCCCTTTGCTTAAAATTTAGAATTTCACTCTCGGGAGACAACGGAGAAGATAGGGAACTAGCCATAGCGCCAAGCAAGCAAACTAACACACAAGCAAACAAAAAGCAAGCGGGCGAAAAGAGGCAAATAGAGAAAGAGAGGGAGGATAGAGAGAGAGAGAGAGGGCGAATAAAACGGCAAGGGTGAAGTGGGGGAGAGGAAAACGGGAGGCAAATGGCAAATAATGTAATGCGGGAGATAAGGGTATGTGATGGGTACTTTGTATGTTGACTTTTGCGTAGACCTCCCCGGCAACGGCGCCAGAAATCCTTCTTGCTACCTCTTTAGCACTGCGTTGGTTTTCCCCAAAGAGGAAGGGATGATGCAGCAAAGTAGCGTAAGTATTTCCCTCAGTTTTTGAGAACCAAGGTATTAATCCAGTAGGAGGCTACGCGCCAGTCCCTCGTACCTGCACAGAACAAATAAATCCTCGCAACCAACACGAATAGGGGTTGTCAATCCCTACACGGCCACTTACGAGAGTGAGATCTGATAGATATGATAAGATAATATTTGTGGTATTTTTGTGATAAAGATGCAAAGTAAAATAAAGGTAAAGTAAAAAAGCAAAGGAAATAACTAAGTAGTAGGAGATTAATATGATAAAGATAGACCCAGGGGGGCATAGGTTTCACTAGTGGCTTCTCTCGCGAGCATAAGTATTCTACGGTGGGTGAACAAATTACTGTTGAGCAATTGACAGAATTGAGCATAGTTATGAGAATATCTAGGTATGATCATGGATATAGGCATCACGTCCGAGACAAGTAGACCGACTCCTGCCTGCATCTACTACTATTACTCCACTCATCGACCGCTATCCAGCATGCATCTAGAGTATTAACTTAAAAACAGAGTAACACCTTAAGAAAGATGACATGATGTAGAGGGATAGACTCATGCAATATGATGAAAACCCCATCTTGTTATCCTCGATGGCAACAATACAATACGTGCCTTGGTGCCCCTACTGTCACTGGGAAAGGACACCGCAAGATTGAACCCAAAGCTAAGCACTTCTCCCACTGCAAGAAAGATCAATCTAGTAGGCCAAACCAAACTGATAATTCGAAGAGACTTGCAAAGATGACCAATCATACATAAAAGAATTCAGAGAAGATTCAAATATTATTCATAGATAGACTTGATCATAAACCCACAATTCATCGGTCTCAACAAACACACCGCAAAAACAAGATTACATCGAATAGATCTCCACAAGATAGGGGAGAACATTGTATTGAGATCCAAAAAGATAGAAGAAGCCATCTAGCTACTAACTATGGACCCTTAGGTCTGAGGTAAACTACTCACACTTCATCGGAGAGGCTATGGTGTTGATGTAGAAGCCCTCGGTGATCGATGCCCCCTCCGGCGGAGCTCTGGAACAGGCCCCAAGATGGGATCTCGTGGATACAGAAAGTTGCGGCGGTGGAATTAGGTTTCTGGCTCCGTGTCTGATCATTTGGGGGTACGTAGGTATATATAGGAGGAAGGAGTACGTCGGTGGAGCAACAGGGGGGGCCCATGAGGGTAGAGGGCGCGCCTGGTGGGGGTGGGCGCGCCCCCTACCTCGTGGCCTCCTCTTTTGTGTCTTGATGTAGGGTACAAGTCTTCCGGGTCTTGTTTGTTGAGAAAATCACGTTCCCGAAGGTTTCATTTCGTTTGGACTCCGTTTGATATTCCTTTTCTTCGTAACCCTAAAACAGGCAAAAATCAACAATTCTGGGCTGGGCCTCCGGTTAATAGGTTAGTCCCAAAAATAATATAAAAGTGGATAATAAAGCCCAATAATGTCCAAAACAGTAGATAATATAGCATGGAGCAATCAAAAATTATAGATACGTTGGAGATGTATCAGAGCTCGGCGCGATGCGCCCTTGGCTTGGTGTTCTTCCCTAACCGCCACTAGAGTCACGCCGGCGGAGTGGGGAGTGGCGGCAAGATAAAGCACTAGGGGCTCGAGAGGTCGCGGTGCCACCATCACTGGAGGGCTAGTCAGGCATCTCTTGAGTGCTTGAAATGCTCGGTCGGCCTCCGGGGTCCACTCGAATGGGCCCTTCTTCTTCATCGGCTTGAAGAGGGGTAGGGCGTGCTCTCCCAGCTTGGAAATGAAGCGTCCCAATGTAGTCACCCGTCCAGCAAGCTTCTGCATTTCCTTGAGGGTTTGCGGTGGACTCATGCCTTCAATGGCCTTGACCTTCTCTGGGTTGGCCTCGATCCCCCTGTGGGACACAAGGAAGCCCGGCAACTTGCCGGAAGGGAAGCTAAACATGCACTTCTCCGGGTTGAGTCGCAAGTCCACCTGGCGGAGGCTTTTAAAGGTCTCCTCCAGGTCTTGGATCAAGGTCTTCGCCTCCCAAGACTTCACCACGATGTCGTCGACATAGGCTTCAGAGTTTCTCCCGAGCTGCCGACCCAAGGTGATGTGCATGAGCCACTGGAAGGTTGTGCCTGCGTTGCACAACCCGAAAGGCATGCAAGTGTAGTAGTACACCACACACGGGGTCAGGAAGGCTGTCTTCTCCACATCTTCTACCGCCATCTTGATCTGGTAATATCCTGATAACGCATCCAGGAAGCACAGCAAGTCACACTCGGCTGTGGAGTCGACGATCTGGTCGATGCGTGGAGGGGGAACGGATCTTGAGGGCAGGCCTTCTTGAGGTTGGTGAAGTCGACGCACATTCGCTTCTTCCCCGCCTTTCTTGGGCACGATGATAGGGTTTGCTAGCTGCTCGGGGTTCCGAACATCACGAATGACACCCGCAGCCTCGAACTTGCGGGTCTCTTGGATGATGAAAGCTTGCTTCTCCGTGGACTATCGCCTCACCCTTTGCTTTACGGGGCGTATGTTGGGGCACACCTTCAGGTGGTGCTCTATCACCCCTCTTGGGACCGCTACCAGCTGATCGGGCTCCCAAGAGAACACTTCCTTATTTGCACGCAAGAACTTCACCAGCGCCTCGTCCTGATTAGGCTCAAGGCTGGCGCATATGGTAAAGGTTGCCCCCGAGGACCTGACCTCCTCGACTGGCAATTGCTTGGTTTCTGCCTTGTCTTGAGTGAACAACTGCTTCTTCTTGGTTGGTGCGGCTCCCTTGGCCTTGGAGGTGTCCGCGTCGGCGGGCTGCACTGTCGCGGCGGCCTTGAGGGCGAGCTTGAGCATCATAAAGGCTGCCTTGGTGTCCCCAACTACCGTGAGGACACTTGTAACGCCCCAAGGCCGGAGCTTTAGATGCCTTCCAGGGTTTCCGGGTTTTCATTGTGTGATTTGTTTCTGGTTGTTGCATTCATCTTTGCATGATGTGCATTGCATCATGTCATCATGCAACCTGTTTTAAAACTCAACTAAATACATGGCATGGATCTTGGATCCATTTAAACTGAGGGAATTCACATGGTGATTCTCTTTAAAACATATCCTCCCAATAGTAGGGAGCTATATTAAACATTTCATTAATGTGGAATTACCTTGACACACTTGCAAAATAATTCCCCATGCCTTTGTCCCATGCATCATCTCCTTCTCCTTTCCTTCTAGTTCCTTTCTTTTGCAAGTGCCACTTTCCCCTTCTCTATTAATGTTCATTCTTTTCCTATAAATTCTCGACCATGCCTTCAACCTCTCTGTCAAATTTCAGGTCCTTTGGGGTTTTTTTTGGTTAGGTTCAAAAATGCCTCAAGTTTGAATCATATTTAAACTTGTTTTATTTTTCTACCTCTAAAAATACCCAAGACAATTTTATCAAATAGAGTATAGTTCAGGGGATTGAGGATATTTTTATATCTGAAAAACTCCTCTTCTAGCCCCTGGCCTTTTTCTTTTATTGAAACTGTTTATTTAAATAAATAGTGAGTAATGGAAAAACGGAAAATGTTTTCCTGGGCTGGCCTCCAAGCGTCCCCAGCCCGCTCACCATCCCCGCAAGCCACTGGTCTAGGCCAGCCTCTAAGGCCCATCCGGGCACCGCTGTAACCCTAGCCCGATCCCCTCGCAGTCTCCCTCTCCCCTCGTTCTCCTTCCAGAGCCGTCAGAGAGAGAGAGAGAGAGAGAGAGAGAGAGAGAGAGAGAGAGATCGGCAGCGCCCGGGAGCCCGACTCCCCCATCTCCCTCGATCCCCATTCTCTCGATCCCCTCCCTCCAGCACCTCCACAGGGGAGGAGCCCCTCGTACCAGTGCCCGATCCCCATCGCCTCCTCATGTCCCATGCCGCGCAGCTTCCGATCTGCTTGCTGCTGCTTCCACCATGGCGCCGCGGCCTGCTTCTCCTCCCGCGCCGACGCCCTCCTTCGGCTGCTCGTGCCTGCAGCTCCATCCGCGAGCTCGTGCAGCCATGGCGCCACAAGAGCCCCGTACCCGACCCCCTCGCCGAGACCATGGCCGCCGCCGCGCCTTCTTGCCTCTGCGCCTTGCTCCCTCCTGCCGCCAAGTGTCACCACGCCCCTACTGTCCCCGCGCCCTGCTGCCTCCTAGAGTGATGCGCCATCGCAATTTGTCTTCAACCGGGAGCGCAGTCCTCCTCCAACCCCGTACAGAATCCCGCTGGCCTTCGCCGCCCCTGCCCATTCCTGGCAGGATATGACTCCGGTGGCCCGTCCCCGTCGGAGTTGACCTCCACCGCAGGCCCCCACCAAGCCTCAGGAGCAGTGCCACTGCTGCCTTGCTTCTGCATCGTTCGCCAAGTCCCGCTGGAGGCCACACGCGAGCCCGCGTTGACTTCCCCTACTCCACCAGCCTTCAACCTCGACGCCCGACGCCTAAAATGATCACCGAACCGGAAATAACACCAAGTACTAGGTCAACAAGGACCGCCAAGTTCGTCTTCCGCCGTCTCCGAAATCACCAAGTAGCACGATGATACGAGAACAACTACCGTCGACATGCATTTTGCCAAGTACCACTACCGTCGACCGTCGAAGACTCCATGGACGTCAAGTTCTTGCCGTGCCCCTGAACATCTACGGAAACTTGTGAGACTAAGAATGTGAACGACTACCATCGCCGAGTACCACCACTTCCCACGACGATCGTGAATGACTACACCGCTTGACCCGAACTGTTCCGACAATGCACGCATCGAAAGGTATAACCCCGAGACGACGCCCGTGAACGAATCAATGCATGTTGTATGAGATGCACCCTTGTTTTGCCTCGAGTTTGAACTATCGGTGCACGTTGCCCCTCTTTTGCCTTGCCACCGACATGTGGGAACCCGGTAACCGGGATCACTCCCACCATCTGTTGACACACACACACCCCCTTCCTTTACACCGGTATCTCCGCGAGCTACCGGAACCGATATGTTGCCGTGGCATCATTTTTGGATTCGTCGCCATGACACCCTTTCTTTCCACCCGGTCACAAATGCTTCATAATGCTCTTGTCAACTTTTAATAAACATTGCATACACTTGTTCATGTCATCCGCATCATGATAACAACAATTAAAATGTTTAAAATTGTTGTTTGCTCTAAATTGCTAAATGTATATGGGGATTTACCGGATTCGTTGTTTGTTATATCCGGCTCCATTTAAATTGCTTAGATTGTGTAGTTTACTTTTGCTTCAGCTCTTTCCATGTAAACCAACATTTAATATTGTTGAGTACCTAAACGAGAGAGAACTAAATAATTGATGAGGTGCTTCGTCAATATGCAACTCGTTGCATATTGAGCTCCACTTAATTAGTAGAATTGTTTGTTGCATATTGCCATGCCTATTTAAACCGGACATGCATCATACTTTGTTGTGCATCATGCCATGGTTACGAGGTGGTTGTTTACTATGTTGTTTGCTTCTTTCCGGTGTTGCTTCTTCGGGTTAGTTCCGATAACGGCGCGTTTGTGAGAATTCGTTCGACTATGTCTGTTTGTCTTCTTCATGGACTCGTTCTTCTTCCTTCCGGGATTTCAGGCAAGATGACCACACCCTCGAAATCACTTATATCTTTACTTGCTAGTTGCTCGCTATTTGCTATGCCTATGCTGCGATACCTACCACTTGCTATATCATGCCTCCCATATTGTTAAGCCAACCCTCTAACCCACCTTGTCCTAGCAAACCGTTGTTTGGCTATATTACCGCTTTGCTCAGCCCCTCTTATAGCGTTGTTAGTTGCAGGTGAAGATTGGAGTTTGTTCCTTGTTGGAACATGGATATTGGTTGGGATATCACAATATCTCTTATTTAATTAATGCATCTATATACTTGGTAAAGGGTGGAAGGCTCGGCCTTATGCCTGGTGTTTTGTTCCACTCTTGCCGCCCTAGTTTTCCGTCATACCGGTGTTATATTCCTTGATTTTGCATTCTTTACGCGGTTGGGTTATAATGGGAACCCCTTGACAGTTCACCTTGAATAAAACTCCTCCAGCAAGGCCCAACCTTGGTTTTACCATTTGCCACCTAGCCCTTTTTCCCTTGGGTCGGCCAGCCTGAGGGTCATCTTTATTTTAACCTCCCCGGGCCAGTGCTCCTATGAGTGTTGGTCCGAACTGAGCTGCCTGCGGGGCCACCTCAGGAAAACTTGATTGTTGGTTTAACTCATAGCTAGTCTCATCTAAGTGTGCCCTGAGAACGAGATATGTGCAGCTCCTATCGGGATTTGTCGGCACATTCGGGCGGCTTTGCTGGACTTGTTTTACCATTGTCGAGATGTCTTGTAACCGGGATTCCGAGTCTGATCGGATTGTCTTGGGAGAAGGAATATCCTTCGTTGACCGTGAGAGCTTGTGATGGGCTAAGTTGGGACACCCCTGCAGGGATTTGAACTTTCGAAAGTCGTGCCCGCGGTTATGGGCAGATGGGAATTTGTTAATGTCCGGTTGTATAAAACCTAAAACTTATCTTAATTAAAATGCATCAACCGCGTGTGTAGCCGTGATGGTCTCTTCTCGGCGGGGTCCGTGAAGTGAACACGGTGTTGGAGTTATGCTTGAATGTAAGTAATTTTAGGATCACTTCTTGATCACTTCTAATTCACGAACGTGCTTTGCCTTCTCTTCTCGCTCTCTTTTGCGTATGTTAGCCACCATATATGCTACTGCTTGCTGCAGCTCCACTTCATACCTTTTCCCGTACCCATAAGCTTAAATAGTCTTGATCACGAGGGTGTGAGATTGCTGAGTCCCCGTGACTCACAGATACTTCCAAAACCAGCTTGCAGGTGCTGTGATATCGTGCAGGTGACGCAACCGAGCTCAAGGAGGAGCTCGATGAAGATCTTGTTCATCGTGTTTTTCGTTTTAGTTGATCATTAGTGGAGCCCAGTGGGAGCGATCGGGGATCTTTTGCATTAGGGGTAGTCTTCTTTTATTTTGGTGCCGTAGTCGGACCTTGATTGTATCTGGTTGATGTAATGCTTTATTCATGTATTGTGTGAAGTGGCGATTGTAAGCCAACTCTGTACCTCTTTATTATTCAGTACATGGGATGTGTAAAGATTACCCCTCTTGCGACATGCCTACAATGCGGTTATGCCTCTAAGTCGTGCTCCGACACGTGGGAGATATAGCCGCATCATGGGTGTTACAAGTTGGTATCAGAGCTGATGAGGACATCAATACAATTGTTACACCCACAGCCCCTGCTGCTATACATACTGGACCAATTACTAGAGCTCGTGCACGCCAACTAAATTACCAGGTACTTTCGTTTCTTGGTAATGATTCTAATGTTCATGAGAATATGATGTTGCCTAAATTGGATACATTTGTTTTGCTTACAAATGAAGGGCCTAGCTTGGAGAAGGATGAACATTGGAGCAAGAACAAGCATGGAGATGATGGCATGCGCAAGGGGAACAAGAACGGAGTTACAAGTGATGATTTCAGGACTTTGAAGCCACCATAATGGGTGCATGAAGCCTTGGACGAAATATACAAGATGCCACTTCATAAATTTTGTCCCGAGGCTATTTTAGGTGCTGCGTCACCTTATTATTGGGCCAGGCCCATGTAATTTCGAAATACATAAGTATAGGCTATTTTTAGAGTCCGTATGTGTGGGGAAACAAGAGATAGGGTTGATTTCGGACCCCTCCACCAAGGGCCACAAAATTCCCCCCTTTTCCTCCATATATACAGCCCTTAGGGCATCGTTTAGACTTTGGGTTTTGTTTAGATTAAAAGTTCGCCATAGCTGCAACTTCGCGTACTTCGTTTGTGTTCAACGACCAGACAAAGGCGTCACAGAACCCCACCTTGATCAATAAAGCTTTCATCTTATATTCACAATATCCAGATTGCAATCTCAGTTTCTTGCTTGTTCTTCGTTTGCTCGCAGGAAACAGACCCTCGTGGTCAGGTTGATCGTGCTCCGGCGTGGTCAATAACCTCTTGGAGTTGGTTTAGCGATTGCTAAGGCGCGACGTCCTCGCACGTTCGTAGTCGGATCGTCAAAGTTGACTGCCACCAAAGCGATATCCATCATCTCATCGAAAGACGGGACACCTTTGCCTCTATCAAGTGGTATCAGATTTCCAGGTTGCTCGGTGAGATTTTACAGTTTTTCGTAGTTTAGATCGAGTCTGTTCTTCATACCTACAGTCCACGAAAAAGCCACAAAAAAATTAGGGTTAGTTCATCATATCCGAACCAATCTGAGCCTTTGCATAATCTTTTTAGGGTTTTGCTTTGTTGAATTTGCGGTTGCATCGTCGTGTCTAGTTGCTGGTCTTAGAGTCTAGTCTTTTAGAGTTTCGAGTTCTGGTCATAAGTTGTCACGCCGCCGCCGCACCATCATCATCGCCCCTGCCATCTACCACCACCGCTCCGAATCCGTATCCATATACCACCACCAATCCGTGTCCATATACCACCACCGATCCATATCCATATACTACCACCGCTACCACCACCGCTGCCATATACCACCACCATATATCCACCACCAATCCGAGTTCCTTGCTTATTAGGGTTGTTTTCGAGATCCATCTAGTTTCCGATTCGTGTTTCCTTGCCGGAGTAGGTTTCGGAAAAAAAAAAGTCGGGTAGCCACGCTCCATTTTGATGAGGACATCAATACAATTGTTACACCCACAGCCCCTGCTGCTATACATACTGGACCAATTACTAGAGCTCGTGCACGCCAACTAAATTACCAGGTACTTTCGTTTCTTTGTAATGATTCTAATGTTCATGAGAATATGATGCTGCCTAAATTGGATACATTTGTTTTGCTTACAAATGAAGGGCCTAGCTTGGAGAAGGATGAACATTGGAGCAAGAACAAGAATGGAGTTACAAGTGATGATTTCAGGACTTTGAAGCCACCATAATGGGTGCATGAAGCCTTGGACGAAATATACAAGATGCCACTTCATAAATTTCATCCCGAGGCTATTTTAGGTGCTGCGTCACCTTATTATTGGGCCAGGCCCATGTAATTTCGAAATACATAAGTATAGGCTATTTTTAGAGTCCGTATGTGTGGGGAAACAAGAGATAGGGTTGATTTCGGACCCCTCCACCAAGGGCCACGAAATTCCCCCCTCTTCCTCCATATATACAGCCCTTAGGGCATCGTTTAGAATTTGGGTTTTGTTTAGATTAAAAGTTCGCCATAGCTGCAACTTCGCGTACTTCGTTTGTGTTCAACGACCAGACAAAGGCGTCACAGAACCCCACCTTGATCAATAAAGCTTTCATCTTATATTCGCAATATCCAGATTGCAATCTTAGTTTCTTGCTTGTTCTTCGTTTGCTCGCAGGAAACAGACCCTCGTGGTCAGGTTGATCGTGCTCCGGCGTGGTCAATAACCTCTCGGAGTTGGTTTAGCGATTGCTAAGGCGCGACGTCCTCGCACGTTCGTAGTCGGATCGTCAAAGTCGACTTCCACCAAAGCGATATCCATCATCTCATCGAAAGATCGGGACCCTCGCCTCTATCAAGTGGTATCAGATTTCCAGGTTGCTCGGTGAGATTTTACAGTTTTTCGTAGTTTAGATCGAGTCTGTTCTTCATACCTATAGTCCACGAAAAAGCCACACAAAAAAATTAGGGTTAGTTCATCATATCCGAACCAATCTGAGCCTTTGCATAATCTTTTTAGGGTTTTGCTTTGTTGAATTTGCGGTTGCATCGTCGTGTCTAGTTGCTGGTCTTAGAGTCTAGTCTTTTAGAGTTTCGAGTTCTGGTCATAAGTTGTCACGCCGCCGCCGCACCATCATCATCGCCCCTGCCATCTACCACCACCGCTTATCCGCCACCGCTCCGAATCCGTATCCATATACCACCACCAATCCGTGTCCATATACCACCACCGATCCATATCCATATACTACCACCGCTACCACCACCGCTGCCATATACCACCACCATATATCCACCACCAATCCGAGTTCCTTGCATATTAGGTTTGTTTTCGGGATCCATCTAATTTCCGATTCGTGTTTCCTTGTCTGAGTAGGTTTCGGATTCCAGCAATCTTTTGCAGTCCGTAGAAGAGGTTGGTTTCCAAAAAAAAAAGGAGTCCGGAAACCACCCTCCGTTTAGGCCCAAAATTTTCGGAAAACGCACTTGACAAAAAAAATTCTGGCAATCCTATTTTTAGGTGTTTCTAAGCGTATTGAGACAGTCGCCGTTATAGAAAGTTTTTTTGACCCGTTTCCAGTTTTTGGGTCCGGGCAGTCAAAAAAAAATTGGTCACAAAAATTTCGTGCCCATCCTGTCAGTTTGACCTGGGAAGAGTTTTGAGACACTCGCCATTATAGTGATTTTTCGCAAAAAAAAAGAGAGCAGCGCAAAAAAAAAGAGCGAAAAAAAAATTCGAGAGTGTGCTTTTCCCTTGTTTACGTGCAACGCCGTGATTTTGTTAGTGTTCTAGGCTCGCGTCTCTAGCACGGTCTAGCCTAGGACCAGCACAGTATCGTCGTTGAGCGTTTATTCAACTTTGCATCTCTGAATTGATTATTGCTGACCCTTTTTGCTACCATATTATAAGCCTTCCCAGCTCCACATACATCTACGTCGTGCGTTTGACTTTCCCTGGTAATCGCTCTATTCAAGCTTTGAGAAGTTTTGACTACAACGGTTGCCGATCACCACCTGCTGCTTGGTAAGAACTGGTAAGAATTTGAGGTTTGCTTGACGGGTTTGTGATACACCACCACAACTTCTTAGTAGTCTATAGGATCATATTCTTGTGTGTTTCTATTGCTGCTAACCATGCCAGGATCACAAGCCGACGAGATTGACTGGGAGAACTTATCGAACAAGGAGCTTCATGATAAGTTTCAGCAAATGATGACTGAACAGGTGCAAGATGTGCTGAACAATTTTGAAGAGGCCGTGGAGAAGATTACTGGCCTTGAGAAGACGTTCGAAACAAAGCTCGATAACAGATTTAATGAACTGCTTGCGCGTCTTCCACCACCGGCTGCACCTGTCGCACCTCTGCAACAACAACAACTACGCCCCCTTCCGAATCAGTATGGACGAGCACAGCGTGTTCCTATTGAGCCAGGACAAAATTCTGGTGCCGTTGCTACTGCTGTTGGTGCTTCTTTGGCTCCTGCTACTGCTGCTGCTAGTACCCAGGAGGATGATGATTATGTGGGAGATTATGAGCATGAGGTTGATCAAAATCCGAACTACGTGCAGCCACCAGCACCACCACCACCAGGTCGACCTCAGGTATATATTCGTAATGGTAGGCCTGCACCACCACCTCAGGTACGAGATGATGTCCATATTCCTAAACTGAAATTGAATATTCCACCATTTGAGGGTAGATATGTTCCTGATATATATCTTACTTGGGAGTTAGAAACTGAACAACGTTTTACATGTTTACAATATCCCGAGGAGAGACGGGTTGCTGCTGCAGTTTGTGCTTTCACTAGTTTTGCATCTGTCTGGTGGTCTGAACATTGTAGATTATATCCTATTCCAACTACTTGGGCTGCTTTGAAAACCGCTATGCATACGCGTTGGGTTCCACCATATTATCAACGTGAATTGCTTCAAAAATTGCAGCGTTTAAGACAAGGAAAAAATTCTGTAGAAGAATATTATCAGGAATTACAAACTGGCATGATTCGATGTGGTATTGTTGAGGAGAATGAAGCTATGCTTGCATGTTTTCTGGGTGGATTAAATAGAGAGATTCAGACCATTCTAGACTATAAGGAGTATACTAATATCACTCGTTTATTCCATCTTGCTTGTAAAGCTGAACATGAAGTGCAGGATCGACAAGCATTGGCGCGAACTAACTTTTCTGCAGGCTGACCTTCCTCATGGACGCCGCGTGCATCTTCTACTTCAACTGCACCAGCACCTCAATCAGGTGCCTCCTACAGCCGTGATACAAGAAAACAGGAACAACCACCATTATCTGCCAAGAGCGCACCTGCCGGGCCTGCACAGAGTTCTTCTTCTTCCAGGGCATCAACAGGGCACACAAGTGATATTATTTGTCGTCGTTGTAAGGGAGGAGGTCATTATGCGAGAGAATGCAAATCTCCGCGTGTGATGATTGCTACCGCGGATGGTGGATATGAGTCCGCTAGTGACTATGATGAGGAGACATTGGCTCTTATTACACGTGAAGAACGTGGTGGAGATGATTCTGATCATGAGACGCAATACATGGCTCCTGAAGACGCTGACAGGTATGAATGTTTAGTTGCTCAATGTGTTTTGAGTGTGCAGGTCACACAAGCTGAGCAAAATCAGAGGCACAATTTGTTCCAGGGAGTTGTGAAGGAACGTTCTGTGCGCGTCATAATAGACGGAGGGAGCTGCAACAACTTGGCTAGCATGGAGATGGTGGAGAAGCTTTCTCTCACCACAAGACCACATCCACATCCTTACTACATCTAATGGTTCAACAACAGCGGCAAGGTTAAGGTAACACGTACTGTTCGTGTGCATTTTAGTATCTCTACATATGTTGATTATGTTGATTGTGATGTGGTACCTATGCAAGCATGTTCCTTATTACTTGGTAGACCATGGCAATTTGATAAAAATTCTGTACACCATGGTAGAAACAATCACTATACTCTTGTTCATAAGGATAAAAATATTACTTTGCTTCCTATGACTCCTGATTCCATTTTGAAAGATGATATTAATAGAGCAAATAAAGCAAAACAGGAGAAGAATAAGAGTGAAAATCAGATTGTGGCAAAAGAATTTGAGCAACAAATGAAGCCTAATAATAAACCATCTAGTGTTCCTTCTGAAATTAAATTGAAAAGTGCATGTTTATTTGCCACCAAATCTGATATTGATGAGCTAGATTTCAGCAAATCTGTTTGCTATGCTTTTGTGTGCAAAGAGGCATTATTTTCATTCGAGGACGTGCCTTCCTCTTTGCCTCCTGCTGTCACTAACATTTTGCAGGAGTTCGCTGACGTTTTTCCACAAGACGTGCCACCGGGATTACCGCCTATTCGAGGGATTGAGCATCAGATTGACTTAATCCCCGGTGCTTCACTGCCAAACCGTGCACCATACCGTACCAATCCAGAGGAGACGAAGGAGATTATGCGTCAAGTACAAGAGCTTCTCGACAAAGGTTATATACGCGAATCCCTTAGTCCTTGTGTTGTTCCTATTATTCTAGTGCCGAAAAAGGATGGTACATCACGTATGTGTGTTGATTGTAGAGGCATTAATAATATTACTATTCGTTATCGTCATCCTATTCCTAGGCTAGATGATATGCTTGATGAATTGAGTGGCTCTACAATATTCTCCAAAGTTGATTTGCGTAGTGGCTACCATCAAATTCGTATGAAATTGGGAGATGAATGGAAAACAGCATCTAAAACTAAGTTTGGATTATATGAGTGGTTAGTCATGCCTTTTGGGTTAACTAATGCACCTAGTACTTTCATGAGATTAATGAACGAAGTTTTACGTGCTTTCATTGGACGATTTGTGGTAGTTTACTTTGATGACATATTGATTTATAGCAGATCTTTGGAAGAACATTTGGAACATTTACGTGCTGTTTTTATTGCTCTACGTGATGCACGTTTGTTTGGTAACCTTGGGAAGTGCACCTTTTGCACCGACCGAGTATCTTTTCTTGGCTATGTTGTTACTTCCCCGACTTAGGAGCCCCCTGCTTGATCAAATTGTTGGCATTGTTGAGTCTAGAAAAATGCTTTGAGTCTTTTAGGATTTTATATATATATCAAAAAGTAGGATTCTTTTTACTCCTCAGTCCCTTCGTCGCTCTGGTGAGGCCTCCTGACGTAGAGTTTTGACTCTTCTCTTCTCAAATTTCACTAAAACTGTTTTTAGGATCATGCGGGTATCTTGGAATCTTTCTGATGGTTTTGTGATGAGAACATTGTTCTTGGTGCCTCCTGACATTTAGGGGTTGTGGCAGTGTCCCGGGGAGTTGAGCTCCAAGGTCTTGTCGTCACAATTTTATCGTTGCTATTCTGGAATACCTGAGTTTCGCCGACATCAAAAATCTCTTTTATGCAGTTGTTGGGAGATAACCTCGACGCCACCCAGTACTGAGGCGGGAGTTCGGGAGTATTTCCATAACTCGTATAACGGATGCTTTTCGAAGGTTGAGGTAAATGATTTCCGAAGGTTTCTTGGTTATATGTTGAATGATGGATACAGCTGGATGTAGGTATTGTTAGTTTGGGTGAGATATTATGCTTCCCCTGTATCCCCAACACCTGATTGCATAACCGGAAAGTTTTGGGAGTTTATAAGTGGGAATTCAAGTAGCTCTTAGGATATCTTTCCGACAGATGCATGATATGAGATTGGGGTTCGACGTCTAGTGGTCCGCCTATCCACGGTTGGTTTAAAGTGGTCTCATTGTGTCTTAAAGAGTCCTTGGCTATGCTGACTCGGGGATGCTTCATATGTCATGTGCACAGCCTTGTACATGATGGTGCTATACGATCGAGCCCGTGTGGGCCCCACCACGAAAACTTCGGATGAAATCTCTATCATATGTTTGTACCGGCTTATTTTGCAAGTCAATCCTTTGTTTGTTTTGAGCTGTGGTATTCAAGTCGCTTCAGTGTCAAGTGTTGATTCCATACCTTTCCTAAGCAGTGTTCTCATATTTCTATGTGGATACTAATCCTTCTTGGTCATCGAGATTGTCATGTCACTCCTTTCAACCGGCGTGTTTCCCTTCAAGTGGATCCGGTCATTTCAACATCAGCAAGATCAATTATCATTTCTTCTCAACGGTGTTTGTTTCATCCGTCCCTAGTTGCCTTTGTTTTCCCACCCTCCCACCCTTTTTCTTCGAGGTCTCAGATTTCTAAATCAACTATCCATTTTATTCATGTGAAGCCTCTTCATCCTTTTCTTTCAAGTTTCGATCCGATGATTTATTGTGCAGTTGC
This sequence comes from Triticum dicoccoides, assembly GCF_002162155.2. Lineage (NCBI taxonomy): Eukaryota > Viridiplantae > Streptophyta > Magnoliopsida > Poales > Poaceae > Triticum > Triticum dicoccoides. The sequence continues at coordinate 367,852,658 of NC_041386.1, read as the reverse complement.
TAAGGAAGCTTCAAGTTCATCATTATTCGTTCTCTTTCTTCTCCGGTGGATTCAAGTCAAGCCTTGTCGATCATATCTTTTCCTCGTTCCAAATGTTTTCTCTTGCCAGTGCACCTCTTAATCATTCATCTCTCACAATTCATTTGTTCCGGAGTGCTGAAGATTTCTCAGAAGATTCGTTCCCATTCTCAATCTGTTCAAGATATTTTGAGGTTGTTATCGCATTCAAACCATTTAATTAAACCGGTGCATTCTCCTTTTCAAGTAATAATTTCAACGATGTATCTTTTGAGTGGGCCCTAACCCACAGGTCTTTTTCCAGGATCTTACCTGACTCTTCTAATTTTCTTCCGGAGTTATTTCTCAAATTCATTTCAAGCTTGACATAAGAATGGGTTATCATCAATCATATGTTTTTCTCCAAGATCTTTCAAACTCTTTTCATTGTTGGTTCAACCTTTCTAATTTTCATCCTGGAGTATCACAACGATTCATGGGGGTGCTTCCCATTGTCATTATCAACATTTGAAGACCGAAGAAGAGTTTCTCTTAAATCTTGCTCCTTTCTCCTCAAGATTCGTGGTTCTAGCCTGCTGCCATCCTCTCATAATTGTTTTTGATAGTGAGAATTCTTTTTACCTATCCGGAGCAATTCAGGAGTCTTTTCAGTTTGATTCTCCGAAGGCCATCATTTCGGATTTATTCATTCTAAGCTTTCAGCTCTCGTTCTCCAAATCTGACCGGTGCTTCGCTCAAGTATTCTCCAATCAGTTCCTGATCTCTTCGTTCTCTTGTATCTAAACTCTATCAGGTATCTTCGTTCATTTCATTTGATAATCCTTCCCGGTGTTTCTTCTTGTTTTATTCGTTCTTTTTCAATTCTTACGGTGGTTCTTCCAAGATTCTTCTTCCTTCGTTTATCATATCAATGTATTCGTTGTTTTCAATCCTACCGGTGGATTGTTGAAGACCGTCTTATGTTTGCTCCATATCCCTTTTAATCCTTTTCAACGAGAATAAGTAGTATGCTAAATCCATTGCTTGACATCAATTTAAATTGGTGAAGGATACGCATAACGTAATTATTATTCTTGTTTCATCTAAGTGATTAATTCCTTATTGCGGAGGTTCATCAAAATTCTTGATTTCTTTTGTTCATCTTTCTTTTCCGGAGCTCCAAGTTATTTCAATTATATCACCACGGATATCCATGTAAATCATCGCAAGGCTTCACATTGTGTTTTCAACTTCTCGTTCCTTTCATTTGATCATTCTTTTGTTACTGGACTTCTTTATGGAGGCTCTACATGATGGTTCATAAAGGATTTAATTCCTTCTCGAAGTTTTCATCGAGATTCTTTTCTAAGGAGCTCAAGCATTCTTCATCTTGCAATCCGGAGTGCAATTCTGCCTACCGTATCATTGGAGGTGGTATTATGTCATTCTTGATAATTTCAGTTCATGTTTCATGACTCACACATTGTTAACAATGAGATATTTTAAATCCACCAATCTTGCATTGAAGTTATCTTGGGCTATATTTCACCTAAAGCTTTCCCTAAGGATTGTTGCTAACTATGGTGCTTATGAATGATCCAAGTTTTTCATTCATCCTCCCGGTGAGATAAGTTTCTCGCCTCCATGTTCTTATTATTCCAATCTATCATTTCCGTTAGTGGCAGAATTTCACCTCAGCTTTGAGATGTTCTCCACAAGTCCACTACAAGCTTACTTTTTTCATTGTGGGTTTTCCAACAACTCCGCTCGAACTTTCCCCTAAAGATGATTTTAAGGATCATTTGAGGTAGAAGATATTGTTTTTCTACTCCATTCATTCCATTCCTTCCTCTAATTTCTTCCGGAGGCGTTGTGTTGTTTCTCTTTTCTCTCATCAACTCGGATGGTGTTCTTTTCGGGCTTACCCATTTAACCGGAGTATTGTGCCCCTTTGCTCAAGCTCTTTCATTTTATCAAGTCTTTCATCTCTTTTCAACCGGAGTGCTACCCGAATCGGTTCTTTCTTTTCCTCTTTCTTAACAGAGTGCTTTCAACTTCGTTCATCGCCGTTGCTTTCTTTCTTTCAATTTGTGTAACCTTTACAAGGTTCTTTGGTTTCACTCGTTTATCGAAGAAGCAACTTAGTTTTACCTCTTCTCTTTCTCTTCAGTTTTCCCTCCGGTGCCATTCTAGATCTCGGGACGAGATCCTCTCGTAGTGGTGGAGTGTTGTAACGCCCCAAGGCCGGAACTTCAGATGCCTTCCAGGGTTTCCGGGTTTTCGCTGTGTGATTTGTTTCTGCTTGTTGCATTCATCTTTGCATCATGTGCATTGCATCATGTCATCATGCAACCTGTTTTAAAACTCAACTAAATACATGGCATGGATCTTGGATCCATTTAAACCGAGGGAATTCACATGGTGATTCTCTTTAAAACATATCCTCCCAATAGTAGGGAGCTATATTAAACATTTCATTAATGTGGAATTACCTTGACACACTTGCAAAATAATTCCCCATGCCTTTGTCCCATGCATCATCTCCTTCTCCTTTCCTTCTAGTTCCTTTCTTTTGCAAGTGCCACTTTCCCCTTCTCTATTAATGTTCATTCTTTTCCTATAAATTCTCGACCATGCCTTCAACCTCTTTGTCAAATTTCAGGTCCTTTGGGGTTTTTTTTGGTTAGGTTCAAAAATGCCTCAAGTTTGAATCATATTTAAACTTGTTTTATTTTTCTACCTCTAAAAATACCCAAGACAATTTTATCAAATAGAGTATAGTTCCAGGAGATTGAAGATATTTTTATCTCTGAAAAACTCCTCTTCTAGCCCCCTGGCCTTTTTCTTTTAATTAAATTGTTTATTTAAATAAACAGTGAGTAATGGAAAAAAGGAAAAGGTTTTTCTGGGCTGGCCTCCAAGCGTCCCTAGCTCGCTCACCATCCCCGCAAGCCACTGGTCTGGGTCGGCCTCTAAGGCCCATCCGGGCACCGCTGTAACCCTAGCCCGATCCCCTCGCAGTCTCCCTCTCCCCTCGTTCTCCTTCCAGCGCCGTATGAGAGAGAGAGAGAGAGAGATCGGCAGTGCCAGGGAGCCTGACTCCCCCATCTCCCTCGATCCCCATTCTCTCGATCCCCTCCCTCCAGCGCCGCCACAGGGGAGGAGCCCCTCGTACCAGTGCCCGATCCCCATCGCCTCCTCATGTCCCTTGCTGCGCAGCGCCCGATCTCCTCGCTGCTGCTTCCGCCATGGTGTCGCGCCCTGCTTCTCCTCCTGCGCCGACGCCCTCCTTCGGCTGCTCGTGCCTGCAGCTCCATCCGCGAGCTTGTGCAGCCATGGCGCCACAAGAGCCCCGCACCCGACCCCCTCGCCGAGACCATGGCCGCCACCGCGCCTTCTTGCCTCTGTGCCTTGCTCCCTCCTGCCGCCAAGCGTCTCCACGCCCCTGCCGTCCCCGCGCCCTGCTGCCTCCTAGAGTGACGCACCATCGCCATTCATCTTCAACCGCGGGAGCGCAGTCCTCCTCCAACCCCGTCCAGAATCTGGCTGGCCTCTACCGCCCTTGCCCGTTCCCAGTCGGATCTGACTCCGGTGGCCCGTCCCCGTCGGAGTTGACCTCCACCGCGGGCCCCCGCCAAGCCTCAGGAGCAGTGCCGCTGCTGCCTTGCTTCTGCATCGTTTGCCAAGTCCCGCTGGAGGCCACGCGCGAGCCTGCGTTGATTTCCCCTACTCCACCAGCCTTCAACCTCGACGCCCCTAAAATGATCACCGAACCGGAAATAATGTTAAGTACTAGGTCAACGAGGACCGCCAAGTTCGTCTACCGCCGTCTCCGAAATCGCCAAGTACCACGACGATACGAGAACAACTACCGTCGACGTGCATTTTGCCAAGTACCACTATCGTCGACCCTCGGAGACTCCATGGACGTCAAGTTCTCGCCGTGCCCCTCAACATCTACGGAAACCTGTGAGACTAAGAATGTGAACGACTACCATCGCCGAGTACCACAACTTCCCACGACGATCGTGAACGACTACACCACTTGACCCGAACCCTTCCGATAATGCACGCGTCGAAAGGTATAACCCCGAGACGATGCCCATGAACGAATCAATGCATGTTGTATGAGATGCACCCTTGTTTTGCCTCGAGTTTGAACTATCGGTGCATGTTGCCCCTCTTTTGCCTTGCCACCGACATGTGGGAACCCGGTAACCGGGATCACTCCCACCATCTGTTGACACACTCACACCCCCTTCCTTTACACCGGTATATCCATGAGCTACCAGAACCGATATCTTGCCGTGGCATCATTTTCGGATTCGTCGCCGTGACACCCTTTCTTTCCACCCGGTGAAAAATGCTTCATAATGCTCTTGTCAACTTTTAATAAACATTGCATAAACTTGTTCATGTCATCCGCATCATGATAACAACAATTAAAATGTTTAAAATTGTTGTTTGCTCTAAATTGCTAAATGCATATGGGGATTTACCGGATTCGTTGTTTGTTATATCCGGCTCCATTTAAATTGCTTAGATTATGTAGTTTACTTTTGCTTCACCTCTTGCCATGTAAACCAGCATTTAATATTGTTGTGTGCCTAAACGAGAGAGAACTAAATAATTTATGAGGTGCTTCATCAATATGCAACTCGTTGCATATTGAGCTCCACTTAATTTGTAGAATTGTTTGTTGCATATTGCCATGCCCTATTTAAACCGGACATGCATTATACTTGGTTGTGCATCATGCCATGATTATGAGGTGGTTGTTTACTATGTTGTTTGCTTATTTCCGGTGTTACTTCTTCGGGTTAGTTCCGATAACGGCGCGTTTGTGAGGATCCATTCGACTACGTCTGTTTGTCTTCTTCATGGACTCATTCTTCTTCCTTGCGGGATTTCAGGCAAGACGACCACACCCTCGAAATCACTTCTATCTTTGCTTGCTAGTTGCTCGCTATTTGCTATGCCTATGCTGCAATACCTAGCACTTGCTATATCATGCCTCCCATATTGTTAAGCCAAGCCTCTAACCCACCTTGTCATAGCAAACCGTTGTTTGGCTATGTTACCGCTTTGCTCAGCCCCTCTTATAGCGTTGTTAGTTGCAGGTGAAGATTGGAGTTTGTTCCTTGTTGGAACATGGATATTGGTTGGGATATCAAAATATCTCTTATTTAATTAATGCATCTGTATACTTAGTAAAGGGTGGAAGGCTCGGCCTTATGCCTGGTGTTTTGTTCCACTCTTGCCGCCCTAGTTTTCCGTCATACCGGTGTTATGTTCCTTGATTTTGCGTTCCTTACGCGGTTGGGTTATAACGGGAACCCCTTGACAGTTCGCCTTGAATAAAACTCCTCCAGCAAGGCCCAACCTTTGTTTTACCATTTGCCACCTAGCCATTTTTCCCTTGGGTCGGCCAGCCCGAGGGTCATCTTTATTTTAACCCCCCCCCCCCCGGGCCAGTGCTCGTCTGAGTGTTGGTCCGGACTGAGTGCCTGCGGGGCCACCTCGGGGAAACTTGAGGGTTGGTTTTACTCATAGCTAGTCTCATCTGAGTGTGCCCTGAGAACAAGATATGTGCAGCTCCTATCGGGATTTTTCGGCACATTCGGGCGGCTTTGCTGGACTGTAACACCCACGATGCGGCTATATCTCCCATGTGTCGGAGCAACACTTAGAGGCATAACCGCATTGTAGGCATGTCGCAAGAGGGGTAATCTATACACATCCCATGTACTGAATATGAAAGGGATAAAGAGTTGGCTTACAATCGCCACTTCACACAATACATGAATATAGCATTACATCAGCCAGATACAATCAAGGTCTGACTATGGAACCAAAATAACAGAAGACTACACCTAATGCAAAAGATCCCTGATCGCCCCGACTGGGCTCCAGTACTGATCAACTCAAACGAAACAACACAACGAACACGATCTTCATCCAGCTCCTCCTTGAGCTCAGGTGCGTCACCTGCACGGTATCATCGGCACCTGCAATCTGGTTTTGGAAGTAATCTGTGAGTCACGGGGACTCAGCAATCTCACACCCTCGCGATCAAGACTATTTAAGCTTATAGATAGGGAAAAGGTATGTGAGGTGGAGCTGTAGCAAGCACTAGCATATATGGTGGCTAACATACACAAATGAGAGTGAGAAGAGAAGGCAAAGGCACGGTCGAGCAACTATGATTAAGAAGTGATCCTAGAACAACCTACGTCAAGCATAACTCCAACACCGTGTTCACTTCCCGGACGCCGCCGGAAAGAGATCATCACGGCTACACATGCGGTTGATGCATTTTAGTTAAGTTAAGCTTCAGGTTTTCTACAACCGGACATTAACAAATTCCCATCAGCCCATAACCGCGGGCATAGCTTTCGAAAGTTCAAAACCCTACAGGGGTGTCCCAACTTAGCCCATCACAAGCTCTCACGGTCAACGAAGGATATTCCTTCTCCCAGGAAGACCCGATCAGTCTCGGAATCCCGGTTACAAGACATTTCGACAATGGTAAAACAAGACCAGCAAAGCTGCCCGATGCGTCGATATCCAGATAGGAGCTGCACATATCTCGTTCTCAGGGCAACACCGGATGAGCGCTCCGTACAACTAAAACCAGCCCTCAAGTTTCCTTGAAGTGGTGTTGCAAAGGACTCTAGTTCGGACCAACATTGGCCCCGGGGGGTTAAAATAAAGATGACCCTTGAGTCTGCAGAACCCAAGGGAAGGTGGTAGGTTGTTAGTGCAAATGGTAAAACCAAGGTTGGGCCTTGCTGGAGGAGTTTTATTCAAGGCAAACTGTCAAGGGGTTCCCATTATAACCCAATCGTGTAAGGAACGCAAAATCAAGGAACATAACACCGGTATGACGGAAACTAGGGCGGCAAGAGTGGAACAAAACACAAGGCATAAGGCCGAGCCTTCCACCCTTTACCAAGTATATAGATGCATTAACTAAATAAGAGATATTGTGATATCCCAAAAACAGTCCATGTTCCAACATGGAACAAACTCCATCTTCACCTGCAACTAGCAATGCTATAAGAAGGGCTGAGCAAAGCGGTAGCATAGCCAAACAACGGTTTGCTAGGACAAGGTGGGTTAGAGGTTTGACATGGCAATTTGGGAGGCATGGTAAGCAAGTGGTAGGTATCATAGCATAGGCATAGCAATAGAGCGAGCATCTAGCAAGCAAAGATAGAAGTGATTTCGAGGGTATGGTCATATTGCCTGAGATCCCGCAAGGAATAAGAACGAGTCCAAGAAGAAGACAAATGGACGTAGACGAACGGATCCTCACAAATGCGATGTTATCGGAACTAACCCGAAGAAGCGACACCGGAAAGAAGCAAACAACATAGCAAACAACCATCACATAAACATGGCACGATGCACAATCAAGTATGATGCATGTCTGGTTTAATGAAGCATGGAATGGAAAAAGTGCACAAGCAATCCTACAAATTAAGTGGAGCTCAATATGCAATGAGTTGCATATTGACGGAACACCACATCAATTATTGAGTTCACTCCCGGTTAGGTACTCAACAATATTAAATGTTGGTTAACATGGCAAGAGGTGAAGCATAACAAAACTATATCAACTAAACAATTTAGATGGGGCCGGATATAACAAACAACAAATCCGGTAAATCCCCATATGCATTAGCAATTTAAAGCAAACAACAATTTTAAACATCTTAAAGTTGTTAACATGATGCGGATGACATGTTCAAGTTTATGCAATTTTTATTAAAATTTGATAAGAGCATTAAGAAGCATTTGCCACCATGGTGGAAAGAAAGGGGTGCCACGGCGACGATAACGAAACGGTGCCATGACAACGTTCTAGTTCCGACAACTCATTGAGACGTCGGTGCAAAAGAAAGTGTAGCCGGAGCGTGCAAAAGATGGTGGGGTGATCCCGGTTACCGGGTTCCCACGAATCAATGATGGCATGGCAACGAGGAGGAACCACTAACGTTCACGGGTGAAAACAACAACTAAACATGCATCTCATACAACACATGCTTTCGTCCACGAGTCATCGTCTCGGCAGTTATACCTTCCCGGTGCATTCTCGGAGCGGTTCGGGTTCGTAGAGGAAGTAGTCGTTCTCGCATGCTCTAGGGTCAACGGTAGAGGTTCTCGCGATCTCAGCGACGGTAGTGGGACAAGTTTTGGAGGGGAAGTAGAGGTTCACGTTTCGTAGTCGTTCGGGGTCGCCGATAGTTGTACACGTTCATTGTTGGACTTGACGGATCTGATGCCTCCGGACGTAGTGGTACATGTTCGTTTTTCGGAGAGGTACTTGGCGTTCTTCGGTCATAGGTACTTGACGTTTTTGCTAGCCGGGTCTTCGGCGATGGTCGTTGTACACATGACGTTGGGGTACTTGCCGGTCCGGGTCTTGACGTATCCAAAACGGTCGTCGGTGGTGGATCTTGGCACCGTTGTGGTGGACATTCGGGCACCGTACGTCGTGGTACTTGGTGGTGGACGTCAACTCCGATGGGGATGGGTCCCGTGAACGGGCAAGGGAAGCGGAGGCTAGCCGGATCTTGACGGGGCTGACATGCATCTTGATGATCCCGTGACAGTAGGCAATGGGGCTCTGGCAGAAGAATCGATGGAGCGAGGCACGCTCAAGGGAGAGCCCGGGCGACTACCGCTCCGGCAGCTCGACAAGGAGGCAGGGTCGGCCGCGGTGCAGTGGAGGAAACGGAGCATAGGTGGTCGGCGGGTGCTAGTAGGACGTCGAGGATGGTGCGACCTTGGGTCGAGGTGGAGGACGGCGAGCTTGCTCCGGCAAGGATGGGGAGGCAGGCCGGCGACGTAGGAGACCAACACCGATGGAGACCCCGGGTGGCGCAGCGGACGTGGAGCAGGGGGAGGAGGTAGAGCGCGGGGCAGGGGTGGCACTAGGAGGACGTCAGCGGGAGGGAGAGCATCTCCGGTGCTCGGGGTCGAACTCACACGCGAGGCCCTCGAGCACGAGGAGCTGGGGAATCGGGCGCGGGAATCCTCCTTGTGCATTGCGTGTGTGGTGGCGGCGCTGAGGAAAACGAATGGGAGGAGGGAACAAGAGATGGGGGATCGAGGGAATTGGGGTCGGGAAGGCTAGGGTTGGAAGAGTTAGGTGGGCCGGTGCTGGATGGGCCTATAGGCTGGCTGTCCGCCGGCTGCAGCTGGGCTTAAATGGATTTCCCCCTCTGTTCTCTACTAACTTTCTTTAATAAATTCTCCAAGGAGGAAAAAATAGCAAGTAAAGCCCAGGGAGATAAGAGAGGAGTATTTTGGATCGTCCGATCAAAATTGGACAGTCGGAGATGAATGGGTTAGGGAGTCCAAACAAGGAAACAGTGATGTTTTGTAGATGTTTGGGGATGATCCGGACCCAACGGTGACGACTATCCGGGTCGGGTCCGGGCAGCTTTTCGGATGAGCGCGTGAGGAGGACCGCGGGCTGACGAGAGAGGTTAGGCTGGGACTGGCGGTGAGATGTAGCGCAGAAGGCAATGGGCTGAGAAGAGAGAAGAGAGAGAGAACCGGTGACTGTTTCCAGAGACCGAAAACGTTCGACGTTTGACCGACTATATTGTCGCTATAGTTAATCGTTGAGGCGTCAAACGAACTCCGAATGCGATGAAATTTGGCAGGTGGCCTACTGGAAACATAACAACACCGCACGCCAACTTTCATCCCATTCCGAGAACATTTTTCAGCCACTTATAAAATACTATTTCAGACATGCCGCGGGCGCGGGCAAGTGTGTCTCGGCTCAGAACGGACAACGGAAGGAACTGGGAGACCCGGGCTAATGCAAGTTTTGAAAACATGATGATGCAATGCACATGATGACATGATAAGATGCAACATGCAAGGAAATGACATGGCAACGACGGCGAATAACTAGAAGACACCTGGCACATCGGTCTCGAGGCGTCACAACACTCCACCACTACGAGAGGATCTCGTCCCGAGATCTAGAATGGCACCGGAGGGAAAACGGAAGAGAAAGAGAAGAGGTAAAACTAAGTTGTTTCTTTGACAAACGAGTGAAAACAAAGAACCTTGAAAAGTTGAAAAAAAATTAAAAGAAAGAAAGCAATGGAGACGAACGAAGTTGAAAACACTCCGTTAAGAAAGAGGAAAAAAAGAACCGATTTGGGTAGCACTCCGGTTGAAAAGAGATGCAAGGCTTGATAGGATGAAAATGAACTTGAGCAGAGGACACAACACTCCGGTTAAGTGGATAAACCAAGAAAAGAACACGATCCTGACAAAAACAAGAAGATGGTTTGAAGAGAGCAGCATCACAATGCCTCCGGAAGGAAGAAATAGAAGATACATAATTGAAATAAAAGAATGGATAAGAAAACATCATCTTCTACCTCAAATGAGCATGAAAAGCATCTTTAGGAGAATGCTCAACCAGAATTGTTGGAAAACCAACAACGAGAAGGATAAGCTTGAAGTGGGCTTCTGGAAAACATCTCAAAACTTTGATGTGACAACCTGCCACTCACGGGAAAAAGAATTGGATTGATATGAACAAGGAACGTGAAACTTATCTCACCGGAAGGATAGATGAAGGCCTTGGGTCCTTAATAAGCACCATAAATAGCAACAATCCTTAGGGAAGGCTTTAGGTGAAACATAACCCAAGATAATTCCGATGAAGAGATTGTGGATTTAAAATACCTCATTCTTAACAACATGTGAATCATGAAACATGAACTAAAATTATCAAGAATGACATAATACCACCTTCAATGATACGGAAGAAAGAATTGCACTCCGGATTGCAAGATGAAGAATGCTTGAGCTCCTTAAAAGAATCTCGATGAAAACTTCGAGAAGGAATTAAATCCTTGATGAACCATCATGTAGAACCTTCATGAAGAACTCCGGTAACAAAAAGGATGATCACACGAAAGGAAAGAGAAGTTGAAAACGCAATGATTTAGATGAATCTCCGTGGTGATATAATTGTGAGAGCTTGGAACTCTTGGCAAAGAAAGATAAGCCTCTCGAACCGAGAATGTGATATGATGAACCTCCGGAATAAGGAATTGAATTTACTCGATGAAACAAGAATAAGAATTACATTATGCTCATCCTTCACCAATTAAATTGATGACAAACAATGGATTTTGCACACTACTTATTCTCGTAGAAAGGATTAAGCGAGATATAGCGCAAACTTGGGAAGGTCTTCAACGAACCACCGGTAGGGTTTGAAAGAAGGAATGAATTGATACAATAACAAAGGAAGAGAAATTTTGAACGAACCACCGGTAAGAATTGAAAATGAGCGTAGAAAAGATAAAGAAACACCGGGAAGAATTCGCAAATGAACGAAGATGCTTGAGAGAATTTAGATACAAGTGAAATGAATAGATCATGAACTGATTAGAGGATATTTGAACGATGCACCGGTAAGATTTGGAGAACGAGAGCTGAAAGCTGAGAATGAATAAGTCTTCTGAAATGATGGGCTCTTCAGAGAATCAAACTGAAATGACTCCTGAATTACTCCGGATGGGTGAAAACAATTCTCACAATCGAAAACAATTATGAGAGGATGGCAACAAGCTAGAATCACGAATCTTGAAGAGAATGGAACAAGATTTAGAGGAAAACTCTTCTTCGGTCTTCAAAATTCGAGAATGATGACGGGAAACACCACCACGATAATTGATGAGACACCCCAGGAGAATGAAAGCGAAGAGGTTGGGCCAACAATGAAAAGAGTTTGAAAGTTCTTGGGGAAAGACATTTGACTGATGATGATTCATTCTTACGTCAAACTTCAAAAAGAATTTAGGATAGCTCCGGGATAATTAGAAGAGTCGGGTAAGATCCTGGGAAAAGACCTGTGGGTTAGGTCCCACTCAAGAGAAACACCGTTGAAATCATTTAAAAGAGAGAATGCGCCGGTTGAGTTAAATGGCTTGAATGAGATAACATCCTCGAAAGAGTTTGAACGAATGTAGAGTGGAAACACGAATCTTCGAGATACCTTGAGCACTCCGGAACAAATGAATAGCGAGAAATGAATGAATATGAGGTGCACCGGCATGAGAAGGTATTTGAAATGAGGAAAAAGGATCAACAAAGCTTGACTTGAAACCACCAGAGATGAAAAGAATGAAGAATGACAAACTTGAAGCTTCCTTAGCATCTTCCTGAGAATCACCGGATAAGAACATTGACGGAAAAGAATGGAGAGGCTTACCATCACTAAAAGGATACTTGAATAAGAAATCTGAGTCCTTGAAGAAACAAAGGGAGGGAGGGCGGGAAACAAAGACAATTTGGAATGGATGAAACGAACACCGTTGAGAAACTTAGAATTGATCTTGTGAATGTTGAAATGGACGGATCCACTTGAAGAGGAGCACACCGGTTGAAAAGAAATTGAAATGAAAAACTCGATGATCAAGAAGGATTAACATCCACAATGAAATATGAGAACACCGCTTAGGGAAAGGTATGGAATCAACACTTGACATTGAAGCAACTCGAATACCACAACTCAAAACAAAACAGAGGATTGGCTTGCAGAATAAGCCGGAACAAACATATGAAAGAGATTTCGTCCGAAGTTTTTGTGGTGGGGCCCACACGGGCTCGATCGTACAGCACCATCATGTACAAGGCAGTGCACATGACATATAAGTGTCCCCGAGTCAGCATAGCCAAGGACTCTTTAAGACACAATGAGACTACTGTAAAACCAACCGTGGATGTGAGGACCACTAGACGTCGAACCCCAATTTCATATTATACATCTGTCGGAAAGATATCCTATGAGCTACTTAAATTCCCACTTATAAACTCCCGAAACTTTCCGGTTATGCAATCAGGTGTTGGGAATACAGGGGAAGCATAATATCTCACCCAAAACTAGCAAATCCTACATCCAGCTGTATCCATCCTTCAACACATAACCAAGAAACCTTCGGAAATCGTTTACCTCAACCTTCAAAACGCATCCGTTATACGAGTTATGGCAATACTCCTGAACTCCCACCCCAGTACTGGGTGGCGTCGAGGTTATCTCACCAACAACTACATAAAAGATATTTTCGATGTCGGCGAAACTCTGGTATTCCAGAACTTCAATGATAAAATTGTGACGACAACACCTTGGAGCTCAACTCCCCGGGACACTGCCACAACCCCTAAATGTCAGGAGGCACCAAGAACAATGTTCTCGTCACAAAACCATCGGAACGATTCCAAGATACCCGCGTGATCCTAAATTTTTTTTAGTGAAATTTGAGAAGAGAAGAGTCAAAACTCTATGTCAGGATGCCTCACCAGAGCGACGAAGGGACTGAGGAGTAAAAAGAATCCTACTCTCTGATATATATAATCCTATAAGACTCAAAATATTTTTCTAGACTCAACAACGCCAGCGATTCGATCAAGCAGGGGGCTCCTAAGTCGGGGAAGGCTCTGATACCAACTTGTAACACCCATGATGCAACTATATCTCCCACGTGTCGGAGCACGACTTAGAGGCATAACCGCATTGTAAGCATGTCGCAAGAGGGGTAATCTTTATACATCCCATGTACTGAATATGAAAGGGATAAAGAGTTGGCTTACAATCGCCACTTCACACAATACATGAATATAGCATTACACCATCCAGATACAATCAAGGTCCGACTACGGAACCAAAATAAAAGAAGACTAACCCTAATGCAAAAGATCCCCGATCACCCCGACTGGGCTCCCCTACTGATCAACTGAAACAAAACAACACAACGAACACGATATTCATCGAGCTCCTCCTTGAGCTCAGGTGCGTCACCTACACTGTATCATCGGCACCTGCAATCTGGTTTTGGAAGTAATTTGTGAGTCACGGGGACTCAGCAATCTCACACCCTCACGATCAAGACTATTTAAGCTTATACGTAGGGAAAAGGTATGTGAGGTGGAGCTGCAGCAAGCAATAGCATATATGGTGGCTAGCATACGCAAATGAGAGCGAGAAGAGAAGGAAAAGGCACGATCGAGCAACTATGATCAAGAAGTGATCCTAGAACAACCTAAGTCAAGCATAACTCCAACACCGTGTTCACTTCCCGGACTCCGCCGGAAAGAGACCATCACGGCTACACATGCGGTTGATGCATTTTAGTTTAGTTAAGCTTCAGGTTTTCTACAACCGGACATTAACAAATTCCCATCTTCCCATAACCGCGGGCAGGGCTTTCGAAAGTTCAAAACCCTGTAGGGGTGTCCCAACTTAGCCCATCACAAGCTCTCACGGTCAACGAAGGATATTCCTTCTCCCAGGAAGACCCGACCAGGCTCGGAATCCCGGTTACAAGACATTTCGACAATGGTAAAACAAGACCAGCAAAGCCACCCGATGCGCCGACATCCTGATAGGAGCTGCACATATCTCATTCTCAGGGCAACACCGGATGAGCGCTCCGTACAACTAAAACCAGCCCTCGAGTTTCCTCGAGGTGGCGCTGCAAAGGACTCTAGTTCGGACCAACACTTGGACAAGCACTGCCCCCTCCCCCCCCCCCCCGAGGGGGGGCTTAAAATAAAGATGACCCTTGAGTCTGCAGAACCCAAGGGAAGGTGGTAGGTTGTTAGTGCAAATGGTAAAACCAAGGTTGGGCTTTGCTGGAGGAGTTTTATTCAAGGCGAACTGTCAAGGGGTTCCCATTATAACCCAACCGTGTAAGGAACGCAAAATCAAGGAACATAACACCGGTATGACGGAAACTAGGGCGGCAAGAGTGGAATAAAACACCAGGCATAAGGCCGAGCCTTCCACCCTTTACCAAGTATATAGATGCATTAATTAAAGAAGAGATATTGTGATATCCGAAAAACAGTCCATGTTCGAACATGGAACAAACTCCATCTTCACCTGCAACTAGCAACGCTATAAGAGGGGCTGAGCAAAGCGGTAACAAAGCCGAACAACGGTTTGCTAGGACAAGGTGGGTTAGAGGTTTGACATGGCAATTTGGGAGGCATGATAAGCAAGTGGTAGGTATCATAGCATAGGCATAGCAATAGAGCGAGCATCTAGCAAGCAAAGATAGAAGTGATTCGAGGGTATGGTCATCTTGCGTGAGATCCCGCAAGGAAGAAGAACGAGTCCAAGAAGAAGACAAACGGACGTAGTCGAACGGATCCTCACAAACGCGACGTTATCGGAACTAACCCTAAGAAGCGACACCAGAAAGAAGCAAACAATATAGTAAACAACCATCACATAAACATGGCATGATGCACATTCAAGTATGATGCATGTCCAGTTTAATGAAGCATGGCATGGCAAAAGTGCACAAGCAATCCTACAAATAAAGTGGAGCTCAATATGCAACGAGTTGCATATTGACGGAACACCACATCAATTATTTAGTTCACTCCCGGTTAGGTACTCAACAATATTAAATGTTGGTTAACATGGCAAGAGGTGAAGCATAACAAAACTATATCAACTAAACAATTTAGATGGGGCCGGATATAACAAACAACAAACCCGGTAAATCCCCATATGCATTAGCAATTTAAAGCAAACAACAATTTTAAACATCTTAAAGTTGTTAACATGATGCGGATGACATGTTCAAGTTTATGCAATTTTTATTAAAAGTTGACAAGAGCATTAAGAAGCATTTGCCACCATGGTGGAAAGAAAGGGGTGCCACGGCAACGATAACGAAATAGTGCCACGGCAACGTTCCGGTTCTGACAACTCGTTGAGACGTCGGTGCAAAAGAAAGTGTGGCAGGAGCGTGCAAAAGATGGTGGGGTGATCCCGGTTACCGGGTTCCCACGAGTCAACGACGGCATGGCAACGAGGAGGAACCACTAACATTCACGGGCGAAAACAACAACCAAACATGCATCTCATACAACACATGCTTTCGTCCACGGGTCATCGTCTCGGCGGTTATACCTTCCCGGTGCATTCTCGGAGCGGTTCGGATTCGTAGAGGAAGTAGTCGTTCTCACATGCTCTAGGGTCGACGGTAGAGGTTATCACGATCTCAGCGATGGTAGTGGGACACATTTTGGAGGGGAAGTAGAGGTTCACGTTTCATAGTCGTTCGCGGTCGCCGATAGTTGTACACATTCGTTGTTGGACTTGACGGATCCGATGCCTCCGGGCGTAGTGGTACATGTTCGTTTTTCGAAGAGGTACTTGGCGTTCTTCGGTCATAGGTACTTGACGTTTTTGCTACCCGGGTCTGCGGCGACGGTCGTTGTACACATTGACGTTGGGGTACTTGTTGGTCCGGGTCTTGACGTATCCAAAACTGTCGTCGGTGGTGGAACTTGGCACCGTTGTGGTGGACGTTCGGGCACCGTACATGGTCCTTGGTGGTGGATGTCAACTCCGACGGGGATGGGTCACCGGGGTCAGAACCGGCCGGGAACGGGCAAGGGCAGCGAAGGCTAGCCGGATCTTGACGGGGTTGACCTGCATCTTGACGATCCCGTGATAGTAGGCAATGGGGCTCGGGCAGAAGAATCGATGGAGCGAGGCATGCTCGAGGGAGAGCTTGGGCGACTACCGCTCCGGCAACTTGACAAGGAGGCAGGGCCGGCCGCGGTGCAGTTAAGGGAACGGAGCAGAGGTGGTCGGCGGGTGCTAGGAGGAGGTCGAGGATGGTGCGTCCTTGGGCGCGAGCTGGCGGACGGCGAGCTTGCTCCGGCAAGGATGGGGAGGCAGACCGACGACGCAGGAGACCAACGCCGACCGAGACCCAGGGTGGCGCAGCGGACATGGAGCAGAGGGAGGAGGTAGAGCGCGAGGCAGGGGTGGCGCTGGGAGGACATCAGCGGGAGGGAGAGCATCTCCGGTGCTCGGGGTCGAACTCACACGCGAGGCCCTCAGGCACGAGGAGCTGGGGAATCAGGCACGGGGGATCCTCCTTGTGCGTTGCGTGTGTGGTGGCGGCGCTGAGGAAAACGAACGGGAGGAGGGAACGAGAGATGGGGGATCGAGGGAATCAGGCTCAGGAAGGCTAGGGTTGGAGGAGTTAGGTGGGCCGGTGCTGGATGGGCCTATAGGCCGGCTGTTCGCTGGCTGTAGCTGGGCTTAAATGGATTTCCCCCTCCGTTCTCTACTAACTTTCTTTAATAAATTCTCCAAGGAGAAAAAAATAGCAAGTAAAGCCCAGGGAGATAGGAGAGGAGTATTTTGGATCATCCAATCAAAATTGGACTGTCGGAGATGAATGGGTTAGGGAGTCCAAACAAGAAAACAGTGATGTTTTGTAGATGTTTGGGGATGATTCGGACCCAATGGTGACGACTGTCCGGGTCGGGTCCGGGGCAGCTTTTCGGACGCGCGCGAGGAGGGCCGCGGGCTGACGAGAGAGGTTAGGCTGGGACTGGTGGTGAGATGTAGTGTAGAAAGCAATGGGCTGAGAAGAGAGAAGAGACAGAGACCCGGCGACTGTTTCCAGAGACCAAAAACGTCCGACATTTGACCGACTATATTGTCTCTATAGTTAATCGTTGGGGCGTCAAACGAACTCCGAATGTGATGAAATTTGGCAGGCGCCCTACTGGCAACATAACAACACCGCACGCCAATTTTCATTCCATTTCGAGAACATGTTTCCGCCACTTATAAAATACTATTTCGGACATGCCGCGGACGCGTGTAAGTGTGTCTGGCTCAGAATGGACAACGGAAGGAACTGGGAGACCCGGGCTAATGCAAGTTTTGAAAACATGATGGTGCAATGCACATGATGACATGATAAGATGCAACATGCAAGGAAATGACATGGCAACGACGACGAATAACTGGAAGACACCTGGCACATCGGTCTCGGGGTGTCACATGGACTTGTTTTACCATTGTCGAGATGTCTTATAACCGGAATTCCGAGTCTGATCGGATTGTCTTGGGAGAAGGAATATCCTTCGTTGACCGTGAGAGCTTGTGATGGGCTAAGTTGGGACACCCCTGCAGGGATTTGAACTTTCGAAAGCCGTGCCCGCGGTTATGGGTAGATGGGAATTTGTTAATGTCCGGTTGTAGAAAACCTGAAACTTATCTTAACTAAAATGCATCAACCGTCTGTGTAGCCGTGATGGTCTCTTCTCGGCGGGGTCCAGGAAGTGAACATGGTGTTGGAGTTATGCTTGAACGTAAGTAGTTTTAGGATCACTTCTTGATCACTTCTAGTTCACGAACGTGCTTTGCCTTCTCTTCTCGCTCTCTTTTGCGTATGTTAGCCACCATATATGCTAGTGCTTGCTGTAGCTCCACTTCATACCTTTTCCCCTACCCATAAGCTTAAATAGTCTTGATCGCGAGGGTGTGAGATTGTTGAGTCCCCATGACTCACAGATGCTTCCAAAACCAGCTTGCATGTGCCGTGATATCGTGCAGGTGACGCAACCGAGCTGAAGGAGGAGCTCGATGAAGATCTTGTTCATCGTGTTGTTTTGTTTCAGTTGATCATTAGTGGAGCTCAGTCGGGGTGATCGGGGATCTTTTGCATTAGGGGTAGTCTTCTTTTATTTTGGTTCCGTAGTCGGACCTTGATTGTATCTGGTTAATGTAATGCTTTATTCATGTATTATGTGAAGTGGCGATTGTAAGCCAACTCTATGCCTCTTTCTTATTCAGTACATGGGATGTGTAAAGATTACCCCTCTTGCGACATGCCTACAATGCGGTTATGCCTCTAAGTCGTGCTCCGACACGTGGGAGATATAGCCGCATCGTGGGTGTTACAACACTCTTGCTCTCGGGCATCTTCATGAAGTTGTAGGCCGGATGGGTCGCCACCATGAACTGAGCCAGGGCCGGGTACCCAAGGATGGCGTTGTATGGGAGGCCGATGTGGGTGATGTCGAAGTCGACCAGCTCAGTGCGGTAGTTGTCGCGCACGCCAAAGGTCATGGGGAGGCGGATCCGACCCAGGGAGTGGGCGGAGCCTCCACCAACCCCTGAGAAAGGCCTACTAGGGCAGAGTCACTCGAGCGGTACGTGAAGAAGGCTGAAGGCCTCAACGAAGAGCACGTTGAGGCCGGCGTCGCCGTTGATGAGCGTCTTGGTGACGGACACGTTGCAGATGGTGGGCATACAAAGCATTGGGAGCACACCCAAGCCGACAGTGGATACGGGATGATCCCCTGAGTCGAAGGTGAGGCCGGCCTCGGGCGCGGCCCAGCCCGGCGGAGCCCCCGGGCGGTTGGAAGTGGCGCCGGTCTGGCGAAAGAACGGCTTGACGTGACGATCCAAGGGTGGTGCTTCCGAGCCACCGAGGAGGTCCGCAACCGCGTGGTGCACCGGCGTCGCGTAGCACGCAGCGAAGAGGCTGCGCAACTCCTCCCAAGACGCCATCGTGGATCCGGGGAGGTTGAGCAGCCAGGTGCGCGGTGCGCCAGTGAAGGCCATGGGAAGCCAGTTGGCCAGGACCTTGTCGTCGCCCCCGGCCTTAAGGACGACCACCTCATACGCCAGCAAGAAAGCCGACGGGTCTGCCGCGCCGTCATAGGACGGCAGCATCCCCGACTTGAACTTGGGTGGCCACTGCACCTGCCGCAAGGCGGGAGCAAGGGCTTGGAGCACCCAAGCGTCACTGTGGGCACCTGTAGATCCAGCCGGAATGGCGGCGCCAGCCATGGAGAATAGGCGTGAAGATGGTGGAGCGCGAATAGATGGAAGGAAAACTCCGGTGCACCCCTACCTTGTGTGCCAAATGTCGGATCTCAGGTTCCAGCAAAACCCTTAACGTTCGAACACTGGGTGCGCGCGAAGATCTCCCCTACCAACTCACACCCTCAACCTTGCCACGATCTCTAAGCTTAACTCGACGAACTCGCAATACAAGAGTCACAAGATTTATACTGGTTCAGGCCACCGTTGTGGTGTAATACCCTACTCCAGTGCGGTGTGGTGGATTGCCTCTCGGGCTGAGTGTGGACAGAACAAGGGGAAGAACAACCTCCTGAGGTGAGGTGTTCTTGTGCTTGGTGGGTGTGAGGATGGGTTGGATCTAGTCCAAGTTGAGATGGCTGAGGCTCTGTTCGTTCACCCCTCCCTACTATGGTGGCTTATCCTATTTATAGAGGCCCTGGTCCTCTCCCCAAATATTGAGAGGGAAGGGATGCCACAACGGCCAATTTGAACGGGGACAGCTAGTACAAGTTATCCTGACAAAAGCAGTCTCCGCCTGCCAAAGGCTCTGGTGGTGACGCCGCCTTGGGCTCCATGGTGACCTCCGTCTTGCCGTCCTGCTGGTCTTGGTCTCATTGCACTTATATGGAAATCTTTGCTTGACGCCTCGGTACTCCTCGCCAGCGCTTGGCTCCTTAGCACCTAAGAGGAAACAAGGACACTGTGCACGCTGGCGCCCGCCTGGCGCCTGTCTAGTCTCGACCGTCATGGCTCACGTCATTGGAACCTCGCGAGGTTTGTCTTTCCTTGATCTCTCCGCCCCTCGCGAGCCAGCCTGGTGAGGCCGCTCTCGAGGAGGTCT
Organism: Triticum dicoccoides; assembly: GCF_002162155.2. Lineage (NCBI taxonomy): Eukaryota > Viridiplantae > Streptophyta > Magnoliopsida > Poales > Poaceae > Triticum > Triticum dicoccoides. Next base: position 367,832,139 of record NC_041386.1, on the reverse strand, counting down.
TGTGTCATCCGCCTTGCGAGGCATGGCTCATCGCGAGGGTCTTGAATGCTTGTTGGTGAAGATGGGTCGTATGGGCCCACTCACAGAGCCACGCCATGGGCCGCAGGTAGGAAAGTCTGGGGACCCCCGTTCCCAGAACGCCGACAACCATTTTATACTCTATGTTTTTTTGTTGTGATGGCCTTCGATAGTTCGATGGTTGTGTGCTCGGCCTCATTGACTACTGAAACAGCCTGCCATAATTTAGCACTCAAATATGTTTGCTGAATTAGCTTTACATATATCTCGTTACTTAGATCTGCTCATCCAAATATCTTGCCATAGCTTTAGACATCGACCTAGGTATTTTTTCTGGACTTCATAAAAAAGCATATATGTTTTTCCTGTAATATCTAGTAGAAGAACTAATTTGCATGTCTAACAGATGGACATGACTTGGATAACATCTTCTCGAAGATTCTCTGCTGCATATGTCGAGGGGGTTGAAAACTTCATGAACTTTATCAGAGCTGAGTATGGTGGTCCGAAATCAGATGTGCTCTGCCCATGTAGCAGTTGTATGAATTCAGTTACAAGACCCTAGTCAACTGTGCAAAATCATCTACACTTGTATGGGATGTCGGTCACATATACTAGGTGGGTTCATCATGGTGAAGATGTGAACGTCAATGTTACTGACTACGTGGAAGTAGTAGATCACCATCTTGATCTGCCTGATGCTCAGGTGGAAGAGGAGGAGGAGGTGGTGCTGGCGGAGCTAGTGAGTTTGACCAACATTGAAACAATGCTATGAAATGCTTGTGCATTTCTTGAACTTTCACCTGTAGAAGAAAAAATGGTGGGCCCGCATGTTCGAGCAATGCAACATGGCTGTCACCCCAGGAAATAAGCTGTCAGTATTCTTAGCTATGGTCACCTTTCTTCAGGTGAAGACATCTAAGCGGATGACCAACAAATCATTCGACGCGATGTTGGTTGCTTTCCGCAAATCTTTCCCAGATGGGTCTGAGCTGCCACACACCTACGGTAAAATGAAGAATTTCCTTCATGTAGTTGGAATTGGATATGATATGATACATGTTTGTAAGAATAATTGTGTTCTGTTCTGGACGGATTATGCCAACTTAAGTCAATGCCCGAAATGCAAATCATGAAGATGGAAAGATGGCAATGCTGTGAAGAGGGTTCCTCGTAATGTTCCGAGACATTTTCCAATTACACCAAGATTGCAGAGGTTGCTTTATGATGCTGAAACAAGAGAGGATGTACTCTGGCATTCTAGGAACCAGGAGTACAGGGATCAGAATGTAATGAGCCATCCATCTCATGGTAGTGAGTGGCAAAGCTTCAATCTGAAACACAAAAAGTATGCTGCTAACCCGAGAAACATTAGACTTGGCTTAGCTTCAGATGGTTTTAACCCATTTGGCCACCAGAGCGCCACATATAGCATGTGGCCAGTGCTTGTTATCCCTTACAACATGCCTCCAAATGTCTGCACCAAAGAATCAAAGTACATGATGGACTTGTTCATCCCAGGTCCAAAAAGTCTTGGAAAAGATTTTGATTTATTCATGGATCCTCTTGTGGAGGAATTTCAATAACTATGGAAGGGTGTTCTCACTCGAGACCTATATAGCAGCCCACTAGCTGATTTCTTTCTATGTGCTTTTATAATTTGCTGCATCCATGATTATCTGGCTTTGGGCACTATGTCAGGGCGAACGACACATGGTTACAATGCATGTGTTCGTTGTGCCAGGAATCCGCTGTCATACGCAATACTTAACAAGATCTGTTACATTGGACACCGTTGTTTCCTTGCCAAGGACAAGCCGCGTCCTACAAAATACCGAAGACATGTGTTCAATGCAAAGCATGAAAACCGTGATGTGCCAAAGAGGCTCACCGTCGATGAGCTGCAAGTGGAATTAGAGAAGGTCAGGCATATTACACCAGGAAACCATCCTGTTAATGGTAGCAGGAAAAGGAAGTGTGGCAATGCAGAAGAGAGATTACTGTTTACCCACAGGTCCACTTTGTGGGACTTGGAGTATTGGAAAGATTTGGATCTGCGGCATAATCTTGATGCGATGCACATGGAGAAAAATATATGTGACACCATTGTCGGCACACTTCTTAATATTGAAGGCAAGACGAAAGATACCTTAAAATCTAGGATTGATTTGACAAATCTGGGTATCAGAACGGATTTGCAGGTGCAAGATGAAGGTAAACCACGGGATATGGCACCAGCTGTGTATGTCTTGGACAAGGTAAAAAGAAAAGAATTGTGCGAGGTCCTATCACATGTGATATTACCACATGGATTTGTTTCCAACCCTGAAACGAGAGTCACTGCAGATGGAAACAATGTACCAGGGTTGAAAACTCATGACTGCCACGTCCTACTTCAAAGGGTTTTACCTATTATCCTTAGAGGATTGGGCCCCCTGACTTATACAAAGTAGTAGTAGAGTTGGGACAATTCTTCAGGGAACTCTGTAGTAGAAATATCAGGATAGATGCTTTGGAGCATCTTAGAGACAAGATACCAACTATCCTATGCGACCTTGAGAAGATATATCCTCCAGCCTTCTTTGATGTGATGGTGCATTTGGCTGTACATGTACCTAATGAGGCACTACTTAGAGGTCCAGTACAGTATGGCTGGATGTACCCTATTGAAAGGCGGCTAGGAACTTTCAAGGGTTATGTCAGGAACAGAGCTAGACCTTAGGGTTCCATTGCAGAGGCCTACATTGCTACAGAAGCGTTGACATTCTGCTCAAAATACATTGAAACAGCTAATCAGCTTAGCAAAGAGGTGGGTGAAGACAATCCCGGGCTCAATTGTTTTCGATTGTTCTATTCGAGTTACAAGGAAGAGTCGACAAGAGGACAAACCTAAAGATTTGGACAAAATGGTTTGGTATGTGTTGAATAACTGTCCTGAGATACTGCCTTATATCAAGTAAGTGCTAAGTACTGCAGCTTATACATCGTAATCTACTAAACTTGCAGCACATTCTTATATATTTAGATGTTTGACGCGATCACTATGTTGTGCAGCATCTACAAAAATGAGTTACTGCCGCAAAATCCAAGAAACATTGACAACCTGGTTATGGCAGGATTTGCGAAATGGTTCAAGAGCCATGTAAGCTATTGAATTGCACTGTCCGTTTTTTTAATACATAGGTTAAGAAGATGCGGGAAGATGGCAGGCAGTTGATGATGCCTTTTACGCACTAGCAATGGGTCTTGATACTCGGGTAAGACATTATGAATCTTGTGTTGTTGGAGATGTGCGCTACAACACCCTTGCACGCGATGAAGGCAGGAAGACACAAAATAGTGCCGTCATGAGCAGGGATACATATAGCAGAGATACAACTGAAATGTATGCTAACATAACAGACATTGTTCAGTTGCAGTGTATCTCTAGTTTCGAGGATCATCGGTGTGTGGTTCTGTTGTGCTGTCATTGGTATAACCTGTTTTCCACGATCGCAAAACCCAGGGCTGATGATTATTTCAAATCCAACAATGTCAAGACGGCGTACCAGACCAACGAGCCTTTTATTTTGGCCAATCAAGCAACACATATATTTTTCTTGGAAGACACATTTGCACGTAGCGATGACTGGAGAGTATTGCAAAGGTTTGAGCAGAGGAATTCATTTAATGAAGTTTCACAACGAGACGATGCTTACACCGCTCCTGATGTACAAGATTCCACAGATGTTCCTAATATCTTTGAGAACCATCACGTCAATGACGCTGGCGAAAAGATTGCCTGAAGTGATGTGGACATACAAGAGTTGCTCAAGAAGAAGCCAACGTTCGAGGACATTGAGGATGAAGAAGAAGATGACACTGGGGAATTACAATTCAGACTGATACACATGCTGAAGATGTTGATGATGCTGCTGCGGATGCTGATTAGATTGCTTTTGTCGTTTTTGCCTGTCTGAAGACGTCTTTTATCTACTATGTGAAATTGTGCTTGGTATGACAACTGAAACCTGATGAACGTGTTGTTTAGTTTTTTGCTGTGAGAACATCACTTGTTATGTATGTTGATTTGTGTTTGGTGATTGTACAATGAGTAAAAAATGATGACATTGTTGTTTAGTTGTACTCATATTTGGCTGTGAAACTTGAATTTGATGACATAGTTTCTTGTTGGACTGCAATTTGCTCGACGTCTTCCAATGGGAACAAAGCTGACCCGACACAGCCTCTGCTAATTTATTTATTTATTACCAAAAGGGCCTCTGCTATTTATTTGTTTATGAGCAATAGAGGATACCCCCCGATTTCCGTTAATAGAAATCATTAGATGTTCACAACACTATGCCCAGCCTACTACACAGGTTTCATTCATTACTAGTTTCAGCAAAGTGCTCATGTCATAGCCACTGAATACATCATGAGTGCTACATACACTGCAAATAAAGAGACGATCATCCTATAGAGCACATCGATTTTTCCCATTATCTTCACAAGCTCTTTCATCTCCTCATTACTGTCAAGGCCGCTCAACAGCTATTGCTTGGCCATGATCAGAGGAACTGCATCTTTAACCTTTTGCTCTGCATCTTCCTCTTTTGTCGTTCCCTCAGTTACTTGTCCAACACCCCAACCTGATGGTATTGGGATTCCTCGGCTAACCAAATAATCAGTGTAATTGCGTTCCCCCACATTAGCAACTTCCCAGAAATACAAATCATATGAATCTTCCCTTTTCTGCACGACTCAAATTGGAAGGTCATCAACCAAACTATTAAAAAGTCAGCAACTAAAAGCAGCAGAACAACACTTAAACATATTATTACCGCATGATTCGGGCATTTGCCGAAGACCCGGCCAGGGTTGAGGATTGTGGTTGAGACGCGATGGATGACTCTGTGTGATTTGCAGCAGTGGCACCACACCAACGGCAGCGAGTTGCGATGAGCAACCAGCTGCGGTGCGTGTGCCGGGCGGGGTGTCATGAGACCCATAGGCGATGGTACGGGTGGCCACTTGGCGCATATCTGGTTGTTGCCTGCTGAAGAGCAGGTGGACAAGTAGCCAGCGGACATGGTTGCAGCGGCAAGAGCTTCTGATGCTAGGCAGAGTAAGTACAGAAGAGGAGAAGCAAATGTTGCGTATGACAGTTTCATTACTTGCAGAGTAGCATAGCACCATATATAGTCATAGTCTAGGTTTGGATTCGAACCAGCTACAGGAGCACGTCTCTCTTTTTTCTAAAACTCAGCAACGTCTCTTTACTGGTACACTAGCTTGTTCTGTATGCCTTCTCAAGTCTTTGATTTTCTTTCTTTTTTTGCGAGGAAGGGCGGAGGACAAAATTGAGAGTTCATGGGACTCGAACCCAAGGCCTCTCAGTTGAATACCAAGGGTGCTAGTCAGTTATGTGGCGAATGTTCCCTGGGAGGAGGACGACAGACGAACACAATTTCCTAACAGTTTTAGTTGCGATGGAAGATCAAACAGTCACAGTTTCGGGAATGTTACCAGGCGAACGAGCCCAGTTTTTCTTTTCTTCCTATATATAAAAAAGTATGCTACTTGGTGTTGGCTTAGTAAACAAACGACTGTGCCAACCTTGACCGTTGGATTGACATTCAACGTTTGTCGTGTTTCTTCAGTCTCTTCTTCCTCCAGCTGCCAAAGCCAAACCAGCGTCGGCGGGACGCCTGCTCCCGCCTCCCACAGCTGGCTGTGATGCCGCGCATGCATCGTGGCCACATCGCACCCTAAAAGTCTGCGCATCTTCCCTGGCTCCTGTTCGTTCCCATCGGAGGCCTCACCCCGTGCTCCACCTTGGTTCGCTCGCCACGGTGCTGCCCTCCGGTGTTGTCAAAATGGTCAACAACCGTGAGGAATAAGGATATGAATATGCACGGTGAGGATGACAATAGGGACCCAGCAGTGCGCGCAGTAATTTTGTTTTTTCGGGGCGGAGAAGGGAACTGGGTTGTGCGGGAGCTGTGGCCCGTCTAGCCCAAGCTTTTATTTCATATGTTTAGCACATGACCAGCCCAGTTTGTTTTTTCCTTTCTGAAAATGGCTAGCCCAGCTATTTTCTTTTTTGCAGAATAACCAACATAGGCCTGCTTGCTTTTCTACGCCCTGCTGGGCCGGAAATCTTTCAAGACGAGGAGCGATGCATTTTTCCCAGAAAATGGGCTATAAGTAATAATAAATGGGCTGTAAAATGAAAAAATACAGCAAACAGGCAATTAGTTCCAAAATACTTTTTTCTTTCAGATTTTGATATTTTAAATTTCATTGTTTTTTTGCAGGTAAAATTTCATTGGATTTAAATTATGGTATGTTTAGTTTTGAAATTAATTTGAATCTGGCTAGAAATTTTGGGCTGTATGTTGTTTGGGACATATTTGGAGGCTGACTTGTGGGTCTACTAGGTTGACGTGTACGAAAGGATTTTTCAACTTAGTCCACAAATGATTCTAGCAGCAGTGACCATTGGATGTTAATCGACCGGCTGTGCTGCTTCTTCAATATCTGATCTTCTTGCTCCAGCCGCCCAAACAAGCGCCGGTGGGACTGCCTGCTGCTGCCTCCCATGGCCGGCTGTGCTGCCGCACAGGCCGCACCACCCGACCCTACTCCATTGCTCGCCAGGCCATTCCTCTACTCACCCACACCTCCTATTATTTTCCGGCGACGGCAGCCGGACCGGCAAACCCTCGTACTCCCCACCACATGAGCAACCACTGTCGAGTCTTCCCCGGCGATGTATCGTTCCCTTACTAGGCCTCGCCGTCGTCCACCACCCTATATGTGGACGCGTGGTCAACATGGTCAACGAACGACATCCATCGGAAGTGGACTGTATGTGGAGAGGCTGATAGCTGTGTCCACGACCGCGCACAAGGAAATGCCTCCTTATTACGCACAAAATAATGAATCCTCCACCTGACATCTGGGACCCACCAGAAGGGCCCCTGTATTTCAAGAAAACATGTTCCCCTGCTGACAGCTCGGACCCGCTAGCTATATCTTCACACGCAAGGAAGTGCCTCCTTATTACGCACAAAAAATGAATACGACCCAGCATAGTGGGAGGCTGACTTGGGCCTACTAAGTTGACGGGGACAGAGTGCTTTGTCAACTTAGTCAATATGAACGATTCTAGCTCCAATGACTGTACGATGTCCGTCCAACCGTTGTAGTGCTTCTTCAACCTTTTGTCTTCTCGCTCCAGCTGCCCAAAGCAGTGCCGGTCGTGTCGCCTGCTCCTGCCTCCCGTGGCTGGCTATGCTGCCGTGGAGGCCTCACCGCCCCTACTACTCCCACCGCTGGCCAGGCCATCCATCCACTCACCCGCACCCCCTGTTATTCTGCGGCGACGGTAGCCTCACACCGAAGCCGAACCAGTGAACCCTCGTACTCCACTACACGTGGGCATCCACTGCCGCATCTTTCCTGGCTCCGCGTCGTCCCCTTCCTAGGCCTCACCGTTGTCCACCGCCCTGGTGCTCTCGCCGCGGTGTGGTCAACGTGGTCAAGGAACGACTTCCATCGGAAGAGTACTGTACGTGGAGAGGCCGACTGCTAGGTCCACGACCACAGCAAGGAAGTGCCTCCTTATTTCGTGGAAAATAATGATTCCTCCACCTGACAGCAGGGACCCACCGGACGGGCCATCGTATTTCATGAAAAAAAAAACGTTTCCCCTTGACTGCTGGGACTCAACAGCTACATCTTCGCATGCAAGGAAGTGCCTGACAGTCGGGACCCACATGGACGAAGCGTACGTAGCGATGTCATTCTGGTCATGAATGTGTGTGTACATACTGGTCGATATAGAGGCGTGCACATGTGGTAGTAGAGGCGCGCACGTGTGGTAGTAGAGGCGCGCACGTAGCATGTACACCTACGTACAGCGGCCATGTTACAAGAATGTAAATACGGCCACATACATACATACGAGCGGGGTCTCGAATGACTACTGGCACATACGTATGGCCAGGGCTCGTGTAAATGGCTGGGTCAGAACGGAGAAACTGCGACGTCGTGTTCATGGGGAGGCAACGGAATGCGTCGTTGTCAGTGTCAAAACCGGCGGATCTCGGGTAGGGGTCCCAAACTGTGCGTCTAAGGCGGATGGTAACAGGAGGCGGGGGAAACGATGTTTACCCAGGTTCGGCCCCCCTTGATGGAGGTAATGCCCTACGTCCAGCTTGATTGATCTTGATGGTATGAGTATTACAGGAGTTGATCTACCACGAGATCGTAGAGGCTAAAACCTAGAAGCTAGCCTATGGTATGATTGTATGTTGTCCTACGGACTAAACCCTCCGGTTTATATAGACACCGGAGGGGGCTAGGGTTACACAGAGTCGATTACAAGGGAGGAGATCTATATATCCATATTACTAAGCTTGCCTTCCATGCCAAGGAAAGTCCCATATGGACACGGGACGAAGTCTTCAATCTTGTATCTTCATAGTCCAACAGTCCGGCCAAAGGATATAGTCCGGCTGTCCGGAGACCCCCTAATCCAGGACTCCCTTAGTAGCCCCTGAACCAGGCTTCAATGACGATGAGTTCGGTGTGCAGATTTGTCTTCGGCATTGCAAGGCGGGTTCCTCCTCCGAATACACCATAGAAGATCTTGAACACGAGGATAGTGTCTGGCTCTGCAAAATAAGTTCCACATACCACCGTAGAGAGAATAATATTTCCACAAATCTAATCTGCTGACACGTTTAGCAAGATGACATCATGTCATGGCCCGATCATTATTCTAACCGTTTTTCTCAACCAGCACTGCACATATCGTGAGGTGGTTTTCTTGACACGTCTTGTCGAAGCAGAGATCGTGTCCCCCTGTCACGAGATTCTCATCAATACGGATGTGGGTAACCCAACTGCGCCATCAATTATGGTGCTTGGAGAATAAGAGGTTTTACCAGGTGAGTGGGGAGGCGCATCGCCTCTTCCACCCTTATAAAGGGACAAGGATTCACCCTTTTCACCCACGCCTTCTTCCCGATTCATTCCCGTTTGCTCAGGCTCCAGCGCCCAAGCGTTCACCTTCTCTACCCACAAAAGGTGTTCCAAAGATGTCCGGATCCAGAGCAGGAGGCTAATGGATGGCCTCTACCGTCCGAGAGAAGGATATCAAAAAGCTTCGGGAGGCCGGGTATCTGGCCAAGAAAATTAGCCATCGTCTCCCGATGGCGGGACAGATCGTCCCCACTCCGGAACCTCACGAGAGGGTTGTATTCCTCCCTCACTTTGTCCGCGGGCTAGGGTTTCCCCTCCACCCATTCGTCTGTGGCATCATGTATTATTATGGGATCAATCTTCACGATCTGTCCCCCAATTCCTTCCTCAACATCTCGACGTTCATCGTCGTGTGCGAGGCTTTTCTTCGCATTTCACCGCACTTTGGTTTATGGCTGAAGGTTTTTAATGTGAAGCCCAAGGTGGTGGGCAGCGAGCACGCCGAGTGCGGGGGCGCTATGGTGAGCAAGATGCCCAACGTCATATGGCCAACGGGAACCTTTAACAATTCTGTCAAGGAGTGGCAACAACAGTGGTATTACATCACTGATCCGTGCGGCAAGGAATGGGCCGCCTCTCCCGGGTTTTGATCTGGTGCCCCTCTGCGGCTTAGATCCTGGGTTAAGAAAGGCCTGGTCTGGTCTTCGTCCGACGAACTTTCGGTGCTCCAGGCGCGCGTTAAAGGTATGGGAGATAAGAACATTGTACTTGTCAATGTAGTCCAGGTGATGTTAGTCCGCCGGATACTACCTTGTCAATACCGGACTTGCAATCTATGGGAATTCGATCCGGCCAGGCACCAAACCTTGTGAGGGTTCTTCGGCTCCTCGCACAAGGACATTTGGAAGGTGCTTTTCAAGTCCAGCAAATCATGGCCGGACTCCGCCGAGGACCGCGGGTACCAACTGTCCCGCCCTGCAAGTTCGGTGAGTTTGTCGAACTTTTCTATCCGCATGACCCAAAGGAAGCGCTTAACGCGTGTTATTCAACTCTCCCAGGGCTGGACGAAGAAGGCAGAGCAGATCTATTGTCCCCCCCCCCCAGCCCGAAGACCCGACCATCCCACTTCTGACGAAGATGCTGGTCCCGATGCCTTACAAGGTGCCGAAGAAGATGGCCGAGAAGGAGGCCAAAAAGATCCGGGGCGGCCTTCATCGCCGTGGCACTTCGGACACAATATTCGAAGGCTCTGATGTCCATTCCGCCTCCGAAGTGGACGAAGAGGAGGAGGAAGATGAATCCCCTATGGGGGGAAGAAGGAAGAGGACGGCCTCCGCACCCTTGGAGGCCGAACTGCCCAAAAGGGGACAGGCTCCTCTTCCGGAGGAGCCCACCGCCGCCGCCGACAGCGTCCCAACACGGGATCCCAGGGCCCAGCCCTTGGTGAACTCGTAAGTATATAAAATCCGAGTACGTTTAAGTGTCCGGACTCATCGTGGCTTAGTATTTTAACCTAAGCCATATTTTTTGTAGTCCGGTGAGGTCCCGTACCAAACAATCCTCATCAGAGGACCTGCTGAGCTCAAACGCTATGGAAAGCGGGACGCCCCCAAAGGCCCCTTCCTCCAAACAGGTGCATAACACCGAGGCTTCGTCCCAAAAGGACCCCGGCCAAGGAGGAAGGGAAGAAACCATGAAGGCGGCGCCTGGAGGTCAAACCGCAGGGGCCGGACACGTGGGGGAAAAGATTCCCATGGGGTCTGACGGCAGGGGCGATCCTGAGTTCGGCTCCCCACCGGATGCGATTCCAGAGACCTATACGGCTCCAGAATCAAGAAGGCAGCCTCCTTCGGCTGGGGGGTGTGCCTGTTCCGCCGGCGACCTCTGTCCATCCAGAAGTGTCGGATGCTTTGTTGGTGGCGTTACAAGACGCTGCCATCGTTGATGAACACTGTGCCCTTATGGGTGCGGTGATTGAGAAGATTCAGTCAACTAAGAGTGGACTGAATGAAGCCTGTATCAGCCTTATAAGAGGCTTTGAGGTATGTTTTATGAGTTGTTGGAGAGTGTCATAATATAGATAGTAGCCCCTGATACACTGTTCGGTGAAAGAAAGAACCAGACAGGGGATCGAATTGATGATCGCAGGAAGACTCATTAAATGACATTGATTTCTCTTCTGTTTCAAGCAGGTACATGTGGCGGCTGCTGCCTCTCGTACTACGGAGATCTCTGGACTGAATCAAAGTCTGGAGCGGGCCATAGAAGAACTTGGCCAATTGAAAATGTAGTTCAGGGATAAACAAGGTATGCACAAGCGTTGCGCGCATTTATTGTGAAATAAATGTTCAGTATGAAATAAGCCGCATAATTTGTGCTAGGGGTTATGAGCGAAGTCGAGGCCCTCAAAAGGGTCGTTGCCGAGGCCAAGAAAAAGGCGGCCACAGAGCGGACTCTTCGTGAGAAACACGAGGCCAGAGTTATTACACCTGAGCAGGAGCTGCAAGAGGCCGTAAGTAAATGCGAGACCTTGGAGCAGAGTTTAACGGAGAAAGAGTCCAAACTCACCAAGGCGCGTCAAGCCACGAGCGATGCCCGGGGGAAACCGAAAGTGCCCTGCAGGCGATCCAAGAGGCGAGAAAGATCACGGCGGGTAAGGCTTTTCCCATGTAAAGCAAGTATTTGAAGGGAAAACTATGTTTCTGATTTTGAATCCGGATTTCTCAGATGTATTTGCCGAGCTACCTCATAGCATATCAGATGTCGCCCAATTCAACCAAGCCGAAGAAAGGAACACCACGGATAAGCTCTTCTGGTCACAGTATTTGGCGCCGAATTATCCCATGCCTTTTGCCGATCAACTGAAACAGCTGATCGAACTTCCTAAGGCGGCGGAACTAGCAATGAAAGATATGGTTATCCGGCTATGGCCTGCCGAGCTGATTCCAAGCAGCTACTTCGGGCTCGTGAGGCGGCTTGTAAGTGCTTGCCCTCGACTTGACGTCATCAAGCGGCCGGTCTGTATAGAAGGAGCGTGAATGGCCTTCGCCTTCGCAAAGGTGCACTGGGGGAAGATGGATGCCGAAAATCTAGTGACCGGAGGACCGCCAGAGGGGAAGGAGCACCGCAAGCCCGAATTATATTATAAGAGTGTCCTGAAAGGATCCTACCTTGCAGCGGAGCTATGCAACAAGGACATTATGTTTCCATGAATGCCAATCATGTTGTCCTTTGTAATGTTTGAACAAGGTCGTTTATATGTCGCCTGTTATATAAAAGTTTACCCTCCTGTGCGGCCGTTTATATGTTAAACCTGAGAGTTGGCCAGTCGTCGGCTTCTGCCTCCACGTAAGAAGTACGGGGTGTTCGGGATAAACCTGAGCACTCTTTATCCCAGTTTTTGGTCCTTCGAAGGAGGTGCTTAGCACAACGAACCAGGCAATCGGACTATAGGGCTTTATCACTCTCACTTAGCCATAGGAGCTTTAGTATGGTCGGCGCAGCCCCTTGTGTGCGGAAGACCGTACTAGGGGCTCTATAAGCGCCTGATCAGAGAAAAAACCGATCCATCGCACGCTGCATTGGTTATGGCATTATGCGGGAGAAATCCTTAAAGATTTTGTAACCGCTCGAACAGCTGACCAGCTCTCGCCGTATCATGACAGTCAGTTTTCGGCTTTCTCTACTGAGGTGCTCATCCGGAAAAACCGGGACACAATCGCAGTAGTTCTCCCAGCGCTACCTTAGCCGATATAGCGGAACGTAAGGTACCAAAACATGGGAGCCGGGCAAACCCAACTATTGACACAAGACATGATTTGGAGCTGATGCATATAATGCTATAGGTTCGGGGTGCCGAACTTCCATGAAGGTGTTTGGATTTTTATTGCCGTGTTACGGGAAAAACAAAGCCCCTGGCACATTTAAGGCATATCGCTGTGTACAGATGCCACTTGACAAAATGATTTCCATAAGAAATAATTAGCATGAAAACGTCATATATATATCCACATGTTGTATTTGAATAATATGTCTATGCATATGGGTACAAGTAATGTGATATAAAAAAAGGGGTTGTGGTAGCAAAACCTGCTGTGATCAGAGGGAAGAGGTTGAGTGCGGATCCATAATATAACCGGACGGTCACTGCGGGGAGTGTCTAAGGATTCCTTGACGCGTTCAAGTTGCCTCCGTGGAGTCTGTCCTGATCGGTGCAAAGGTGAACCTGCAAAGGAAATATAAGAAATGTTTGCATGCCGGAGGGCGGTTGAATTGCTTTGCTCGGCCTGTCATGGCCTTCGCCGGAGTGTTTAGTTGAGCTCTGGATGAGCCGGGGTATCCTTCCACGAAGTAGTTCGGAGCCCCTTGACGGCGTCCGGGAGCCTGGACGTCGACTCGAGGTTCGGCTGCAAGGTGCTGCTCGTCGTTTCTGCTGCTAAGGCAGTGGTGTATTTGTTGGTGTCGTAGGAAGGTTCGGCCTTGCCATGAACCGTGATGACGCCGCGTGGACCGGGCATTTTGAGCTTACAGTAGGCATAATGTGGCACCGCGTTGAATCGAGCGAACGCGGTTCGCCCGAGCAGTGCTTGATAGTCACTGCGGAAAGGGGCGATTTTGAAGATTACCTCTTTGATACGGTAATTTTCTAGTGATCCGAAGATTACGTCGAGGGCAATGGAGCCTATACAGCTAACCTCCATACCTGGTATGATGCCTCTAAAAGTGGCTTTAGTGGGTTTGGTCGCTGAATGATCAATGCCCATCTTGCAAACTGTGTCTTGGTAAAGTAGATTTAAACTGCTACCTCCGTCCATAAGGACTCGAGTGAGGTGGAACCCGTCTACTATTGGGTCGAGGATTAATGCGTCTGGATTGCCCTGATTGGCGTTAACCGGATGATCCGTGTGGTTGAAGGAGACATGCCATAGTTTATATTGTGGGACGGCTAGTTTCGTTGTGTCGCCATTCCTAAGGGTGCATATCTGGTCCGAGTTGGCAATTTGGGTGGTATTTACCAAATTCACCAATTGAATATGGGGCGGATTTCTTTTGCCCTCCTGTGTTCGATGATCTAGGCTCTTCGTCGCTATCGTCGCTTTGAGACCCCTCTTCGTCTTTGGCACCTGCCTTGCCGACTTGTTTGAAGACCCAGCATTCTCTGTTGGTATGGGTGGCTGGCGTTTCTGGGGTGCCATGAATTTGGCATTGGCGATCGAGTATGCGGTCCAGACTGGATGGACCCGGATTTTTATTTTTGGGTGGCCCTTTCCACTGACCGGACTTTGAGCCCCTGAACCCGGCATTAACTATCGTATTTTCGGTGTTTTCACCATATTTTCAGCGCTTGTGTTTGTTGCGTTGTGGTTTGCCGTTGCTATCCCTGGCTTCTGATATGCCAGGTCTAACGCCCCGGACACACCCGCCAGTGGTTGTTACTCCTGGCAGGATCTAGACTGGCCCCACAGATCAATACTAGTCTTTTCTACGCACTTTGTCCTCACTCATGTGCACCCGGGAGCAACTTCCCGATTGGTCACCCATCCTGACACTACTCCAAGCTGAGCACGCTTAACTTTGGAGTTCTGTCCGAATGGGCTCCCAGAAAAGAAGGAATTCCTTATTGATATGAGTAGTCTGTCATCCCTAATAAGTCAGGTCATCACATACACCCCCACTCAGAGGAACCGACGTCCTCGTCGGGCCATAGGAACGTTCCCTCTTGGCACATACGTCTGTGCATCCAGTCCGGTACATGTACCATGTCGTGTGCCACGACGGGTCACAAACGTCATGAACAACATGACCGCGCACCTGTCCGCAAAAATCCGTGTAACCGCGAGGGTCGGCTTTGATACCAACTTGTAACGCCCCGGACACACCCGACGATGGTCGTTACTCCTGGCGGGATCTAGACTGGCCCCACAGATCAATACTAGTCTTTTCTGCGCACTTTGTCCTCACTCGTGCGCACCCGGGAGCAACTTCCCGGTTGGTCACCCATCCTGACACTACTCCAAGCTGAGCACGCTTAACTTTGGAGTTCTGTCCGAATGGGCTCCCAGAAAAGAAGAAATTCCTTATTGATATGAGTGGTCTGTCATCCCTATTAAGCCAGGCCATCACACCAGGTTTGCTTGCTGTATTGGTACTACGAGCCAACCAGCTATCTTCGCCCGCACAAAAGAGGGTCATAAGTGTCATGAGGGCTGCCATGGATTTTGGCTTCTCTTGGCCGAGGTGCTAGGCGAGCCATTCGTCATGGATATTATGCTTAAATGCCTCTAAGGCCTCTGCATCCGGATAGTCGACATTTTGGTTCTTCTTGGTTAGGAACCGGGTCCAGAATTTCCTGGCCGATTCCCCTGGCTGCTGAGTTATATGACTTAAATCGTCAGCGTCCAGTGGTCGCACATAAGTGCCCTGGAAATTGTCCAGGAATGCCCCTGTCAGGTTCTCCCAACTTCCGATGGAGTTTGCTGGCAAGCTATTGAGCCAATGCCGAGCCGGCCCTTTGAGTTTTAGCGGGAGATACTTGATGGCATGTAGGTCATCCCCGCGGGACATGTGAATGTGGAGGAAGAAGTCTTCTATCCATACCACGGGGTCTGTAGTACCATCGTATGACTCGATGTTTATGGGTTTAAACCCTTCTGGGAATTCGTGATCCATTACTTCATCAGTGAAGCATAAGGGGTGTGCGGCGCCTTTGTGCCGAGCTATATCACGACGCGGTTCATACGAGTCTTGTTTGCCGTGTTCGGCTCGGCCATATTTGCTTTTAGTGTATCCGGCGTGACGATCATCGTCGCGTGTTGGTGCGCGCCCCCTTGATCCATAGATGGATTTGGCATGTTTTGCCTTGTTTTCTAATCCGTCTCGTAGGTCCCGCATGTTGCCCCGAGCTTTGGTATTTTTTGTTTGATTGGCGGCGGGGTGCGGGCTGGACTTCGGGTTGAAATGCCTCTCTGTCTCGGCCACGAGGTGGCCCGTCAGCCGCATCATACGTTGGTGATGCGGGTTTCAATGCTTCCTCCTCGAGGTGAGGTAGCAACCTGCACTTTGGATAACTCTTGGTTGGGCGCTCGAGTTCGTATTCCTCAGCCGCAAGGACTTCGGTCCATCTGTCTGTTAGCAAATCTTACTCAGCTCGAAGCTGTTGTTGCTTTTTCTTTAAGCTATTTGCCGTGGCTATAAGTCGGCGCTTGAAGCGCTCCTGTTCGATGGGATCCTCAAGCACAATAAATTCTTCGTCGCCGAGGCTCACCTCGTCTTCGGAGGAAGGCATGTAATTGTTCTCCTCCGATTCTCCATCTGCTGCCCGCGCTGGAGGGCTAGCTTGTTCACCCTCCCGCTCTAAATCGTGCTGGAGGGGATTGTTGTCGTCTTCGGTACTATCCAGAGTGTTATTGTCTCTTGTGCCGGTATCACTACTTTTGCTATGGCGGGACTTAGAGCGGCGTTGTTGACGTCGGCGCTTCGGTTGCTTCTTGGAGGGGTCATCATCCGTTGTTTCGTCGCCATTGCCTTCTTTGGGGGTGTCCACCATATATATATATATCATATGATGAGGTGGCGGTCCAGCGCCCTGTGGGCGGTGGTTCCTGTTCGTCTCCTGCATCGTCATCCATACCGTCGATGTCTTCGGAGTCGAAGTTGAGCATGTCGGTTAAATCGTCGATAGTGGCTACTAAGTGGGTGGTGGGTGGGGAGCGAATTTCTTCGTCGTCCGCATCCTATTCTAGCCGGACATAGTTCGGCCAAGGTTCTCCTGACAAGGAGAGAGACCTTAATGAATTTAGCACATCGCCGAAACGTGAGTGCTAAAAGATATCCGTGGAGGTGAACTCCATGATCGGTGCCCAATCAGATTCGATGGGCACGGACGCAGGCGGCTCGGAGTCCGTGGCCGGGGACGAATCCAGTGGTTCGGCAACACGGCTCTCGTAAGGGGTGAAGTCAGTATCCGGCTCCATCGCCATTGAGATTTTGGCCTCCATGGCGGGGTCTATCCCTCCGTCCTCGGATGGTGCAATTTGCTCCGGATTGAGGGCCGGAGTGGTTGCAGGTGTGATCTCCCGAACATTGTCCGACGGCAGAGTTACGTCATGCTCGTCGTGATCATGGGGCCCACCTGACATGGGCTTGAATCCGTCGAAGATCAAGTCTCCGCGGATGTCGGTAGCGTAGTTTAAGTTTCCGAACCTGACCTAATGGCCAGGGGCGTAGCTTTCGATCTGCTCCAGGTGGCCAAGCGAGTTGGCCCGCAGTGCAAACCCGCCGAATACGAAGATCTATCCGGGGAGGAAAACCTCACCTTGGACCGCATCGTTACCGATGATCGAAGGAGCCATCAAGCCTTACGGTGACGGCACAGTGGAACTCTCAATGAAAGCACCAATGTTGGTGTCAAAACCGGCGGATCTCAGGTAGGGGGTCCTGAACTGTGCGTCTAAGGCGGATGGTAACAGGAGGTGGGGGACACGATGTTTACCGAGGTTCGGGCCCTCTTGATGGAGGTAATGCCCTACGTCCTGCTTGATTGATCTTGATGATATGAGTATTACAAGAGTTGATCTACCACGAGATCGTAGAGCCTAAACCCTAGAAGCTATCCTATGGTATGATTGTATGTTGTCCTACGGACTAATCCCTCCGGTTTATATAGACACCGGAGGGGGCTAGGGTTACACAGAGTCGGTTTACTTAGTGCCTTCTAAATCTCCGTCGTAACCACCGTCGATCGCCCGCAACATCCCGTCGCCAGCACCACCTTGTGGTGAGCCTCTTGTTCATTAATGTTTTTTATAAAAATTGATGTTTGTGTGATTTGGATATATAGTTACTCGTATAATTATCTTACCCATACGTTGTTTGTTAAACATAGTGCCATGTTTTTGATATCCGTCCCCGTCGGCCCTCGTCCGGGTTATGATTCGGATGTGGTATATTCTATTTTAAAACTATTTGTTGCATTTCGTGTTTATGACAAATTATGCCCATCAAGTTGACATAGATATTTGTATGTAGGAGGTAGTTGAACCGGAAATTCCAACCGACCCTATTGTCAAGAGGTTAAATTTAGTTGAAAAAGAAAACGAGGATTTTAAGGAAATATTGAAAAGAATTGAGGGGGAGAAGATGGAATTGGAGTTCCATGTTGCCGATGTCGTCGATGATCACAAGATTAAAATGGAGAAAATGCGCTTGAAGATTAGAAAGATTAGAAAATATGCCATTCATAGTGAGGCTTGGTATCATTATGTTGTTGGATCAATGTTACCTTAGTTGCGATCTTGATTGCATTTGTTGTTGCATTTAAATTCTTTAGCTAGAGAGTTATTTGTTTGTTGCATTTAAGTGTTCTATGAACTTTATGTATTGTATTAATTTGGTGTTTTCGGTGCTGTGTATTGAAGATGAGCTGGCAATAGATGTACGATGACCGATCCTATCCCGAGTTCATTAATGGCGTGCCTACTTTTCTGCTTGCGGCTGAGGCAAACAAGCAGCCGGATGGTTTTATGCCTTGTCCATGTGCTGGCTGTAAGAATGGTCACAATTACTCTACAGCAAGAACCATTCACGTCCACCTGTTTGAGTCCGATTTCATGCCCCACTATAATGTTTAGACCAAGCACGGAGAAAGAGGGGTTATGATGGAAGAAAATGAAGAAGAAGAGGACGACGACAGCTATCCTGGCCATGGGTTCCCTGAATACGATGATACAACAATGAGGGAAGAAGCTGAGCCGGTAATGCGGGAAGAAGCTGAGCCGGCAATGCGGGAAGAAGCTGAAGAAGAGGCATCGGATGAGCCCGTTGATGATCTAGGTCGGGCCATTGCCGATGCAAAGAGAAACTACGCAAGTGATTTGGAGAAGAAGAAGTTGCAGCGCATGTTCGAGGATCACAAAAAATTGTTGTACCCGAATTGCGTAGGTGATAAGAAAAAGCTGGGCACCACACTAGAATTGCTGCAATGGAAGGCAGAGAATGGTGTATCTGACAAGGGATTTGGAAAGTTGCTGGTAATGATAAAGAATATGCTTCCAAAGGACAACAAATTGCCCGAGAGTACGTACAAAGCAAAGAAGGCTGTCTTCCCACTAGGGTTAGAGGTGCAGAAGATACATGCATGCCCTAATGATTGCATCCTCTACCGCGGTGAGTATGAGGATTTGAATGCTTGCCCGGTATGCGGTGCATTGCGCTATAAGATAAACCGCGATGACCCTGGTGATGTCGAGGGCGAGCGCCCCAGGAAGAAGATTCCTGCCAAGGTGATGTGGTATGCTCCTATAATACCATGGTTGAAATGTTTGTTCCAAAACAAAGAGCATGCCAAGGCGATGCGATGGCACAGAGAAGACCGTAAGAAAGACGGAAAGTTGAGAGTACTCGCTGATGGGTCGCAGTGGAGAAAAATCGAGAGAAAGTACGTGAAGGAGTTTGCAGATGATGCAAGGAGCGTATGGTTTGGTCTAAGTGCAGATGGCATTAATCCTTTTGGGGAGTAGAGCAGCAACCATAGCACCTGGCCTGTGACTCTATGTTTGTATAACCTTCCTCCTTGGTTGTGCATGAAGCGGAAGTTCATTATGATGCCAGTGCTCATCCAAGGCCCTAAGCAACCCGGCAACAATATTGATGTGTACCTAAGGCCATTAGTTGAAGAACTCTTACAGTTGTGGAATGGAACAGGTGTACGTGGGTAGGATGAGCACATGGGGGAAGAATTTGACCTAAAGGCGTTGCTGTTCGTGACCATCAATGATTGGCCTACTCTCAGTAACCTTTCAGGACAGACAAACAAGGGATACCGCGCATGCACACATTGTTTGGACGATACCGACTGTATATATTTGGCTCATTGTAAGAAGAATGTGTACCTGGGACATCGTCGATTTCTTCCAAGTAGGCATGCCGTAAGAAAGAAAGGCAAGCATTTCAAAGGTGAGGCGGATCACCAGACGAAGCCTCGCCACCGTACTGGTGCTGATGTACATGATATGGTCAAGGATTTAAAGGTAGTCTATGGAAAGGGTCCTGGCGGACAACCTGTTCCGAATGACGCTGACGACGCGCACCCATGTGGAAGAAGAAATCTATATTTTGGGACCTGCCCTATTGTAAAGACCTAGAGGTCCGCTCCGCAATCGACGTGATGCACGTGACGAAGAATCTTTGCATGACCCTGCTTGGCTTCTTGGGAATGTATGGGAAGACAAAAGATACACCTGAGGCACGGGAGGACCAGCAACGTATGCATGGAAAAGACGGCATACATCAGGGTCATGCCAGCTACGATCTTACCAAAGAAGAGAAGGAAATCTTTTTTGAATGCCTGCTCAGTATTAAGGTACCATCTGGCTTCTCGTCGAATATAAAGGGAATAATAAACATGGTAGAGAAAATGTTCCAGAACCTAATGTCTCATGACTACCACGTGATTATGACGCAACTGCTTCCGGTTGCATTGAGGGGGCTTCTACCGGAAAACATTCGATTAGCCATTGTGAAGCTATGTGCATTCCTCAATGCAATCTCTCAAAAGGTAATCGATCCAGAAATCATACCAAGGTTAGAGAATGATTTGGTACAATGTCTTGTCAGTTTCGAGTTGGTGTTCCCACCATCCTTCTTCAACATCATGACGCACGTCCTAGTTCACCTATGCGAAGATATTAACATTTTGGGTCCTGTATTTCTACACCATATGTTCCCCTTTGGGAGGTTCATGGGAGTCTTAAAGAAATATGTTCATACCCGTGCTAGGCCAGAAGGAAGCATCTCCAAGGGCCATGAAAATGAGGAGGTCATTGAGTTTTGTATTGACTTTATTCCTGACCTTAAGCTGATTGGTGTTCCTGAATCGCGGCATAAGGGCAGACTGGATGGAAAAGGCATGCTAGGAGGGGATCAAATAATATGTATGGACGGACATTCCCTAACTGAAGCACACTACACAGTTCCACAGAATTCCGCCTTGGTGGCTCCGTATATGGACGAACACAAGAATTTTCTACGCTCCAAACAATCGGAGCGGTCTGATGACTGGATTACATGTGAACAAACCAGGAGTTTCGCCGGCTGGTTGTAGACACATACCATGCATGACGCCTCTATTGAAGATGACCTGTACTCGTTGTCCAAGTTACCATCTTTGAATATAATGACTTTCAAAGGGTACGAGATAAATGGTAATACATTTTACACGATCACCCAAGATAAGAAGAGCACCAACAAAAACAGTGGTGTCCGCTTTGACGCAACAACCAAGACGGGAAAGGAAACATATTATGGTTACATAGAGGAGATATGGGAACTTGACTATGGACGTGGTTTGAAGGTCCCTTTGTTTCGGTGCAAATGGGTTAATATGACACGAGGCGGGGTAACGGAAGACTGGCAGTATGGAATGACAACAATGGATTTCAACAATCTTGCATATGCAGACGAACCATTCGTCCTAGCTAATGATGTGGCACAGGTTTTCTATGTGAAGGATATGTCTACCAAGCCGATAAAAAGAAAAGATAAGGAAGCGAATGCATCTTACGATGAGCCAAAGCGCCACAAAGTTCTTTCTGGGAAGAGAAACATCATGGGAGTGGATGACAAGACAGACATGTCAGAAGATTATGAAAAGTTTGATGAAATTGCTCCATTCACAGTGAATATTGACCCGAGCATCCAGTTAAATGATGAAGATTTTCCATGGCTACGGCGCAAAGGGACACACGCGAAGAAAAAGTTTCACACCCAAAGGTCTGGGATGTGATCGGCTTCACTATCATCACTTTCTTCTGTGTTT
This sequence comes from Triticum dicoccoides, assembly GCF_002162155.2. NCBI lineage: Eukaryota > Viridiplantae > Streptophyta > Magnoliopsida > Poales > Poaceae > Triticum > Triticum dicoccoides. The sequence continues at coordinate 367,810,334 of NC_041386.1, read as the reverse complement.
CACACCCAGGAGGGAATCTCTGTAATAGTTAGGGTAGTTATGTGTTTTGGCATTTGAAACGCGAAGAAATTTTATGTCCAAACAAATTCTTTCATGCATTTACTGATTTTTTTTAGCTAAATGACCCTGAAATTGAAAAGCATTTCAAATGAACTGAGAAAAGGTTGAAAGTTGGCATGGTATCATAATTTCACCCACATAGCATGTGCAAAAAAGTAGAGAGGGTTACCGCAAAAACTGGATGCACTTCGTGTACAAAATGGACAATCTCTTTCAAAGTATCACGGTTTCGGATGAAAACTCATCCGTTACAAAGGCATTTCATTTTTTAAATAACCTAAGTACTACCAAATTGAATATAATGATAAAACACACTAATATTGAACATAAGAAAAAGGAATCAATGGAAAAACTATTTTCAAAGTTAAGTTATTCACAAACTAGTGATTCACACAAATTTCAAATAATTCAAAATTTAAACTATTCAAATTTGTAAAATACCGGCACTAACAGAAAGTTTGTAAATTTTTGTACCTAAAGCAAAAATATTCACAAAGAAACTCTAAATACAGCAAAAAACAACTCAAAAATAAATAAAGCAAAAAAATAAGAAAATAAAAAAGCCCGCCTACTGCGCCACGGCGGCCTGCATACGACTAGAAACCCAACCTATTGTTGGGCCAGGATGCAGGACCGCAAAGGCCCAGTAGGCCCACAGGGCAGCATAGAACATTTAGGCCCAGTAGGCCTGCTTTGGAGAGGAGCTCGAGAGAGATACCGCACTGGGGCTTATAAACCAGTGCAGACGCCCCTCGGCTAGCGAGGTGGGACTAAACATGACGCACCGCACCTGCGCCAGCGGACCCCCTTTAGTACCCGGTGGTGGCTCAAACCGGTACTAAAGGGGGGTGGTCTTTAGTACCAGTTGGAGCCACCACCCGGTACTAAAGGGGTGCCGTTCCTGCCGCTTGGCCTGGCCAAAACAAACTTTAGTACCGGTTGGTGGCTTCAACCGGTACTAAAGGTTGTTCTATATAAGAAAACACTTCAAAAAATTTGTCAGTTTCTCATCTCTCCCTCTGCTTCTTTCTCCTCTGCCCCGTCACCGCCGCCCCCGTCGCCGTCCGTCACCGTCCCCCTCATCCCCGTCGCCGCGCCCCGCCCTGTCCTCCCGTCGTCACCGCCCAGCCCGTCCCCGTCGTCGTCACCGCCCCGTCCCCATCCCTGTCGTCACCGCCCATATCCGTCCCCGTTGCCGCCCCCCGTCGTCGCGCCTCGCCGGTGAGCTCCTGCCCCGGTCGCCATGTACCACATACACACACACATTGTTATAGAAATGTTAGCAATTTTTCTATTTTTTAGTTATAGAAATATTAGAAATGTTAGTTATATAGAAATGTTTTTTAGTTATAGAAATATTAGAAATGGTAGTTATATAGAAATGTTATTTATATAGAAATATTAGAAATGTTAGTTATATAGAAATGTTAGTTATATAGAAATGTTTTTTAGTTATAGAAATATTAGAAATGTTAGTTTTAGTTATAGAAATATTAGAAATGTTAGTTTTAGTTATAAAATTTAGAATTTGCATATATGAAATCACAATCCATCATTTAAAAAATGTTACTTTACTTTTGCGGCATATAGTATTTGTTGTCGATGATACCCAGCCCGCATCCTCGCCGTTGACCAGTTCGCGACGACGTCCTGCTTCAGAGGACCCATGTCCGGGACTGGGCTCCGCCGGGCTGGCACTGGGAGGTGCTACCTTCAGGGGCGCGACGCTTGGTGAGGAACCCGGCCCCAGGTTGCGTCGTCGACCCTGATCTCCTTTGGTGGCGTTCGCATGGGCCACTTTCAGTGCGGAGGGAGCCGGCCCCGCCGGAGGTGGTACGTCGTCGTGTCAGGGAGGAGGACGAGCACGTCCATCGCTACATGGCTGCTATGGATGTCATGTTCTCCAATACCTGGCAGGTTCTTTCAGGAGATCACCCGAGCTATGATCCAGTGATGGTTCCTTCACTTTGCTTGTCCACCGCCCGCACCTCAGGAACCGCGGGTGGCCTAGATTACTCTCTAGTATTCGATCTTTATTAGCTAGCTAGCTAGCTAGTGATGTATTCGATATATAATATTCGAGATTATATATATTATTCGAGACGATGTATTCAAGATTATATATATTATTCGAGACGATGTATTCGAGATTATATTCGATGATGCTTATTATGTACTATGATTGATTCAGTTTTTCCTTATTAATTGATTGCATCCATGCATTGTAATTTGAATATATTTCTTTTGGATTAGTTAAATAAAACCTATGGCGGAAAATACCGGCAGAGAGGGAGAAGAGGCCCTGTTCAATATCATACGCAATCCTCGCGGGCCAGATGGTGATCAGAATGAAGAAAGATTATGACGGCTCTGAATATCTAAACAACACCGGGGAGGGTGATATGATATTCGATCGCGACGACCGAATTGATGAAGTCATGAACGATGAACATGACAAAGAAAATGTTGATCTTGAAACAACAAAGACCGGCGAGGTATATTTATATAAGCAGGCATCTGGTGATCATCACACGTTTTAAATGACTTGAAGATATATATTAACGAATCAATCTTTCTTCTTTCAGCCACCGGATCGAGCAAATCTTCAGGCAGCAGGACAGTACGAGGCCCGAACAAAAAGTTGAAGGAGGGCGTAAAGTACAATATCGAGGCCATCAAACCTAATGGCGAACCATTAGCGCCTAAGAAGATTGCGGACAAGTTCATTCGTCAGTGCGGAGTTCTTGTGAAGGACCAACTCCTGATCTCCCTTCAAGAATGGAGAGAGCCAGCAAAGCCACGTCCAGATCTTACTTTTGTCGATGACAGACAAAAACTTCTGCTTTGGGAAACGCTCATGGATCATTTCATCCTACCAGATCATTTCACAGATGCAGATGTGGAGAAAGTCAAGGATGCTACTCTTAGGAAGATGGCGGTTGCATTCAACAACCACAAGAATCGTGTATGGGACCAGTACGTTAAGGGAGGAAAGAAGACTCCATTATTCAAGGGAACACTAGAGAAGCAAAGTGCTCATTGGGACGATTTCGTGAAATTCAAGGAATCGGAATTATCTAAGGAACGGTCAAGAATAAACAAGGCTAATGCCGAAAAAAGGATAAGTTCCATAAGCTGGGGCCAGGTGGCTACGCGGTGGCAATTCCTAAGTGGGATAAGTCTGAGAAAGAGATGGAGGATGCAAGTGTCACTCCATAAACATTGAGCTGGCCCCCAGGTGCAGGACTTGGTTCTATGCGCATGGGGCAGGAGTTGGACCCGAAGACAGGCAAAGTTTCGAAGAAGGCATGTCTGAAAGGAGCCGAAGATAAGCTACTTGTTGCAATAGAAGAGGCTCGATCGGGGTTGTTCCAGCCCAATAGAGAGAACAACGAGCTTACGCGTGCCCTGGGAAATCCTAAACACCCGGGAAGAACACAAGGCAAGGGCGCTATTCCGTGGTATGAGGGGTTTTCGGACTAGAATGCTGACTACAAAACCCGTGTGAGAAAGAAGATTGCGGAGGAGAAGAAGAGGAAGATGGAGGAGGAGCAGAGGAAGCTGGACTATGAACGCCTTCAAGGCCTAGAATCAGCGCACGCGGACTTGGCAGTAAAATTCCAGCGGGAGCAGGTCACTTTTTTGTATTTGTGCAAACAGGGGTGCTTAGCTTGATTTCAATGGGAACTGCACAAAATGCTCATGAATACATCGAATCATTCATTTCCACCACAAGAAAGGAGGTGCCAATAAGTTCAAGGCGTTGCAACATATAAGGGCGAAATCATACAAGCTACGCGCGAATTTGGTTGATTTTGGTGGAACTGCACAAAAAGAACAGATGTTTTATTTAGCATGAGGTGCCATGTCAATGTCTGAAATGATGGCAAACCCTGCCCATTCCACAATCGTAGGCATTTGATATTTTGGAATGGGACAACCTTGTCAAATTTTGCTCATTGATTTTAGCAAGACATGCGTTTGATATTTTCGAATGGGACGCCCTTTGCTGTCAGCAGCGTCGATCAATTTTTTCTTTATTATTTAGTTGTGAAGTAAATATTTCCTCTGACATGTGAGTCGCTGAGATGCATAATCATCGATTGTTTTGAATGTTCTCTATGAATTGCCAGGCCTGTGTGTTTGATTGCAATGTACAGAAACGCTAAAAAGCTGCTCAAACTCATTGTACTCCTTCTGTTCCTTTTTACTTCACACATTGTGAAAGTGCATACTTTTTTTATAAGATTGGTCAAAGTAGAGATACTTTGACTCAGACAAAACTTGTATGCATACTAGAAAGGACCGGAGGGAGTACATGTGAAACTGCTACAAACGAGGTGATCACCCTGGGAATAATGCTAGTACATATTGTTTTGCATCTTCATCCAATGCCAGTGATACAGGAATTCGAACTAATTGAAATAAATTCATTCCTACACGGTCGGATTTCATATAAACATGCCGGATTTTATTACATTTCTTACATTCTTCAACTAAAAAGGGGTGCGCTGGAGGTATAATTAATTAACCGAAGCTACCCACCTGTGTCCCGCAGAGCCGAACAGAAGCTTCAGTGACTTAACTGCATGTGCAGTTGCATAACTGACATGTGGCCTGTTGGGCCCATGTGTCAGTCAGCTAACTACACCAGCAGTTAAGTAGAAGCAGCATTCTTCTCTAGCGCAGCTCTCCGACTCCATGTCGCCGCCAAGAAGCTAACCGGCCGTCAATGGTCAACCCGCCTAGCTTGGCTTCAACCGGAGGGTAGCAGCGATGGCCTTACTTGGACCCGAGCAGCGGCGACCTACCGTGTTCTACTCTTCCTTGTTTTCTGTGTGGCGCGGCCTCGTTGGTAGCGGGGCGGGGCCTCGGCGGAGCCGGCAATGTCCTCTATCTTGTTGCCGGCAGGGTGGGGCACGGCTGAGCCGGCGATGTCCTCTGCCTTGTTGTTGGCGAGGCGGGGCCTCGGTGGAGCCGGGGTGTCCTCTGCCTCGTTGTTGGCGCCGCCGGGCCTCGACGGAGTAGGGCCTCGTCGACGCCAGTGGAGCGGGGAATCGTCGAAGCCGGCATTGTCCTCTGCCTTGTCCTCGGTCTCGCCAAACAGCGCCTCGCCCGCTTCATCGCCCTCTTTGCTGGCCTCTTTGTAGGCGGCCGCAGCCTCCACCACCTGCATGTGGTACCACCAGTGCTCGAGGCGGCCCTTGCGGTCGGAGTGGTACGAGTCGAGCAGCACCTCCTGCTCCGCCCGCTCTGAGGCGATCTGCTCCTCCGCCTGCAGGTGCTCCTGGAGGAGATGGTGGTTGTAGGCGGCGGCGGCCTGCGCCTCCTGAAACTGCTCCTCACGTATCTGCCTCACCCTGTCCATATATTGGGCACGAGCCTCGCTGATGGTCATGGTGCAATGCACCGGCGAGGATGGCACAGAGGAGGGGGTTGGCACCGAATCGTCGACTACCATGTTCTCCATTGGGACGTCGTCGTCCTCCGGCTGCCTGCCGGCCAGCCGGTTGATAGCAATGGCTGCCATCTCCTTGTGGTCTGTCGTCCGCCCGTCCCGAAGAGCGCTGGAGCATGAGGAATCCATGGTGGGCAGTAGTGGTGTGGACAGGAGAAAGGGAACGGATGCGGATGACTGTGGCTATGGCCAGCGCAGCAGTTTATATAGCAATGGTGGGCGGGCGGAGGGACGGACGTGTGGCGCCGGAGTAGCCACCTCGGCAACAGCGTATCATTAATGTGGGCGGCAGATTGACGGACGGACGGCACTTGTGTCATTTAAAGGCGGAGCAATCGCCTGCACCAGGAAGCGGGGCGGGCGGCGCTGACTGTTTCGGGCGGAAAGCACGCGCGGGCGAGGAGATGACTTTACTTGGAGAGGATGTCAATGGGGACCCACCAGGTCCAGAGCCTCACGTACGCAAGTGCCTCCTTATTTTATATATATATAACTATAATTTATTTTTCTTCCTCTTGGTTTCCTGACATCACGGTCCCACACCATTGTCAACCTATGTAGTACTCCCTCCTTTCCGGTTTATATGGCTTATCTCAAAATTTTAGTTTTTCCATTTTATAAGGCTCAATTTGGTTGTTCCCCATCACATGTTCAGACTTCAAGGTGCATTAAATCATTGCATGCAAGTATTAAGAGAAAACTGACCAATGCATGCACTTTATGCATGCATTCATTGCAATTAATGCATTTGTAAACATAATTTTTTGAGGAAAACAAGAGAATTAATTGGGTGCTTTTGCAAACTACAGAAAATATTCCACCACTCATCATCTACCTTGGTTGGTGAGATTTTTGAATTGAGCCTTATAAACCGGAAAGGAGGGAGTAGTCAATAAACGAGAGAATTACACAAGAAGCGGCCGACAGCTGGGACCAAGCAGCTCGAGCAGTATTTGTGTTTTTGAGGTGTGAGCACTTCAGAGTTTTTTGATGTTTAGCCTAGATATTAATTTTTCTCCTCTGAAAAACAACGAAAACATCACTTCAGGTATTAACTGGGCGGGCGGTGGCCCGTCTAGCCCAGGCCAGATATCCAGCCCAGATATTAATTTTTTTTCAAGCTGAAAATGGCTAGCCCAGCTATACTTTGTTTTAGGAATACCCATGCAAGGTCAAGTTGTTATTCCCCGCCCCGTTGGGCTGCAAATCTTTCCTAGGAGGGATGCATTAGTCTTAACAAGAAAATGGGCTTTAAGAAATAATAAATGGGATGTAATTATAAAAATTGGGCAGTAACTATAAAAAATGCACCAAACACGTGATTACTTTATAAAATATTATTTTTGGATATTGAAAATTTTAATTTCATTAATTATTACGAGCGCAATGTTTCGTTGGATTTTTACGCAATATAAATTTATATTGAAATTGTATTTAATCTGACTAGAAATTTGGGGATAAAAATATTTCGGATCCCATCAAAATGAGGGAAATTTTATTGAATTCTGTTTTGAACGATTGGTTGAAATGGGTTGTACTTTTAACATACTGTAAATGGGCTGTAGTAAATTCCATTAGAATTCAAAAATGGGCTACACATTCTTACAAATCTCAAATGGGCTATAAGTTCTCTGCCACACACTTCTGGCCTTACTAAGTTGACGTGTCCCCTAAAAAAGCAGATTTGACGCGTATGCAAGGCTTTGTCAACTTATAGTCAACACACGGTTCTAGCAGCCGTGCTTCTTCTTCAATCTCGGATATTATAGCTTCACCCGCCCAAAAAATGATTCCTCCCCATGACATCTGGGGCGCACCATTTCGGAAGCTGACTTGTGGGCCTACTAAGTTGATGTACCAAGGGCTTTGTCAACTTAGTCAATATAAACGATTCTAGCTGCAGTGACCGTACGATGTCCATCCAACGGTCGTCGTGCTTCTTCAACCTCTGGTCTTCTTGCTCCAGCCGCCCAAAGCAGCGCCAGTCGTGCCGCCTGCTCCTGCCTCCCGTGGCCGGCTGTGCTACCGCGGAGGCCTCACCGCCCCCTACTACTCATACCGCTGGCCAGGCCATCCCTCCACTCACCCACACCCCCTATTATTCTGCGGCGACGGCAGCGCAGCCGAACCAGTGAACCCTCGTACTCCTCTCCGCGTTTGCATCCACTGTCGCGTCTTCCCCGGCTCTGCGTCGTTCCCTTCCTAGGCCTCACCGTCGTCCACCGCCCTGGTACTCTTGGCGTGGCGTGGTCAACGTGGTCAAGGAACGACTTCCATCAAATGTGGATTGTACGTGGAGAGGCTGATAGCTAGGTCCACGGCAGCCGCAAGGAAGTGCCTCCTTATTACACGCAAAATAATTATTCCTCCACCTGACAGCGGGGACCCACCGGACGGGCCGCCGTATTTCGCGAAAAAAATTATTCGCCCCCTGAGTGATGGGACCCACGAGCTACATCTTCGCACGCAAGGAAGTGTGTCCGGGAAAAAAACGATTCACCCCCCTGACTGATGGGACCCACCAGCTACGTCTTCACACGCAAGGAAGTGCCTGACAGTCAGGACCCACCTGGTCGAAGCATACATAGCGTTGTCATTTTGGTCGTGAACATGTACATGCATATATACTGGTGGATGTAGAGGCGCGCATGTGTCATAGTAGAGGCGCGTACGTGTCGTAGTAGAGGCGCGCACGTAGCATGTACACGTACGTACAGCGGCTAGGGTGCAAGAAAGAAAATACGGCCACATATGTGTACATACGGGCGGGGTCTCGAATGCCTACTCGCGCATATGTACGACCAGGGCTCGTGTACATGGCTGGGTCAGAATGGAGAAACAGCATCGTCGTCGTGTTCATGGGGAGGCAACGGAATGCGTCGTGTTCATGGGGAGGCAACGGAATGTGTTGTGTTCATCGGGAGGCAACGGAACGCGTGGGAGCCAACCGGCTGGGTCGGAACGGAATGCGTGGTCGTGTTCATCGGGAGGGCTTGGACGGAACAGGTGATGGAAACGAGGCCTGGCGTATCGCAGAACGGAGGAAACGGCCTTGTGTTCGACCGGCCATGTTCGAAACGGAATCCTGTTCATCGGGAGGGGTCTGGCGTACCGCAAAACGGACGAAACGGACCTCCTATGGTCGAAACGGGGGTCTTGTTGATCGGGAGGGGTGTGGCGTACCACAAAACAGAGGAAACAGACCTCCTACGGTCGAAACGGGGGTCCTGTTGATCGGGAGGGGTGTGGCGTACCGCAAAACGGAGGAAACAGACTTGTGTTGGAGCGCTACGGTCGAAACGGGGGTCCTGTTGACCAGGAGGGGTGTGGCGTACCGCATAACGGGACTCCACAGGATACTGTTCATCTCCACCGTCAACCTCCTCCAGCCTCCACGGGCTCTTGTTCATCCAGCCTCCACCGTGCACTACTCCACCGGCTACTATTCAACCACCCCTCCACGGGCACCCCTCCACCGTCTAATGTTCATCCAGCCCTCCACACCATGGGGTCCTGTTCTACCACCCCTCCACAGGCACCCCTCCACCGTCTACTGTTCATCCAGCCCTCCACCACACCACGGGGTCCTGTTCATCCAGAGGCAACGCCACC
>NC_041386.1:367741060-367800810 GCF_002162155.2 Triticum dicoccoides | reverse complement strand
GCAACACTCACTGTTCATCCTAGAGGTAGCATCGATCGGCTTTAGTTAGCACCAGTAGTGAAGGAATCACTCGATCGGGTTCAGTTAATAGCCATCGATTGATCGCTCAGGTTCAGTAACGCGTAGCCTGCAGTGCAATCGCTCGGGTTCAGTTAGAGCCCAACGCCTCGCTCAGGTTCAGTTAGAACCAACGCCTCGCACACATGCGCGTACGTGTATGAGAGAAACACGCATCGCTCGGCCCTCGACCTCCCACCGTAACCGGGAACTCACCAAAATTTTCCTCCCCCTCGCTTCTACCATGGTTTTTTCCATCATGGACGGCCCAAAGAATGTCATGCAACTGTGTCTCTGGCCCGCCCAGGATGAAAAGCCCATTTTCTGTCATGATTTTTTGTCATAGAAGTAGGAGCCCACCACATCTATGATGATACCGGGTTTTGTCACAATTATCGTCATAGAAGTGTCATATGTATGACAAAAAAATTGTTCGGCCCAAAATGTCACGGATGTGTCTTTTTTGTAGTGAATGCTGCCGAACCTCCATGATGGATACTGGTCGGATGGTCTCTGCGATCGAAAGTGATCTGACAGGCTGACCATGGATTGAATTTTGGGACAACTAGCTCTATGGCATAGACGTCCCTTAGTGCGCGCTTGCGCTCCCTTTTGGGGATATGTGTAGCATATATCATATTCACCGTTTTTACCTCGGGGGGAATTTCTTCTGTCCCACTGTGTTCGGTGGGCGAGGCCCTTCATTATCGTCCTCGTTGGGCGGCCCCTTCCCCTTATGTTCGACGTTTAGCTTGCTGTCCTGTTTAAGGACCGAACAATTCCTGTTGGTATGATTAGCAGGCTTATCAGGGGTGCCATGAATCTGGCAGGGCCGATTGAGTATTCTGTCCAAACTAGATGGACCATCCTTATTTCCTTTGAATGGCTTCTTCCGCTGACCTGGTTTAGAGCCACTGAATCCTGCGTCGGCCGTCGTATCTTTAGTATCTTTGTTATTGCTTCAACGCTTGTGTCTGTTGCATCATGGCTTGCCATTGCCATCCCTGGCTTCGGAGGTGCCAGGGTCGCTGGTGCTATTCTTCTGCGAGCTAGCCAGCTATCTTCTCCCGTGCAGAAGCGGGTCATAAGTGCTGTAAGGGCTGCCATGGACTTCGATTTTTCTTGGATGAGGTGTCAGGCGAGCCACTCGTCTCGGATGCTGTCTTTAAAGGCCGCGAGGGCTTCAGCGTCCGGACAGTCCACAATTTGGTTCTTTTTAATTAAGAACCTGGTCCATAGCTTCCGGGCTGATTCTTCGGGTTGCTGGACTATGTGACTAAGGTCATCGGCGTCTGGAGGCTGAACATAGATTCCTTGGAAGTTGTCTCTAAAGGCGTCCTCCAAGTCTTCCCAGCTGCCAATAGAGTTTTCTGGGAGGCTGTTTAACCAGTGTCGTGCTGGTCCTTTTAATTTTAGCAGGAGGTATTTGATGGCATGGAAATCATCACTGCGGGCCATGTGAATATGGAGAAGAAAATCTTTGATCCATAATACGGGATTTGTAGTACCATCGTATGATTCAATGTTCACGGGTTTAAACCCTTTAGGGAACTGGTGCTCCATCACCTCATCGGTGAAGTATAAGGGGTGTGCGACACCTGTATATATCGGGCGATGTGGCAGCACAGTTCAGATGAAGTCCGAATGTGGTTTTCGGCCCGGGTGGGGTTGTGCCTATCATGCCAGGCCTAATGGTCGTCCTCTCGTGTTGGGGCACGCCCCCTTGACCCATAGATTGATCTTGTCTGACCGGCTCTATTGTCCGGGTCCTTTCGTAGGTCATAGGTATAGCCTGGGCCACTGCCTCCCTACCTCGACGGTAGGGTGGCGCGGGCTGGTGTTCAGCGTAAGTGGCTGGTCTGTCCTATCCACGTGGTGGTTGGTCAGGTTCATCAGCGGGTTTATACTTTGGTGGTATTGGCTCAAGGGCCTCGTCATCGAATTGTGGTAGCAGCTTGCGCTTCGGGTAGCTCTTGGCTGGGCGCTCGAGGCCATATTCCTCGGCTGCCAGGACTTTAGTCCAGCTGTCATTGAGCATATCTTGATCGACTTGGAGTTGATGCTGCTTCTTTTTGAGGCTTCTCACAGTGGAAATTAGCCAGCGCTTAAAGCGCTCTTGTTCGAGGGGTTCCTCTGGCATGATGAAGTCTTCGTTACCGAGGCTCACATCCTCTTCACAGATCGGTAGGTAGTTTCTATCCTCCGAGTCCTCGTTTCGACAGGATCATCAGGGTTGACTTTCACATCTCCCAATCATCTTGTTCGGATATTGGCTCGACAAGGGCTTCGGGGTCTTCGACATTCTCCGGAGTGTTATTGTCTTTGGTGCCGGTATTGCTGTCTTTTTGTGACGCGGTTTTGACTGGCGTCGCTGACGTCGACGCTTAGGAGGTGCTTCAGCAAGCTTGTCCTCAACCAGATCCTTCTTTCCATCGTTGTCATCCTCTTTGGGTGTGTCTACCATGTACACGGCGTATGTGGAGGTGGCTGTCCAACATTCGGTAAACGGAGGGTCTTGGCCTTGTTCATCTCCGGCATCGTCGTCCATGCCGTCAATGTCTTCGGAGGCATAGTCCAACATGTCGGTTAAGTCTTCGATAGTGGCTATGAAGAGGGCGGTGGGTGGGACATAAAATTCCCTGCTCTAAGCCCCTAGTCCGGGCTGGGCGTAATTCGGAAGCGATTCCTCTGTAATGGCAACGTATCACATTAAGTGCAGAGCCTCGTTTAGTAGCGAGGTTTGGGTAGGGAAGCGAGAGTCCACGGGGGCGGCAGAGGTGAGAGCCTCGTGGCCACGCTCGCTTGATGCGAACCTCGAGAATTTGGATCCGGAGTCTAAGGGGGAATCCGGCACTTTAGCAACAAGGGGATCCCAGTTTGCCTTCGGAATTGTCGATGACGCAGTCCCCTCCAGATCTCTGGTAGCAAGTTCCATAATTGCAGGAAGTCCGGCGGGCTCTAGACTCCCGTCTTTGGACCTGGTAGTCTACTCTAGTCCTAAGGCCAGAGCGGCAGTCCGGGTCGCAAACCCTTCAAAGATCAAGTCTCCTCGGATATCAGTGACATAGTTCAGATTTCCAAAACTGATCCGATGACCAGGGGCATAGCTGTCGATCTACTCAAGGTGGCTAGTCAAGCTAGCACGCGGTGCGAAGCTACCGAATACGAAAATTTGGCCAAGGAGGAAAGTCTCCCCCGAAACAGCATCATCATGGATGATCGAGCGATCCATCAAACCTTCTGACGACAGCACAGAGGAACTCTCACTGAAAGCACCAATGTCGGTGTCAAAACCGGTCGATCTCGGGTAGGGGGTCCTGAACTGTGCATCTGAGGATCGAAGGTAACAGGAGGCAGGGGACACAATGTTTACCCAGGTTCGGGCCCTCTTGATGGAGGTAATGCCCTACTTCCTGCTTGATTGACTTTGATGAGTATAGGGGTTACAAGAGTTGATCTACCTCGAGATCGTAATGGATAAACCCTAGATGTCTAGCATATCTAATTATGATTGCCTCTACAAACTAAACCCTCTGGTTTATATAGACATCGGAGGGGCCTAGGGTTGTACAAAGTCGGTTTACAGAGAAAGGAATCTTCACATCCGAACGCCAAGCTTGCCATCCACGTAAAGGAGAGTCCCATCCGGACACGGGGGAAGGCCTTCTATCATGTATCTTCTTGGCCCATTAGTCCGTCCCATATCACATAGCCTGGATGCCCGGGGACCCCCTAATCTAGGACTCCCTCAACAACCACTGATACGTCTCCAACATATCTATAATTTTTTATTGTTCCATGCTATTATATTATCTGTTTCGGATGTTTATTGGGATTTAATATGAATCCAAATGGAACGAAACCTTCGCTAGGATCTTTCTTGGAACAAACACAATCTAGGATCTTGGAGTGGAAGTCAGAGACGCATCAAGGCGGCCACGAGGTAGGATGGCACGCCCAGGGGGGTAGGCGTGTCCCCCACCCTCGTGGGCCCCTCGTAGCTCCACCGACGTACTTCGTTCACCTATATATACTCTTATACCCTAAAAACATCCAGGAGAGCCACGAAACCACTTTTCCACCACCGCAACCTTCTGTACCTGTGAGATCCCATCTGGGGACCTTTTCCAGTGATCTGCCGGAGGGGGAATCGGTCACAGAGGGCTTCTACATCAACACCATAGCCTCTCCGATGATGTGTGAGTAATTTACCACAGACCTTCGGGTCCATACTTATTAGCTAGATGGCCTCTTCTCTCTCTTTGATCTTCAATACAAAGTTCTCCTCGATGTTCTTGGAGATCTATCTGATGTAATATTCTTTTGCAGTGTGTTTGCCAAGATCCGATGAATTGTGGATTTATGATCAAGTTTATCTATGAACAATATTGGGTTCTTCTCTGAATTCTTATATACATGATTTGATATCTTTCAAGTCTCTTCGAATTATCGGTTTAGTTTGGCCTACTAGATTGATCTTACTTGCAATGGGAGAACCGCTTAGCTTCGGGTTCAATCTTGCGGTTTCCTTTCCTAGTGACAGTAGGGGCAGCAAGGCACGTATTGTATTGTTGCCATCGAGGATAAAAATATGGGATTTATATCATATTGCTTGTGTTTATCCCTCCACATCATGTCATCTTGCCTAAAGCATTACTCTGTTCTTATGAACTTAATACTTTAGATGCATGCTGGATAGCGGTTGATGTGTGGAGTAATAGTAGTAGATGCAGAATTGTTTTGGTCTACTTCACATGGACGTGATGCCTATTTTTCATAACCATGCCTAGATATTCTCATAACTATGCACTCTTCTATCAATTGCTCGGCAGTAATTTGTTCACCCACTGTAATACTTGCTATCATGAGAGAAGCCAGTAGTGAAACCTATGGCTCCCAGGTCTATTTTATATCATATAAGTTTCCGATCTACAATTGTAGTTTACTATTTATTTATTTTTGCAATCTTTACTTTTCAATCTATACAACAAAAATACAAAAATATTTATCTTATTATCTTTATTAGATCTCACTATTGCAAGTGGCCGTGAAGGGATTGACAACCCCTTTATCATGTTGATTGCAAGGTTCTTGATTGTTTGTGCGGTTACTAGGCGACTTGCGTGTAGTCTCCTACTGGATTGATACCTTGGTTCTCAAGAACTAAGGGAAATATTTATGCTACTTTGATGCATGACCCTTTCCTCTTCAAGGGAAAACCAACGCATGCTCAAGAGGTAGCAAGAAGGCTTTCTGGTGCCGTTGCCGGGGAGATCTACGCTCAAGTCAAGACATACCAAGTACCCATCATAAACTCTTCTCCCTTGCATTACATTATTTGCCATTTGCCTCTTGTTTTCCTCTCCCCCACTTCACCCTTGTCGTTTTATTTCCCCCTTTTTCCTTTGCCTTCTCTCATTGTCCTCTTATTTCCTTAAGCTCGCCGTTCTATTGCTATGGCCGAACCAAAAGGGGCTAAGGGTTTCCCGGGTTTTAATACCTTGGATAATCCTTCTACCATTCCAAAGCTCATAAATAATGATGCTATGGAAAGACCTACCGAGGTTATCAATGAGAGTTTAAATAATTTTGATGAAGATGACCCCAGAATTTTTCGTTATTTCTTTGATGAATCTTTGAAATATGCTTGGGATAGGCTGTTAAGGATCCGAGCCAGCTATGTACCTCAATATCAAATTGAGATATACTTAAAAAGCTTTTATGTCGGCTTACCCTCTTCTTTCAAGCAAGTTTTAGATTCTATTTTTGAAGAAGGTTTTCTTGAGGGGGATGCCATCAATACATACGAAAAGATGAAAGCTATATTTGGGTACCCCATGAGTGAAAAAGTTGAATCCACCTCTCTTTTGTGTTTTTATCAAAACGAAATTATCAAAGAAATGAAGGTTAGCTTAGATGCAAATTTTTGTAGTGTGATTAATCTTTCCTCTACCATTAATGTCCACGTGCTTTCACAAAATAGGAAGATAAGTGCTCCAGATAAGAAAGTCTCTCTTTATCACCAAAAGGGAAAGGATGACAATACCTAGATCTATTCTTGCTTTTATGCCTAGCTAGGGGCGTTAAACGATAGCGCTTGTTGGGAGGCAACCCAATTTTATTTTTGTTCCTGTTTAGTAATAAATAAATCATCTATCCTCTGTTATGATTGTGTTTTTTATGTGTTAATTAGTTTTTTTGCCAAGTAAAGCCTTTAGGATCTCCTTGGGTGATTGTTGTTTGATCTTGCTGAAAAAAATAGAAAGTATGCACTAACGAGAATAATTTTCATTTTTTACCAGAGACCGATAAAATACCAATTCCAACTGAAGTATATCAATATACAAATTATTTAGGTCGTCCTAATGTTTCAGAATTTTTGGAGTTACAGAAGTATTTGAAACCTCCATATTGCTACAGACTATTCTGTTTTTGACAGATTCTGTTTTTCGTGTGTTGTTTGCTTATTTTGATGAATCTATGGCTAGTATCGGGGGGTATGAACCATACAGAAGTTGGAATACAGTAAGTTTAACACCAATATAAATAAAGAATGAGTTCATTACAGTACCTTAAAGTGGTGATTTGTTTTCTTATACTAACGGAGCTCATGAGATTTTCTGTTGAGTTTTGTGTTGTGAAGTTTTCAAGTTTTTGGGTAAAGATTTGATGGATTTTGGAAAGAGGAGTGGCAAGAGCCTGGAGATTCCCAAGGAACCCCATGGTAAAATTCAAGGATAACCAAAAGACTAAGCTTGGGGATGCCCCGGAAGGCATCCACTCTTTCGTCTTTGTCTATCGGTAACTTTACTAGAGGCTATATTTTTATTCACCACATGATATGTGTTTTCCTTGGAGTGTCTTGTATGATTTGAGTCTTTGCTTTTTGGTTTACCACAATCATCCTTGCTGTACACACCTTTTGGGAGATACACACATGAATCGGAATTATTTAAAATACTCTATGTGCTTCACTTATATCTTTTGAGCTAGATAATTTTGCTCTAGTGCTTCACTTATACTTTTAGAGCACAGTGGTGGTTTTATTTTATAGAAATTATTGATCTCTCATGATTCACTTATATTATTTGAGAGTCTTTTAGAACATCATGGTAATTTTCTTTGGTTATGAAATTAGTCCTAATATGATAGGCATCAAAGATGGGGATAATAAAAACTTTCACATAGAGTGCATTGAATACTATGAGAAGTTTGATACTTGATGATTGTTTTGAGATATGAAGATGGTGATATTAGAGTCATGCTAGTTGAGTATTTGTGAATTTGAGAAATACTTGTGTTGAGGTTTGCGAGTCCCGTAGCATGCACGTATGGTAACCGTTGTGTAACAAATTTGAAGCATGAGGTGTTTCTTTGATTGTCCTCCTTATGAGTGGCGGTCGGGGACCATCGATGGTCTTTTCCTACCAATATATCCCCCTAGGAGCATGCGCGTAGTGCTTGGTTTTGATGACTTGTAGATTTTTGCAATAAGTATGTGAGTTCTTTATGACTAATGTTGAGTCCATGGATTATACGCACTCTCACCCTTCCATCATTGCTAGCCTCTTCAGTACCGTGCATTGCCCTTTCTCACCTCAAGAGTTGGTGCAAACTTCACCGGTGCATCCAAACCCCGTGATATGATACGCTCTATCACACATAAGCCTCCTTATATCTTCCTCAAAACAGCCACCATACCTACCTATTATGCCATTTACATAGCCATTCCAAGATATATTGCCATGCAACTTTCCACCATTCCGTTTATTATGACACGCTTCATCATTGTCATATTTCCTTGCATGATCATGTAGTTGACATCATATTTGTGGCAAAGCCACCGCTCATAATTTTTTGATACATGTCACTCTTGAATCATTGCACATCCCGGTACACCGCCGGAGGCATTCATATAGAGTCATATTTTGTTCTAGTATCGAGTTGTAATTTCTGAGTTGTAAATAAATAGAAGTGTGATGATCATCATTATTAGAGCATTGCCACGTGTGAGGAAAAAATGAGAAAGGCCAAATAAAAAAAGAGAAGGCCCCCAAAAAATAAAAAAAATGAGAGAAAAGGAGAGAAGGGACAATGTTACTATCCTTTTTCCACACTTGTGCTTCAAAGTATCACCATAATCTTCATGATAAAGAGTCTCTTATTTTGTCACTTTCATATACTAGTGGGAATATTCATTATAGAACTTGGCTTGTGTATTCCAACAATGGGCTTCCTCAAAATGTCCTAGGTCTTCGTGAGCAAGCAAGTTGGATGCACTCCCACTTAGTTTCTTTTGTTGAGCTTTCATACATTTATAGCTCTAGTGCATCTGTTGCATGGCAATGCCTACTCCTTGCATTGACATCAATTGATGGGCATCTACATAGCCCATTGATTAGCCACGTTGATGTGAGACTTTCTCCATTTTTTGTCTTCTCCACACAACCTCCATCATCATATTCTATTTCACCCATAGTGCTATGTCCATGGCTCACGCTCATGTATTGCGTGAAAGTTGAAAAAGTTTGAGAATACTAAAGTATGAAACAATTGCTTGGCTTGTCATCGGGGTTGTGCATGATAGGAGCATTTTGTGTGACGAAAATGAAGCATGGCCAAACTATATGATTTTGTAGGGATGAGCTTTCTTTGGCTATGTTATTTTGAGAAGACATAATTGCTTACTTAGTATGATTGAAGTATTATTATTTTTATGTCAATATTAAACTTTTGTCTTGGTTTTCGGATCTGAATATTCATGCCACAATAAAGAAAATCACATTGAAAATTATCTTAGGAAGCATTCCACATCAAAAATTCTGTTTTTATCATTTAACTACTTGAGGACGAGCAGGAATTAAACTTGAGGATGCTGATACGTCTCCAATGTATCTATAATTTTTGAATGTTCCATGCTATTATATTATCTGTTTTGAATGTTTAATGGGCTTTAATATGCTCTTTTATATTATTTTTGGGACTAACCTATTAACCGGAAGCCCAGTGCCAGTTTCTGTTTTTGCCTATTTCAGTGTTTCACGGAAAAGGAATATCAAACAGAATCCAAACAGAACGAAACCTTCGCGAGGATCTTTCTTGGATCAAATGCAATCCAAGAGACTTGGAGTGCAAGTCAGAGATGCAACAAGGAAGCCACGAGGTAGGAGGGCGCGCCCAGGGGGTAGGCATGCCCCCACCCTCGTGGGCCCCTCGTAGCTCCAATGACGTACTTCTTTCGCCTATATATACTCTTATACCCTAAAAACATCCATGAGAGTCATGAAACAACTTTTCCACCGCCGCAACCTTTTGTATCCGTGAGATCCCATCTGGGGACCTTTTCGGGCAATCTGCCGGAGGGGGAATCAATCACGGAGGGCTTCTACATCAACACCATAGCCTCTCCGATGATGTGTGAGTAGTTTACCACGGACCTTCGGGTCCATAGTTATTAGCTAGATGGTTTCTTCTCTCTCTTTGATCTTCAATACAAAGTTCTCCTCGATGTTTTTGGAGATCTATTTGTTGAAATATTCTTTTGCGGTGTGTTTGTCGAGATCCGATGAATTGTGGATTTATGATCAAGTTTATCTATGAACAATATTTGGTTCTTCTCTGAATTCTTATATGCATGATTTGATATCTTTACAAGTCTCTTCGAATTAATGGTTTAGTTTGGCCTACTAGATTGATCTTTCTTGCAATGGGATAAGTTCTTAGCTTTGGGTTCAATCTTGCGGTGTCCATTCCCAGTGATAGTTGGGGCAGCAAGGCGCATATGTATTGTTGCCATCGAGGATAAAAAGATGGGTTTTATATCATATTGCTTGAGTTTATCCTTCTACATCATGTCATCTTGCCTAAAGCATTACTCTGTTCTTATGAACTTAATACTCTAGATGCATGCTGGATAGCGGAAGAGTGTGGAGTAATAGTAGTAGATGCAGAATTGTTTCGGTCTACTTAACACATACGTAATGCCTATATTGCATAATCATGCCTAGATATTCTCATAACTATGCGCTCTTCTATCAATTGCTCGGCAGTAATTTGTTCGCCCATCGTAATAATTGCTATCATGAGAGAAGCCACTAGTGAAACCTATGGCCCCCGAGTCTATTTTATATCATATAAGTTTCCGATCTACAATTCTAGTTTACTATTTATTTTATTTTGCAATCTTTACTTTTCAATCTATACAACAAAAATACCAAAAATATTTATCTTATTATATTTATCAGATCTCACTTTTGCAAGTGGCCGTGAAGGGATTGACAACCCCTTTATCGCGTTGGTTGCAAGGTTCTTGATTGTTTGTGCAGGTACTAGGCGACTTGCGTGTAGTCTCCTACTGGATTGATACCTTGGTTCTCAAAAACTGAGGGAAATACTTACGCTACTTTGCTGCATCACCCTTTCCTCTGCAAGGGAAAACCAACGCATGCTCAAGAGGTAGCAACACCGACTGCATGTGGCCAAAACATGTATGTATGACAGGGTTGTGTAATGTTTTAAATAATGAATTCATGACTCTGATGTGGCACCTGCCTCACAAAACGGTGAACCCACACGGTGGCTCACGACTCATAGTGTACTGCCAGCCACGCCCCCCACCAAGACGCGCGCGCGCACACACACACACTGCGCATCCAACACAACTATGATGCATGTTAAATTTTCCCGCGGTGCACATGTGTTACCAAAGGAGGGATGTTTTAATTTTGAAAAAATAGATCATTAAGATGTTTTAGTACATTGATTGATTTTCTAGGGGTATAATGTGCAAACATCAAATTTGAGCTACATACACACGTGACAGTGCACCGAAATGGATTGAAAAAACACATGTGTCTCACTGGGTGCATATGTTTTCTCCCCGTGCAAGAAACTCAAACATTGAGAATCTTGAATTTTAAAATCTAGTACATCCCAAACTTATTTGAAATTCATGAAACTTATTGTGTTGTCATATGGACACCAATACACAGTGGCATTGTAATTTTTTTGTCAAATTTGAGACAAGTTTTGATGTAATCTTTATCTTCTTACAAACAAGATATTATTAATAATTGGGAACCAATATTGCAAACGGATCATTTATTCGAACCGTGGGCGTTAGACTAACAATGGATACGTGTGATGCTTCGGTTCAGCAATAAAGCGCCAGCATTAATCATCAAAATAGAAAAACAATATATGTGCCACCACGTGACCCGTGTGCCGTGCAAGCAGGCGTGAGTTGACAAGATGCATGCGTGCAGCCCGCCGCGTAGGCAGGCCAGGAGGCGTGCGTGCAGGTGTGTGAATTGACGGGAGGCATGCTCGCTATGTCGTGTCATCGGGAAGCGTGCGAATAGATGTGGGAAATGACGGTAGGCATGCTAGCAGTCCAGAGCGCAGGCTCGCCAGTGGTTTGATCGTTGCCTGCCTCTCTCCCACTACTCCATATTAATGGTGAGCCCGAGAGGCTTCACCCTCCATCCTCGCCACACACATAATCCTCTGTCTCCGCTAGCATCCTTGACACCGCTCTCAGTCCTCAAAGACGTCAGTGTATGAGGATGGCGCTGAAGCGCCCCATCAGAGGGAGTGGCAACGCTGGGGCTGCTGAAGCACCGGAGCACAGCATGGAGATGGAGACAGAGGTTTTCGTCGCTACCGGCGAGGCATTGCTGCACCCTGATGTCGTCGACGGCGTCGTGCTTCCGCAGCCAGAGCTGGAGGTCCACACTGACTCCGATGACGACTCCGGCGATGACTCCGACGACGACAGAGAGCCTGTTAGTCATCTATACCCATTTATGTGTTAAATAGATCCTAGGGTTTCTCTAGTTACTCCTGCGTCCTGCCTCCCCCTTTTTGAAATAGAAATCCTATGGTTATGTTCTCCCAATCCATGAGTAAGTTTTGTTAAGTGTATTGATTGTTTGAATGGTACAAGTGATTAGTTGTTTCATCTGTGCAAATGATTTCTGCTAATAATCCTACTAGGGTTAGTGTTCGTGCTAATAATTCCTAGCCAGGTCTTGACAATTGATTTTGAATGACCTACATATATGTTTGTGCCATTATTTTCTTCAAGATTGGTATGTACATAGACGATTGTGCTTCAAAATCAAACCATAATCTCTGGATATGTCAAAAAAATAGCTGTGAATTCCTAATCCTACTTTACAGCATGTAAACATTGATTTGATGCCAAATTTTGGAAAGTGCCAATTGTTCGCTAGAGATTAGTTTATATTCCAAATTTGATGCAGCAGTTTTTTACTATATGTATAGGTGCTGTCTGACGATGTCGACAGCAAGGATGAAGATGGCCAGAGGAGGTACAAGAGGCAAATACTGAGGGAGGTTTATGCGAGAATGCATAACAGGCGTATGAGGACCTGGGACGGCGGCTTTCGATGTCCATTTTGCAACCAAAAGCTTCATCATGTTTATGAAAGTGTTTTGGCACATGCAAGAGGACGAGTGATGTGAACTGAGGACCCGATCTTTCGATGAGAGGGGATAACTACGATTTTGGGTGGGACTTGACCCTCATGATCCGGCTACCAACCGTACAGGGAGAACCGTACACGACTGATATCCACGGCAATCGCTGAACCAACTCCACGGTGTTATCGACCGAGCCAACGACACGATCGACCTATCCACGAAGGATTTTTCCTGCAAGCAAATCGAAGAACATGCAAGAAAATAATAGCCAAGCAATCTCAAAATTGCGAATATGCTAGATGGGATTAATCTCACAAGATGGGGTTCCGATAGGATGTCTTGATGGTCGCACTAGCCTCTATGAGTGAAGACAAATAAAAGTAGCAATATAGCTAAACTTCTCTAAACAAAACCCGAGTCTAACCCTAAACGTGCTAGCTATTTATTGAAGGAGTTAACGACGGGGCCGGGATGCGTAGATCTCTTGGACGGACGTAGATGCGTATCCATTCTGGTGTTATGTTGGTGTCGCCCGCTCCTAGGCCGATGGGCCCTAGCACTAGGGATGGGCCATAGCTCCTCGTCTATGTTGCATGTGTGTTTGCCACAAGCAAAACTCCTCAAAAAAAGACACATCCGTGACATTTTGGGCCGAATGAAAAAAATTATGTCATACTTATGACACTTCTATGACGATAATTGTGACAAAACCAAGTACCATCATAGATGTGGTGGGATCCTACTTCTATGACAAAAATCATGATAGAAAATGGGCTTTTCGTCCTGGGCAGGCTGGAGACGCAGCTGCATGACATTCTTTGGGTCGTCCATGACAGAAAAAACCGTGGTAGAAGCGAGGGCGCAGAAAATATCAGGGAGTCCCAGGTTACGGTGGGTGGTCGGGGGCCGAGCGATGTGTGTTTCTCTTGTACGTACGTGTGTGTGTGTGTATGAGGCATTGGGATCTAACTGAACCCGAGCGAGGCGTTGGGCTCTAACTGAACTCGGGCGATTGCACTATAGGATACGCGTTACTGAACCCGAGGGATCGATCGATGGCTCTTAACTGAACCCGATCGAGCGATTCCTTCACTACTGCTGGTAACTGAAGCCGATCGATGCTGCCTCTGGATGAACAGTGAGCGTTGTTGGGAGGTTGGATGAACAGTTCCCGGTGGGGGTGGATGAACAGGACCCCGTGGTGTTGCCTCGTGATGAACAGTACCCTGATCGATCGAGCCGGTTGGGGCTGGATGAACAGGACCCCGTGGAGCGCAGGATGAACAGGACCACCCCGTGGAGGGTAGGAGGAACAGGAGACGATGGAGGGCAGGTTGAGCAGTATCCCGTGGAGGGGTGGTTGAACAGGAGCCCGTGGAGAGGGATGGTTGAACAGTAGCTGGCGGAGTAGCGCGCGGTGGAGGCTGGATGAACAGGAGCCCATGGATGAATAGTCGCAGGTGGAGGCTGGAGGAGGTCGACTGTGGATGAACACTAGCCCGTGGAGGCTGGAGGGGGTCGACGGTGCAGATGAACAGTATCCCGTGGAGTCCCATTTTGCGGTACGCCACACCCCTCCCGATGAACAGGACCCCCATTTCAACCGTAGCGCTCCAACACAAGTCCGTTTCCTCCGTTTGCGGTATGCCACACCCCTCCCGATCAACAGGACCCCCATTTCGACCGTAGGAGGTCCGTTTCCTCCGTTTTGCGGTACGCCAGACCCCTCCTGATGAACAAGATCTCGTTTAGAATGTGGCCGCTCGAACACAAGGCCGTTTCCTCCGTTCTGCGGTATGCAAGGCCTCGTTTCCATCGGCTGTTCCGTCCAAGCCCTCCTGATGAACACAACGACGCATTCTGTTCCGACCCAGCCGGTTGGCTCCTCATGAACACGACGACGACGTTGTTTCTCCGTTCTGACCCAGCCATGTACGCAAGCCCTGGTCGTACGTATGCGTGAGTAGGCGTTCGAGACCCTGCCCGTATGTACGTACGTGGTTGTATTTTCTTTCTTGCACACTGGCCGCTGTACGCACATGTACATGCTACGTGCGCGCCTCTAGTACGACACGTGCACGCCTCTACATCGACCAGTATGTACGAACACGTTCGTGACCAGAATGACAACGCTACGTACGCTTCGACCAGGTGGATCCCAACTGCCAGGCACTTCCTTGCCTGTGAAGATGTAGCTGGTGGGTCCCAGCAGTCAGGGGGCGAATCGTCTTTTTACCCGGACGCACATCCTTGCGTGTGAAGATGTAGCTGATAGGTCCCAGAAGTCAGGGGGAAACGTTTTTTTCGCAAAATACAGTTGCCCGTCCGGTGGGTCCCTGCTGTCAGGTGGAGGAATAAATATTTTGCGCGTAATAAGGAGGCACCTCCTTACAGCCGCCGTGGACCCAGCTGTCAGCCTCTCCACGTACAGTACTATTCCGATGGAAATTGTTCCTTGACCATGTTGACCACGCCGCGCTGAGAGCACCAGGGTAGTGGACGACGGCGAGGCCTAGGAAGGGGACGACGCGGAGCCGGGGAAGATGCGGTAGTGGAAGCCCACGCAGAGAGGAGTACGAGGGTTCACTGGTTCGGCTGCGGTGTGAGGCTGCCATCGCCGCAGGGCCTGGCCAGCGGTGCGGATAGTAGGGGGCGGTGAGGCCTCTGCGGCAGCACAGCCGGCCATGGGAGGCAGGAGCATGCGGCACGACCAGCGTTGCTTTGGGCGGCTGGAGCAAGAAGACCAGAGGTTGAAGAAGCACTACGGCCGTTGGATGGACATCATACAGTCAGTGGAGGTAGAATCGTTCATATTGACTAAGTTGACAAAGCACTCCGTCCCCGTCAACTTAGTAGGCCGACAAGTCAGCCTCCCACCAAGGTGGGTCCCAACTAGCAGGGGGAGTATTCATTTTTTTGTGCATAGTAAGGAGGCACCTCCGGTGGGGCCGAGCTGACAGCAGGGGGAACATTTTTTCGTGAAATACGTTGGCCCGTCCGGTGGGTCCCAGTAGTCACGGGGGAAACGTTTTTTCGCCAAATATGGTGGCCCATCCGGTGGGTCCCTCCAATCAGGTGGAGGAATAATTATTTTCCGTGTAATAAGGAGGCACTTCCTTGCGGCTGCCCTGGACCCAGCTGTCAGCCTCTCCATGTACAGTACTCTTTCGATGGAAGTCGTTCCTTGACGACGCCGCGCCGAGAGCACCAGGGCGGTGGACGACGGCGATGCCTAGGAAGGGGATGACGCAGAGCTGGGGAAGACGCGGCAGTGGATGCCCACGCGGACAGGAGTACGAGGGTTCACTGGTTCGTTGCGGTGTGAGGCTGTCATCACCACAGAATAACATGGGGTGTGGGTGAGTAGAGGGTTGGCCTGGCCAGCGGTCGGAGTAGTAGGGGGCGGTGAGGCCTCCGCCGCATTGCAGCCGGCCACGGGAGGCAGGAGCACGAGGCATGATCGGCGCTGGTTTGGGCGGCTGGAGCAAGAAGACCAGAGGTTGAAGAAGCACTATAGCCGTTGGATGGACATCGTACGGTCACTGGATCTAGAATCGTGCATATTGACTAAGTTGACAAAGCCCTCCGTCCCCATCAACTTAGTAGGCCCACAAGTCAGCCTGCCACTATAATGGGTCCCAGCTAGCAGGGGAGTATTCATTTTTTGTGCGTAATAAGAAGGCACTTCCTTGCATGCGAAGATATAGCTAGTGGGTCCAAGCTGTCAGCGGCGGTAACATTTTTTCGTGAAATATAGAGGCCCTTTCGATGGGTCCCAGATGTCAGGTGGAGGAATCATTATTTTGGGCGTAGTAAGGAGGCATTTTCTTGCGTGTGGCCATGGACCCAGCTGTCAGCCTCTCCACGTATAGTCCACTTCAGATGCATGTCGGTCGTTGACCATGTTGACCAGGCCGCGCCGAGAGCACCAGGGCAGTGGACGACGGCGAGGCCTAGGAAGGGAACGACACGGAGGCAGGGAAGACTCGGCAGTTGTTTCCCACGCGGAGGGGAGTACGACTATACGAGGGTTTACTGGTTCGTTTGCCGTCCCCGGAGAATAACAGCAGGTGTGGGTGAGTAGAGGGATGGCTAGGCCAGCGATGGGAGTACGATGGGGCGGTGAGGCCTACGCAGCAGCAAAGCCGGCTGCGGGGAGGAGAGAGCAGGCAGTCCCGCCGGCGCTTGTTTGAGCGGCTGGAGCAGGAAATGCAGAGATTGAAGAAGCATGACGGCCGTTGGATGGACATCCAACAGTCACTGCTTGTGCGTCAACCTTTTTTTAGGAAAGCCTCACATTTGTGGAAAACATCATACAGCCCATCTGCCATTATTTCTAATAATTTACAGCCGATTTGCTAATTCTTAAGGTTTTTTTGGAGCCCATATTCTTTTTGTTAGCATTCCAGCCCATATTGTGGCCATGGTTAAAAAATATACGAAATTTGGCATATTTCGGTGCGGTCCGAACTATTTTTAATCCCGAAATTTCGAGTCACATTCAAACTGATTTTAAAAATAAATGTATATCAATATAAAATCCAACAAATTGTCCATGCATAAAAATCAATGCAATTTAAAATCTCGAAATGAAAAAAAGAAATTTGAAACTAATTGTCGGTTTCATGTGTTTTAAAAATGTACAACCCATTTCTCATTATAGATAGGCCATTTTCTCGGCCAGCCGAATGAAGCTCTCCCCGTCTGGAAAGATTTGCAGCCCAACAGGCCTGACGAAGTGACTTACTTGGCAAATCACAAAAAAAACTGGGTTGTGGCCGTGGACACAGCTGCGGTCGTGGACCCATCTGTCAGCCTCTCCATGTATAGTACTCTTCCGTTGGAAGTCGGTCGTTGACCACATTTACCACGCCGTGCCAAGAGCACCAAGGCGGTGGACGACGGCAAGGCCTAGGAAGGGGATGACGCGGAGCCGGGGAAGACACGGCAGTGGATGCCCACGTGGAGAGGAGTATGAGGGTTCACTGGTTCGGCTGAGGTGTGAGGCTGTCGTCGCCACAGAATAACTGGGGGTGTGGGTGAGTAGAGGGATGGCCTGGCCAGCGGTGGAAGTAGTAGGGGGCGGTGAGGCCTCCGCGGCATCACAGCCGGCCACGGGAGGCCGGAGCACGCGGCACGACCGGCGTTGGTTTGGGCGGCTGGAGCAAGAAGACCAGAGGTTGAAGAAGCACTACTGCCGTTGGATGAACATCGTACGGTAACTGGAGCTAGAATCATTCATATTGACTAAGTTGACAAAGCCCTCCGTCCCCGTCAACTTGGTAGGCCCACAAGTCAGCCTCCCACAATGCTGGGTTCCAGCTGGCAGGGGGAGTATTCTTTTTTTGTGCGTAATAAGGAGGCACGTCCTTGCGTGCGAAGATAGTTGGTGGGTCCGACCTGTCAGCGGGGGGCATGTTTTTTTCGCGAAATACAGAGGCCCTTCCGGTGGGTCCCAGATGTCAGGTGGAGGAATCAAAGACTTGAGAAGGCATACAGAACAAGCTAGTGTGCCAGTAAAGAGACGTTACTGAGTTCTAGAAAAAAGAGAGATGTGCTCCTGTAGCTGGTTCGAATACAAACCTAGACTATGACTATATATTGTGATATGCTACTCTCAAGTAATGAAACTGACATATCCAACATTCGCTTCTCCTCTTCTCTACTTACTCTGCCTAGCATCAGAAGCTCTGGCCGTAGCAACCATGTCCGCTGGCTTCTCGTCCACCTGCTCTTCAGCAGGCAACAACCAAATATGCGCCAAGTCGCCACCCGTACGATCGCTTGTGGGTCTCATCACACCCCCCCACCGGCACGCGCACCGCAGCCGGTTGCTCATCGCAACCCGCTGCCGTTGGTGTGGTGCCACTGCTGCAAATCACGCAGAGTCATTCGCCGCGTCACAACCACAATCCTCAACCCTGGCTGAGTCTTCTACAAATGCCCGAATCATGGGGTAATAATATGTTTAAGTGTTGTTCTGCTGCTTCCAATTGCTGATTTTTTAATAGTTTGGTTGATGATCTTCCAATTTGATTCATGCAGAAAAGGGAAGATTCGTGTGATTTGTATTTCTGGGAAGTTGCTGATGTGGGCGAGTGCAACTACGCTGATTATTTGGTTAGCTGAGGAATCCCAATACCAGCAGGTTGGGGTGTTGGACAAGTAACTGAAGGAACGGCAGAAGAGGAAGATGCAGAGCAGAAGGTTAAAGATGCAGTTCCTCTGATCATGGCCAAGCAACAGCTGCTGAACGGCCTTGACAGCAATGCGGAGATGAAAGAGCTTGTGAAGATAATGGGCAAAATCGATGTGCTCTGTAGGATGATTGTCTCTTTATTTGCAGTGTATGTAGCACTCGTGATGTATTCAGTGGTTATGACATGAGCACTTTGCTGAAACTAGTAATGATTTCTATTAACGGAAATCAGGGGGTATCCCCTTTTTCTCATAAATAAATAAATAGTAGAGGCCCTTTTGGTAATAAATAAATAAATTAGCAGAGGACCTGTCGGGTCAGCTTTGTTCTCATTCGAGCAAATTGCAGTCCAACAGCAAACTATGTCATCAAATTCAAGTTTCACAGCCAAATATGAGTACAACTAAACAACATTGTCATCATGTTTTAGTCATCATACAATCACCGAACACAAATCAGCATACATAACAAGTGATGTTCTCATAGGAAAATACTAAACAACATGTTCATCAGGTTTCAGTTGTCATAGCAAACACAATTTCACATAGTAGATAAAAAACATCTTCTGATAGGCAAATACGACAAAAGCAATGTAATCATCATCCATAGCAGCAGTGTCAACATCTTCGCCATGTGTATCAGTCTGAATCGTAATTCCCCATGGTGTCATCATCTTCTTCGTCCTCAACGTCCTCGAACATTGGCTTCTTCTTGATCAACTCTTGTATGTCCACAGCACGACAGGCAATCTTTTCGCCGGCGTCATTAACGTGATGGTTCTCAAAGATATTAGGAACATCTGTGTTATCTTGTACATCAGGAGCAATGTAAGCATCATCTTGTTGTGCAACTTCATTAAACGAATTCCTCTGCTCAAACCTTTGCACTACTCTCCAGTCATCGCTATGTGCAAATGTGTCTTCCAAGAAAAATATCTGTGTTGCTTGATTTACCAAAATAAAAGGCTCGTTGTTCTGGTACGCCGTCTTGACATTGATGGATTTGAAATAATCATCAGCTCTGGGTTTTGCGATCCTGGAAAACAGGTTATACCAACGACAACACAACAGAACCACACACTGATGGTCCTCAAAACTGGAGATATACTGCAACTGAACAATGTCTGTTATGTTAGCATACATTTCAGTTGTCTCTTTGTCATATGTATCCATGCTCATGATGGCACTGTTTTGTGTCTTCCTGCCTTCGTCTCGTGCAAGGGTGTTGCAGCGCACATCTCCAACGATGCAAGATTCATAATGTCTTACCCGAGTATCAGGACCCATTGCTAGTGAGTAAAGGGCATCATCAACTGCCTGCCCATCCTCCCGCATCTTATTAACCTATGGTTAGAAAATAGACAAGTTGATCATCTTATGTACTCAATATATTAAAAAACTGACAGTGCAATTCAAAAGCTTACATGGCTCTTGAACCATTTCGCAAATCCTGCCATAATCAGTTTGTCAATGTTTCTTGGATTTTGCAGAAGTAACTCCTTTTTGTAGATGCTACACAACATAGTGATCGCGTCAAATATCTAAATATATAAGAATGTGCTACAAGTTTAGTAGATTACGATGTATAAGCTGCAGTACTTAGCACTTACTTGATATAAGGTAGTATCTCAGGACAGTTATTCAACACATACCAAACATTTTGTCCTAATCTTTAGGTTTGTCCTCTTGTCGACTCTTCCCTGTAACTCGAACAGAATAATCGAAAACATTAAGCCCGGGATTGTCTTCATCCACGTCTTTGCTAAGCTGATCAGCTGTTTCAATGTATTTTGAGCATAATGTCAACGCTTCTATAGCAATGTAGGCCCCTGCAATGGAACCCTCGGGTCTAGCTTTTGTTCCTAACATAGCCCTTGAAAGTGCCTAGCCGCCTTTCAATAGGGTACATCCAGCCATACTGTACTGGACCTCTAAGTAGTGCCTCATCAGGTAGATGAACAGCCAAATGCACCATCACATCAAAGAAGGCTGGAGGATATATCTTCTCAAGGTCGCATAGGATAGTTGGTATCTTGTCTCTAAGACGCTCGAAAGCATCTATCCTTATATTTCTACTGCAGAGTTCCCTGAAGAATTGTCCCAACTCTGCAACTGCTCTGTATAAGTCAGGGCGGCCCAATCCTCTAAGGATACAGGTAAAACCCTTTGAAGTAGGATGTGGAAGTCATGAGTTTTCAACCCTTGTACCTTGTCTCCATCTGCACCGACTCTCCTTTCAGGGTTGGAAGCAAATCCATGTGGGAATATCACACGTGACAAGACCTTACATAATTCTTTTCTTTTTACCTTGTCCAAGATGTACACAGCTGGTGCCATATCCCGTGGTTTACCTTCATCTTGCACCTGCAAATCCTGTCTGATACCCAGGTGTGTCAAATCAATCCTAGATTTTAAGGTATCTTTCGTCTTGCCTTCAATATTAATAAGTGTGCCAATAATGCTGTCATATATATTTTTCTCGATGTGCATCACATCAAGATTATGCCGCAGATCCAAATCTTTCCAATACTCCAAGTCCCACAAAGTGGACCTGCGGGTAAACAATAATCTCTCTTCTGCCCTGCCATGCTTCCTTTTCCCGCTACCATTATCAGGATGGTTTCCTGGTGTAATATACCTGACCTTCTCTAATTCCACTTGCAACTCATCGGCGGTGATCCTCTTTGGTACATCACGGTTTTGATGCTTTGCATTGAACACATGTCTTCAGTATTTACTAGGATGCGGCTTGTCCTTGGCAAGGAAATGGCAGTGTCCAATGTAACAGATCTTGCTAAGTATTGTGTATGACAGCAGGTTCCTGTCACAGCGAACACATGCATTGTAACCATGTGTCCTTCGCCCTGACATAGTGCCCAGAGCCGGATAATCATGGATGCACCAAATTATAACAGCATGCAGAAAGAAATCAGCTGGTGGGCTGCTATATAGGTCTCGAGTGAGAACACCCCTCCATAGCTGTTGAAGTTCCTCCACAAGAGGCTCCATGAACAAATCAAAATCCTTTCCAGGACTTTTTGGACCTGGGATGAGCAACGCCATCATGTAGTTTGATTCTTTGGTGCACACATTTGGAGGCATGTTGTAAGGGATAACAAGCACTGGCCACATGCTATATGTGGTGCTCTGGTGGCCAAATGGGTTAAATCCATCTGAAGCTAAGCCAAGTATAATGTTTCTCGGGTCAGCAGCAAACTTTTCGTGCTTCTGATTGAAGCTTTTCCACTCACTACCATGTGATGGATGGCTCATTACATTCTGATCTTTGTACTCCTGGTTCCTAGAATGCCGCAGTACATCCTCTCTTGTTTCAGCATCATGAAACAACCTCTGCAATCTTGGTGTAATTGGAAAATGTCTCAGAACATTATGAGGAATCCTCTTCACAGCATCGCCATCTTTCCATCTTGATGATTTGCATTTCGGGCATTCTCTTAAGTTGGCATAATCCTTCCGGAACAGAACACAATTATTCTTATAAACATGGATCATATCATATCCAATTCCAACTGCATGAAGGAAATTCTTCATTTTACTGTAGGTGTGTGGCAGCTCAGACGCATCTGGGAAAGCTTTGCGGAAAGCAGCCAACATCACATCGAATGATTTGTTGGTCATCCGCTCAAATGTCTTCACCTAAAGAAAGGTGACCATAGCTGAGAATAATGATAGCTTATTTCCTGGGGTGACAGCCATGTTGCATTGTTCCAACATGCGGGCCCACTGTTTTCTTCTGTAGGTGAAAGTTCACAGAATGCACGAGCACTTCATAGCATTGTTTCAATGTTGGTCAAACTCACTGGCTCCGCCCCCACCTCCTCCTCCTCCTCTTCCACCTAAGCATCATGCAGATCAAGATGGTGATATGCTGCTTCCACGTAGTCAATAACATTGACGTTCACAGCTTCACCATGATGAACCCACCTAGTATATGTGACCGACATCCCATACAAGTGTAGATGATTTTGCATAGTTGACTGGGGTCTTGTAACTGAATTCATACAACTGCTACATGGGCAGAGCACATCTGATTTCGGACCACCGTACTCAGCTCTAATAAAGTTTATGAAGTTTTCAACCGCCTCGACATATGCAACGAAGAATCTTCGAGCAGAAGTTATCCAAGTCTTATCCATCTATTAGACATACAAATTAGTTCTTCTACTAGATATTACAGGAAAAACATATATGCTTTTTTATGAAGTCCAGAATAAAATACCTAGGTCGATGTCTAAAGCTATGGCAAGATATTTGGACGAGCAGATCTAAGTAACGAAATATATGTAAAGCTAATTCAGCAAACAGATTTGAGTGCTAAATTATGGCAGGCTATTTCAGCAGTCAATGAGGCCAAGCACACAGCCATCGAACTATCGAAGGCCATCGTAGCAACAAAGATCGAGTATAAAACGGTGTAGAGCTATTTCACCTAAAAGATTGGCTACTAGACCATGGCAATCTACGTCACAATAAATATATGGAAGGATATTTTAGCAACTAATTGGCCTTGGCATGCCATCTCAGCTATGCAGATTGAGTGCAGAATAGGGCAAGGAAGCTTCTTAAGCAGAGCATATTGACTGTAAACTACTTCGGCAAATAGTGATATTAACAGCGTCTATTAGCTTACATTCAATGCTACATCGACATGCACGGGGCCTCAGTCTAGAATGCATGTACCGTGGGAGAAGCTGACCGCCGTTGTCTCCACGCAAATGTCGCCAGCGGTGGCGGCGCTGACCGCCGTGCGCCTCCACAAGAACATCGCCAGCGGTGGCGGAGCGGCTAGAGGATGGTAGTCTACGAGAGCGTACTGTGGGAGCGAGAAGATCGTCGTGCGTACCCTCGACAAACTGCGGCGCCAATCTATCGGCGTGGCAGGGAGGGCGGCTTTGACGGAGCGAATAGAGTGGAGGGGGACGGGGGGTTCTGGGAATATTATTGGCTAGTTGGTCGAAGGGCGGTTGAATCTAGGATTTTGGGGGGAGGGATTTTTGGGTAGGGGAGGATTTTCGCACGGTGGGAGGTGGGAGTTTGGCGCATGGTCGGTTTCTCCAAGTGCAGTCCCACGTGTCAGTGAAGAGGCAAGCCGAAGCGCGTTCCGTTTGCGTGAGCCGTGTGCAGGACTGAACGTGTGTGGGGTGCAATGCGACCGCGACAGGGGTGCTATGAGTGTACCGCCTTTTTCCCTTTAAAACTAGGTGCTTCGCCCCCTCGAAAAAAACTTGTTGCTTCGCGCGATCCATCGATACTACTACTAGTAATCGGTTAATCCCGACTAAAACGGCGCGGCCGAGTCTTTTCCCGCGCAATATGCTGGGAGGTTGGCCTAGTTGGGTTTTTTAGGACGAGTAATGCTACACCTACGTAGTCCCAGTTACGTAATTTAACTTAATGTGAAACGTGTGAGCTGTTGATTGTAGATTGGGGGAGGGAGGGGCCCACCACCATGAAAATCAGGGGAGGAGAGAGAGAGGCAATTTACGTTAACCCTTTCGTAGGTTCC
This sequence comes from Triticum dicoccoides, assembly GCF_002162155.2. NCBI lineage: Eukaryota > Viridiplantae > Streptophyta > Magnoliopsida > Poales > Poaceae > Triticum > Triticum dicoccoides. The sequence goes on along the minus strand of NC_041386.1, from coordinate 367,776,584 downwards.
CGTAGATATAGAAAAATGTGAAATGCGTGAATGTGCATTTGCAGATAAGGCCTTCCCTCATTCATCCTTTTCTCCCTCAAGATCTTGATCTTCTGTGCAATGCACGGGCATGTAGCTAGTACTCCTACAATATACTATATTATTGTGAAAGTTCATATACACCGGCCGAGATTAATGCAAACACGACAGATTTTCATTACATTTCGAACTTTTATAGGACAGAAAAATAAAAGAAACCCAACCCTAAACCTATTCTACGGCGGCGACCGATGTCCTCCATCTGCGATCTCCATGTACGGGGGCGGGGTTCAAGACCCATGAAGTGAAGGTGTGGTCTCCGGCGAGGAAAAGTAGAACACGGGAGACAGATCGGCCAGTTGGCACACCATGCCCTACCGCCTCCCAGGCTCTACTCATCCTCAGAGGAGTCCCCGACCTCAGCGGTGCCGGACGTTGGACGGCGGCAAGTAGGACGCGTGGCTGATGGTGCTCCCGTCGTCGGCCACCAGCGTGCCCACTGCTTGTGCGGCGACTTGAGCGAGGGCGGCGACCTCAAGCTCCATCCCTGAAGACAAGCTCTCCCGCGGGGTGCTCGCACTTGCGGTCATGGCGGATGTGGTGCCAGGTAGGAGGACAATGCGCTATGGTGTGGAGGTTAGCTGGGCGTTGCCGCTTTAAGTAGCGCATTCCGGTGAGGCTAAGCATCCTGGTGCGTCATTAAGTCGCCGGAGTTGGTTCCTCAGGCACCGAGCCTCTTAACGACGGCATATGAACGGACGACATGAATGTGGGAAGCTGGCGCCGGCTGGGAACGCACCGCGCGATGGCGCGAGAGACGAGAGTTTTTGGTGTGCCAGGGTAGTCAGCTGCGGTCGTGGCAACGTTGGAGATGCCCTTTGCTCACATGCAATCGATGCGTGTCATTGAAAAAGAAAGACGACCCGGCATGGTATCAGGTCCTGAGGATGCAGTTGGCTGCACTACACCACTCCGTAGACGCGTCCCGGCGCCCCGTGCATCCTTGACGAGCCGGGTGTTGGGGTATGTTTGGATTGTGGCCAAAGTGCACCTTACCAAAATTTTGGTCATGATCCAAAGATTGGTCTTTGTTTGGATGCTTGCCAATTTCTTTTGACATTTTGGTCATGACCCAAAAATGGATGGTTGCCATTTTTTGGCATGCCAATGAACTCTAGCCAACTCTAGTTCATTTTTCTTGCCGATGTCGGCCAAATCATGGGCACCCAAAACCTCAACCAAAATTTTGGCTACCCAATGATTTGATGGGGCAACCTTGGGCACAGACCAAACATAATGTTGGTCGTGCCACAGCACTAACGCCATGGTGTCCTCCGTAATCCTCGGAGTGACACTTGCGTAGGATATGTTCCTGTTCATGCTCAGGTACACAACGTCTAATAACACCATCCACTCCTTTATAAAGATGTGGGTCATCTCAAAAGTAATGTCTCAAATCATAGAAGAACTTTTTCTTTTGCTAGTATGTGAAACTAGGTGGTATAAATTTAGCAACAATATAATTAGCATAATCAGCATACCATGGATCAGTACGAGAAGCATTTATGACATTTAATTGTTCATCAGGAAAGGTATCATTGATAGGTAGTGGGTCATCAAGAATATTTTCTAACCTAGACAAGTTGTCTGCAACGGGGTTCTCAGCTCCCTTTCTATCAATAATATGCAAATCAAATTCTTGTAGAGGGAGAACCCTTCTAATAAGTCTAGGTTTAGCATCTTTCTTTTCCATGAGATATTTAATAGCAGCATGATCAGTGTGAATAGTTACTTTAGAATCAACAATATAAGGACTGAACTTATCAGAAGCAAATACAACTGCTAAGAATTCTTTTTCAGTAGTAGCATAATTTCTCTGAGCATTGTCTAGAGTTTTACTAGCATATTGAATAACATTTAATTTCTTATCAACTCTTTGCCCTAGGACAGCACCTACAGCATAATCACTAGCATCACACATAATTTCAAAAGGTAAATTCCAATCAGGTGGCTGAACAATAGGTGTAGAGATTAATGCTTTCTTAGGTATTTCAAATGCTTCTACGCAATTATCATCAAAAACAAATGGTATATCTTTTTGTAATAAATTAGTTAGAGGCCGAGAAATTTTTGAGAAGTCCTTAATGAACCTCCTATAAAAACCGGCGTGACCAAGGAAACTTCTTATACCTTTGATGTCCTTGGGACATGGCATCTTTTCAATAGCATCAACCTTGGCTTTATCAACCTTAGTACCTCTTTCAGAAACTTTATGCCCCAAGACAATACCTTCATTAACCCTAAAGTGGCACATTTCCCAATTTAAGACAAGATTAGTTTCTTCACATCTCTACAAAACTCGGTCAAGGTTGCTTAAGCAATCATCAAAAGAGGATCCATAGACGGAAAAATCGTCCATGAAAACCTCACAAATCTTTTCACAAAAGTCAGAGAATATAGCCATCATGCATTTTTGAAAGGTAGCAGGTGCATTACATAAACCAAAAGGCATACGTCTATAAGCAAAAGTACCAAATGGGCAAGTAAAAGTAGTATTTGATTGATCATTGGATGACACAGGTATTTGAGAGAAACCAGAATAACCATCTAGAAAGCAAAAATGTGTATGTTTGGATAATCTTTCTAGCATTTGATCGATAAAAGGTAAGCAGTAATGATCTTTTTTAGTAGCTTTATTTAATTTGCGGAAATCAATTACCATCATATAACCTGTAATAATTCTTTGCGGGATCAACTCATCTTTATCATTAGGAACGACAGTAATACCTCCCTTCTTAGGGACACAATGGACAGGTCTTACCCACTGACTATCAGCAACGGGATAAATTATACCTGCCTCAAGAAGCTTTAGTATTTCCTTTCTTACCACTTCCGTCATCTTAGGATTCAGCTGTCATTGATGATCACAAACTGGTTTGGCATCTTCCTCTAAATTTATTTTGTGTTGACACAGAGTGGGACTAATGCCCTTAAGATCATCAAGATTATATCCAATAGCAGCACGGTGCTTCTTCAGAGTTTTCAATAATCTCTCTTCTTCATGCTCTGAAAGGTTAGCACTAATAATAACAGGATATATCTTTTTCTCATCAAGATAAGCATATTTAGGAGTATCAGGTAACAGTTTAAGCTCAAACACGGGATCATCCTTGGGTGGAGGAGGATCCCATAGGATTTCAACAGGCAAATTGTGTTTCAGGATGGGTTCCTGTTTCAATAATACTTCATCTATTTCCCTTCTTTCATTCATAAACATATCATTTTCATGGTCTAGCAAATATTGTTCTAAAGGATCACTAGGAGGTATGGCAATAGAAGCAAGACCAATAATTTCATCTTTACTAGGTAATTCCTCTTCACGGTGTTGTCTACGAAATTTAGAGAAATTAAATTCATGAGACATATCACCTAAAACAATAGTAACAACATCCTTTTTGCAATCTATCTTAGCATTAATAGTGTTCAAGAAGGGTCTACCAAATATAATGGGACAAAAGCTATCTTGTGGGGAACCAAGAACAAGAAAATCAGCAGGATATTTAGTTTTCCCACACAATACTTCAACATCTCTAACAATTCCCATTGGCAAAATAGTATCCCTATTGGCAAATTTAATTGTGACATTAATATCTTCTATCTCAGCAGGTGCAATATCATGCATAATTTCTTTGTATAAGTCAAAAGGTATTGCACTAGCACTAGCACCCATAGAACATAAGCCATGATAATAATGATCTCCTATTTTAACAGAAATGACAGGCATGCCTACCAAAGATCTAGGCTTATCTTTAGCACAAGGTTTAGCAATTCTAGCAGTTTCATCACAGAAATAAATAACATGCCCATCAATATTATCAGACAGGAGATCTTTAACAATAGCAATATTAGGTTCAACTTTAATTTGCTCAGCAGGTGTATAAGTTCTAATATTGCTTTTATGAACCATAGTTGAAGCTTTAGCATGATCCTTTATCCTAACAGGAAAAGGTGGTTTCTCAACGTAAGAAGTAGGAACAATAGGATCATTATAAGTGATAGTCTTTTCTTCAACTTTAATAGGTCCAGCTACTTTTACTTCTATGGGAGGATGCTATTTAAACCACTTCTCCCTAGGGAGATCAACATGAGTAGCAAAAGATTCACAGAAAGAAGCTACTATCTTAGAGTCAAGTCCATATTAGTGCTAAATTTATGGAAAACATAGATATCCATAAAAGATTTAACACAATCAAACTTAGGTGTCATACCTGACTCCTTACCTTCATCGAGGTCCCAATATTCAGAGTTGCGTTTAATTTTTTCCAATAAATCCCATTTGAATTCAATAGTCTTCGTCATAAAAGAGCCAGCACAAGATGTATCGAGCATGGTGCGATTGTTATCAGAAAGTCGAGCATGTAAATTTTGAATAATCATTTCTCTTGAGAGCTCATGATTGGGGCATGAATATAACATTGATTTAAGCCTCCCCCAAGCTTGAGCGATGCTTTCTCCTTCGCGAGGCCAAAAATTATATATATAATTGCGATCACGATGAACAAGATGCATAGGATAAAACTTCTCATGAAATTTCAATTTCAATCGTTTGTAGTTCCATGACCCCGTATCATCACATAGCCTATACCATGTCAATGCATCTTCCTTCAAAGATAAAGGGAAGACCTTCTTCCTAATAACATCTTCGGGTACACCTGCAAGCTTAAATAATCCACAAACTTCATCCACATATATTAGGTGCTCATCAGGATGAATTGTTCCATCTCCTGCAAAAGGATTAGCTAGCAGTTTTTCTATCATACCCGAAGGAATTTCAAAGCAGACATTTTCATTTTCAGTAGGTTCAGTAGGTTGAGGAGCAACTCTTTGCTCTACTGGTCGGGGTGAAGATACCCCGAACAAGACCCTCAAAGGATAACTTTCCATAGTAACAAGTGACAGTAAATTTCAGCACACTATATAAATTTTTCCTTACCAAATTCCACCTACCAAAGGCGCTTCACTCCCTGGCAACGGTGCCAGAAAAGAGTCTTGATGACCCCAAGTATAGGGGATCTATCATAGTCCTTTCGATAAGTAAGAGTGTCGAACCCAACGAGGAGCAGAAGGAAATGATAAGCGGTTTTCAGCAAGGTATTCTCTGCAAGCACTAAAATTGTAGGTAACAGGTAGTTTTGTGACAAGATAATTGGTAACGAGCAACAAGTAACAAAAGTAAATAAAGTGCAGCAAGGTGGCCCAATCCTTTTGGTAGCAAAGGACAAGCCTGGACAAACTCTTATATAGAGAAAAGCGCTCCCGAGGACACATGGGAATATCGTCAAGCTAGGTTTCATCACGTTCATATGATTCACGTTCGTTACTTTGATAATTTGGTATGTGGGTGGACCAGTGCTTGGGTGCTGTCCTTACTTGGACAAACATCCCACTTATGATTAACCTCTATTGCAAGAATCTGCAACTACAACAAAAGTATTAAGGTAAACCTAACCATAGCATGAAACATATGGATCCAAATCAGCCCCTTACAAACCAATGCATAAACTAGGGTTTAAGCTTCTGTCACTCTAGCAAACCATCATCTACTTATTACTTCCCAATGCCTTCCTCTAGGCCCAAATAATGGTGAAGTGTCATGTAGTCGCCATTCACATAACCCACTAGAGGAGAGACAACATACATCTCATCAAAATATCGAACGAATACCAAATTCACATGACTACTAATAGTAAGACTTCTCCCATGTCCTCAGGAACAAATGTAACTACTCATAAAGCATAATCATGTTCATAATCAGAGGGGTCTTAATATGCATATAGGATCTGAACATATGATCTTCCACCAAATAAACCAACTAGCATCAACTACAAAGAGTAATTAACACTACTAGCAACCCACAGGCACCAATCCCAGGCATGGAGACAAGAATTGGATACAAGACATGAACTAGGGTTTTAAGAGGAGATGGTGCTGGTGAAGATGTTGATGGAGATTGCCCTCTCCCGATGGGAGGATCGTTGGTGATGACGATGGCGATGATTTCCCCCTCCCAGAGGGAAGTTTCCCTGGCAGAACAGCTCCGCCAGAGCCCTAGATTGGTTCTGCCAAGGTTCCGCCTCGTGGCGGCGGAGTCTCGTCCGGAAAGATGGCTTATTATTTTTTCCTCAACGAAAGAATCCACATAGCAGAAGATGGCCATCGGAGGGCCACCAGGGGGCCCACGAGGTAGGGGCGCGCCCAGGGGGGTAGAGCGCGCCCCCCACCCTCATGGGCAGGGTGTGGCCCCCCTAGTGAACTTCTTGCGCTAAGTATTTTTTATATATTCTGAAAACATCTTCCGTGAAGTTTCAGGACTTTTGGAGCTGTGCAGAATAGGTCTCTAATAGTTGCTCCTTTTCTAGCCCAGAATCTCAACTGCCGGCATTCTCCCTCTTCATGTAAACCTTGTAAAACAAGAGAGAATAGGCATAAGTATTGTGACATAATGCGTAATAACAGCCCATAATGCAATAAATATCGATATAAAAGGACGTATCACCGCACCATGAATCACCGCACCGGGCACATCTTCGAAGAGAAAGGCAAATGACAATACAGCAGGACCTTCATCAAAGAGGTATGGCTTTCTTTTTAAATATGCCTCTTGGTCGCCACATGAAATTGCGACGTTATCCGCCGCACTTTATCAAGAAAAGCGTCCGCCGGACTATGTCCGAGGATCCTTCCGGTCGTGCCTCCACTAGTCAGGTTCCAGACCCTACCCTAAGGACGGGGGCTGACACGGGAGTGGCATCGGACTGTCCTTCCGTAGAGGATTCGGAAAATATGTCCATCACGAACTCTGAAGTGGAGAGCGCCATGAATCATCGTCGTCGGAGGGCCGCCCTCCGTGACCCCGGCTTTTCAAAGGAGGCATTCAATGCCTTCAGCTCGGCCGATGCGTACATCCGAGCTGCTTGGGATGGACTTGCCAGAGCCACATACCAACATCTAAAAGATATGCGGGTAAGTGTAGATTTGATAATCATATACCAGTAGCCCCCGAGACTTAAAATAGTTGATACAACTAATTTAAGGATCATTGTATAATCAGGCACTTACGGAGAAGAATAGCCTGTTTTCTCAAGAGCTGGAAAAGTGTCGGGCCCAGCTGACTGTGGCTACCGCCGAATTAGAAAAATCCAAGGAGGCACCGCCTTGTAATGTTTCCCCCTATCAAAAAAAGTATAATTATATACTAGTAATATTAATATTGTTGTGTTTACGCTAATAGAATCAGTAGAGCAACTGAGAGAGAAACTGAAGGTCGCCCAGGCTGCTGAACAAGAAGCCAAAAGGCAACATGCGGCAGGCGAACGTGTGCTGACGCGGGTCAGGGAGGAAAAGAACAAGCTGCAGGATTCCAATACTCGGCTGGGCGAAGAACTAAAAGATGTTCGAGCCCAGCTAGCTGACGCCGTCAAGGAGAATAGGAGGCTACAATGCGGCATATTTAGTACACTTTTCAAACTTGCCTCCCTATAATTCATCGAGGGCAGGAACTCACAGATTTATGTCTGCAGGTATGCTGACTGGCCGTCCTGAAGAGGAAATGTCTGGATCTCAAGGCGACCTGCTACAAGAGCTGTCCCAGATGCACGAGCGAGTTCGGCAAGCAATGCGGAGTGTTGCCAAGGCTTTATGGCCATCCGCCTCACCTACAGGAGGTATGGCAGAGCTCGTGGAGCTATTCAAAGGGGCACGGCGGCGTATTCGATTATGGAAGATATCAGCCTGCCGAGAAGGTGCACGAGAAACCCGGGCCATGGTGAAGAACGGTACACCAAGCTTGATCTGAATCATATGGCCCGGGTTGGACCTAAGGGGTCAGATGGAAAAGAAATTCTAGTTAGTTTGGTATATTCCCAAGTAAAGATAGCCGCCACATATTCCCAATAGGATTGTAAGCTAGGGAACTTGTTAGAAGGCATATAGGAAGAAGTTTTTGAGTCTAAATGACTATGTACTTCAATTGACAAATTTGTCCCTAGCTGGATTGTAAAACAATTGTCATAGCAGATCTTTTCGTTTCGACCTCTGGACCCAAAGGCTCGGAGTTTTTCTGAATACCCGCTCAGTAATATAAACCGGGGTATGCGTGGAAATCAGGCGTATGGGTCATAGTTGCTTGAATAGACAAGTTGTATCTGGCTAACTATGTTATATTACATTGTAATTGTAAGAAACATCTTCCAGGGAGAGTAGTTCCATTAAGGGTTCCTTTCCCTGGGAGAATATGTGTTAGTATGCATGTCCTAACTGTGATTGAAAAAACCGCAGTGTGAGTGACATCTGGGGGTTCATAGTGTAATGAGTGTGACACGTCTTTAGTCCGCCGACCGAATATTACCTTAAGAACGCTAGCTTTCGGCTTCACCCAGTCTGAGGTACACCTCTGGATGACCCGACAGTAACAATCGTAGAGGTGCTCCCTTTATGCCCTAGCCGAACTAACGGGAACTTAGGGCATAAACACAGGAGCGAGGCAACCCAGCTTGGCCAAAACTTAAGTCATAACGATGCATATAATGGCGAAGAAAAGGTACATATGCGGAAGAGGACACATATGTGTTGAGCTTGATGCTCGAAAAATAATAATAAGCTTCTGTAAAAGAAGCCCCCAGGTATTATGAATGTATACATTTAAGGATGTGCACATCATTGGTGTGCAGTTTGACCGTACAAGAGCTAAAGAGCTAAAAAAAGTTAAAGAGAGAAAAAAGAAAATAATGGAAACAAAGGGAGAAGAAGACGAACAAAGAGTCCGGCTCTAGGCGTCAATCTTTGGAGTCTGGCCGCGTTCCATGGGTTTGGCTCTAGGTGATTGTCTGATGCATCACGTAGGCGGTACGCTCCTCCAGCGAGAACTTCATCAATGATGAAGGGACCCTCCCACTTGGGCTTGAGTTTGTCATTTTTCTTCTCTGGCAAGCGTAGAACGAGTTCGCCAACATTATAAGTCTTCGCCCACACTTATCTGCTTTGATATCTACGAGCCTGTTGTTGATAAAATGTGAAACAGGATTTTGCGATGTCGCGCTCCTCCTCCAAGGCATCTAAGCTATCCTGCCAATCAAGCTCGGCCTCTCTCTCTCTTCATACATGCGCACTCGAGGTGAGTCATGAATAATGTCACAGGGTAGCACAACCTCTGCGCCGTACACCATGAAGAAGGGTGTATATCCGGTAGTGCGATTGGGCGTGGTCCGTAGCCCCCAGAGTACGGAGTCGATCTCCTCAACCCAGTGCTTGTCTGATTCTTTCAAAGACCGCACTAATCTAGGCTTAATGCCACTCATAATAAGACCAAGCTCGTTCGACTTGAATGTTTGTTTGTGGATGATAGACCGAAGCGTAATCGAGTTTAATGCCTAATTTAGCACACCTGGATTTTACTTCATCGGCTGTGAAACTGGAGCCGTTATCATTGATGATGTTGTGTGGTACACCACAATGGTGCACGACACCGGATATAAAGTCAATCACCGGTCCAGCTTCGGCTGTTTTCACAGGTTTGGCCTCTATCCACTTGGTGAATTTGTCTACCATGACTAGCGGATATTTTTTCTTATGGCTCCCTCCTTTAAGGGGTCCCACCATATCAAGCCCCCGGACCGCAAAAGGCCAAGTAATGGGGATTGTTTGTAGTGTTGTAGGCGGCATATGGCTTTGATTGGCGAAGAGCTGGCATTCGACACAAGTTGGACTAAGTCCTGAGCGTCTGCTCGGGCCGTTGGCCAGAAGAAACCTGTACGAAAGGCCTTACTTACAAGGGTCCGAGCTGCAGCGTGGTGACCGCCGAGGCCATCATGGATTTCAGCCAGGAGCTGTCATCCTTCTTCTTTGGAGATACATCTTTGAAGGACTCCGGTAGCACTTTTCTTGTAGAGCTCTCCGTCGTGGACCTTGTAGGCTTTTGAGCGCCGAACAATGCAGCGAGCCTCATTCTGGTCCGCCGGGAGCTGTCGCCTATTAAGGTAGACCAAGAATGGTTTGGTCCATGGGGCAATTACTGCCATTATTAGATGGGCCGATGGTGTTATTTCGGTGGTTGAGCCCCCGATGATATCGGCATTGTGTTCGGAATCTAGGGGTGTAGTCGGATCCGGACTAGCGTTGCCGCACTCATCCTGCCATACCATGGATGGCTTGAAGAGACTTTCCAAAAAGATGTTAGGCGGGACGGGGTCGCGCTTGGCGCCCATGCAAGCGAGGACGTCCGCCACTTGATTACTCTCTCGAGCCACGTGATGGAACTCGAGTCCCTTGAACCGTGCTGATATTTTGAGTATGGCGTTATGATAGGCCGCCATATTTAGGTCCTTGGCATCGAAGTCTCCATTTATCTGGGATATTGCGAGGTTTGAATCCCCGCGCACCTCCAGGCGTTGTATGCCCATGGAGGTAGCCATCCAAAGACCGTGCAATAAAGCCTCATATTCGGCTGCATTGTTGGAGTCTATGTATAATATTTGGAGCACATATTGGACTGTGTCTCAAGTCGGGGACGTTAAAACGACGCCAGCTCCTAAACCAGCCAGCATTTTAGAGCCATCGAAGTACATGACCCAGTTGGAATATGTGCCATACTCTCTAGGGAGTTCAGCCTCTGTCCATTCGGTGACGAAGTCGGCCAATACTTGGGATTTAATGGCCTGGTGTGGTTTGTATGTTATGTCAAACGGTAGAAGCTCAATAGCCCACTTAGCAATCCGACCCGTAGCGTCGCAGTTATTTATTATGTCATTAAGTGGTACTTCAGAAGCCACTGTAATCGAGCACTCTTGAAAGTAGTGCTGTAGCTTCCAGGATGCCATGAATACCGCACATGCTATCTTTTGGTAATGAGGGTACCGGGATTTGCATGGTGTAAGGACAATGTATACGTAGTATACCGGTTTCTGTAGTGGGAACTTGTGTCTGTCCTCCTCTCGCTCAACAACGAGCACTGCGCTCACCACCTGGTGCATTGCAGAGATGTTTAATAACATCGGCTCGCCGACGTTTGGCGCGGCCAGGATCGGGTTGCTTGCTAAAAGAGCCTTTATTTCCTCCAGTTCGGCCATTGCCGCTTCCGTCCACTCGAAGTGGTCAGTACATAGATAAAGCGGCAATGCTTTTTCTCCTAGTCTGGAGATAAAGCGGCTTAACGCTGCCACACATCCGGCTAGTTTTTGGACCTGTTTGAGGTCGGTTGGTGTGGCCAATTGTGACAAAGCTCGGATTTTGGCTGGATTTGCCTCAATTCCTCTAATGGAAACGATGAAGCCCAGTAGATTTCCGGCGGGAACGCCGAAAACACATTTTTCCAGATTGAGTTTAATGTCATATGTCCAGAGATTGTCGAATGTGAGCTGCAAGTCATCTATTAACGACTTGACGTGTTTAGTTTTGATGACAAAGTACTACGTGCATGCTCCTAGGGGGTAGATTGGTAGGAAAAGACCATCGCTCGTCCCCGACCGCCACTCATAAGGAAGACAATCAATAAATAAATCATGCTCCGACTTCATCACATAACGGTTCACCATACGTGCATGCTAAGGGAATCACAAACTTCAACACAAGTATTTATAAAATTCAAAATTACTCAACTGGCATGACTCTAATATCACCATCTTCATATCTCAAAACAATCATCAAGTATCAAACTTCTCATAGTATTCAATGCACTTTATATGAAAGTTTTTATTATACCCATCTTGGATGCCCATCATATTAGGACTAGTTTCATAACCAAAGAAAATTACCATGCTGTTCTAAAAGACTCTCAAAATAATATAAGTGAAGCATGATATTTCATCTAATTCTTCAAAATAAAACCACCGCCGTTCTCTAAAAAGATATAAGTGAAGCACTAGAGCAAATGATAAACTACTCCAAAAGATATAAGTGAAGATCAATGAGTAGTCGAATAATTATGCAACTATGTGAAGACTCTCTAACATTTAAGAATTTAATATCTTGGTATTTTATTCAAACAGCAAGCAAAACAAAATAAAATAAAATGACGCTCTAATCTAAACACATATCATGTGGCGAATAAAAATATAGCTCCAAGTAAAGTTACCAATGAACGAAGACGAAAGAGGGGATGCCATCCGGGGCATCCCCAAGCTTAGGCTCTTTGTTGTCCTTGAATATTACCTTGGGGTGCCTTGGGCATCCCCAAGCTTAGGCTCTTGACACTCCTTATTCTATAGTCAATCGAATCTTTACCCAAAACTTGAAAACTTCACAACACAAAACTCAACAGAAAATCTCATGAGCTCCGTTAGTAAAAGAAAACAAACCACCACTTCAAGGTACTGTAATGAACTCATTCTTTATTTATATTGGTGTTAAACCTACTATATTCCAACTTTTCTGTGGTTCATAAACTCTATTACTAGCCATAGATTCATCAAAATAAGCAATCAACACACGAAAAACAGAATCTGTCAAAAACAGAACAGTCTGTAGGTTTCGAATACTTCTGGAACCCCAAAAATTCTAAAATAAATTTCTGGATGTGAGTAATTTATCTATTAATAATCTTCAAAATAATTAACTAAATATCACTCTCCAATAAAAAATGGCAGCTAATCTCGTGAGCGCTAAAGTTTCTGTTTTTTACAGCATGATCGCAAAGACTTTCCACAAGTCTTCCCAAAGGTTCTACTTGGCACAAACACTAATTAAAACATAAAACCACATCTAAACAGAGGCTAGGAATTATTTATTACTAAACAGGAGCAAAAGGCAAGGAAAAAATAAAATTGGGTTGCCTCCCAACAAGCGCTATCGTTTAACGCCCCTACCTAGGCATGATGATTTCAATGATGCTCACATAAAAGGTAAGAATTGTAACATAAAGAGAGCATCATGAAGAATATGACTATAACATTTAAGTCTAACTGACTTCCTATGCATAGGGATTTTGTGAGCAAACAACTTGTGGGAACCATAATCAACTAGCATAGGAGGGCAAAACAAGCATAACTTCAAAACTTTAAGCACATAGAGAGGAAACTTGATATTATTGCAATTCCTACAAGCATATATTCCTCCCTCATAAAAAAATTCAATAGCATCATGAATTAATTCAACAATATAACCAGCACCTAAAGCATTCTTTTCATGATCTACAAGCATAGAAATTATATTACTCTCCACATAAGCAAAATTCTTCTCATTCAGAATAGTGGGAGTATCATAAGAGACTCGAATACTATAAATTGTTTCCACATTAAAAGAGTAATGTTCAGAAAAAGGGTAATCATAATCATGACAAGTTTTATAATATAATCATCACTACTTTTTATAGCATAAGTGTCATCACAATAATCATCATAAGTAGCAACTTTGTTCTCATCATAATCAATTAAAACCTCTTCCAAGATAGTGGAATCATTACTAAATAAAGTCATGACCTCTCCAAATCCACTTTCATCAATATAATCATCATAAGTAGGAGGCATGCTATCATCATAATAAATTTACATATCAAAACTTGGGAGACTACAAAAATCAACTTTATTAAACATAGCATCCCCAAGCTTGGGACAAACATTAATTGCAGCAAATATATTTTCAAACTTGTCATTCTCATCAAACATAGCATCCCCAAGCTAGGGCCTTTTCATATCATAAGCATAATCACTCTCATCATTAATAGTATGGATAGCACCAATAGTATACCACATCACAATGAGTAATAGGAGCAACATCATTTGGAAGGGATACATTTTTACCTTTGCTTCTCCATCTTTTCTTTTTCCTCTTCACATAATGTGTGGGTTTAATCCTCTTTTCGGAGCTCCTTATTAATGAGATTGGTTGAATAGAAGGCTCCTCCTCATTACCTGACTCATCATACGAAATAATAGGAGGATATTGGGAAGGCTCTTCCCTTTCATTAGTATTCTCTTCATCCTCTACTTATTTTCTTTTCTTTATGTAATTGGCAATATAAGGATTTTCAATGCAATTCACCGCACAATACGTAAATATTTCTTCTAGATCAATATTGAGGAATTTCTCAAGGTTATATTCTGGAATATGCTTAGCTATACGTTTCATTTATTCATAACCCAAAAGCAAACTAAGTTCATTATGATGTGCAAGGAAAATCAAATCATCACAATTTTTGGACACGATACGATCATGAAACAATTTGCATTTGAGATTTAAATGACCATGTTCATTGCAAAGTTCACAAGTATGGTGAAGAAATTTTAAATTTTTAAGCACAAACATCTAGCCTCTATTGCAACCATTTAGTTTCCAAATACTTATGCCTCTTGCAAAATCTATTTTCCCTAATTGGTGTGTACTTGTAGGCTCTATATATTCCACAAAAGTTGACATGCTTATAGGAGACATTTTCATCATGACTATTGCAATCATCGTTAGTACTATGGATATTCAAGGAGTTCATACTAACAACATTGCAATCATGCTCATCATTCAAATATTTAGTGCCAAACATTTTATAGACTTCTTCTTCTAGCATGTGAGCACAATTTTCCTTTCTATCATTCTCACGAAAGATATTAAAAAGATGAAGCGTATGAGGCAAACTCAATTCCATTTTTTGTAGTTTTCTTTTATAAACTAAACTAGTGCTAAAACAAGAAACTAAAAGATTCGATTGCAAGATCTAAAGATATACCTTCAAGCACTCACCTCCCCGGCAACGGCGCCAGAAAAGAGCTTGATGTCTACTACACAACCTTCTTCTTGTAGACGTTGTTGGGCCTCCAAGTGCAGAGGTTTGTAGGATAGTAGCAAATTTCCCTCAAGTGGATGACCTAAGGTTTATCAATCCGTGGGAGGCGTAGGATGAAGATGGTCTCTCTCAAGCAACCCTGCAACCAAATAACAAAGAGTCTCTTGTGTCCCCAACACACCCAATAAAATGGTAAATTGTATAGGTGCACTAGTTCGGCGAAGAGATGGTGATACAAGTGCAATATGGATAGTAGATAATGGTTTTTGTAATCTGAAAATATAAAAACAGCAAGGTAGCAAATGGTAAAAGTGAGTGTAAACGGTATTGCAATGCGTTGAAACAAGGCCTAGGGTTCATACTTTCACTAGTGCAAGTTCTCTCAACAATAATAACATAATTGGATCATATAATTGTCCCTCAACATGCAACAAAGAGTCACTCCAAAGTCACTAATAGAGGAGAACAAACAAAGAGATTATGGTAGGGAACGAAACCACCTCAAAGTTATCATTTCTAATCGATCTATTCAAGAGTCCGTAGTAAAATAACACGAAGCTATCTTTCCGTTCAATCTATCCTAGAGTTTGTACTAGAATAACACCTTAAGACACAAATCAACCAAAACCCTAATGTCACCTAGATACTCCAATGTCACCTCAAGTATCCGTGGGTATGATTATACGATATGCATCACACAATCTCAGATTCATCTATTCAACCAACACAAAGAACCTCAAAGAGTGCCCCAAAGTTTCTACCGAAGAGTCAAGACGAAAACATGTGCCAACCCCTATGCATAAGTTCACGAGGTCACGGAACTCGCAAATTGATCACCAAAACATACATCAACTGGATCACGTGATATCCCATTGTCACCATAGATAAGCACATGCAAGACATACATCAAGTGTTCTCAAATCCTTAAAGACTCAATCCGATAAGATAACTTCAAGGGAAAAACTCAATCCATCACAAGAGAGTATAGGGGGAGAAACATCATAAGATCCAACTATAATAGCAAAGCTCACAATACATCAAGATCGTACCACCACAAGAACACGAGAGAGAGAGAGATAGAGATCAAACAAATAGCTACTGGTACATACCCTCAGCCCCGAGGGTGAACTACTCCCTCCTCGTCATGGAGAGCGCCGGGATGATGAAGATGGCCATCGGAGAGGGATTCCCCCCTCCGGCAGGGTGCCGGAATGGGTCTAGATTAGTTTTCGGTGGCTACGGAGGCTTCTGACGGCGGAACTCCCGATCTATTGTGTTCTCTGATGTTTTTAGGGTATATTGATATATATATATATAGGCGAAAGAAGTCAGTCAGGGGAGCCATGAGGGGCCCACGAGGGTGGGGGCACACCCAGGGGCAGGCGCGCCTCCCTGCCTCGTGGCCACCTCGAAGCTTCCCTGACGTATACTCCAAGTCTCCTGGATTGCTTCCGTTCCAAAAATAACTCTCCCGAAGGTTTCATTCCATTTGGACTCCATTTGATATTCCTTTTCTTCGAAACACTGAAATAGGCAAGAAAACAACAATTTGGGCTGGGCCTCTGGTTAATAGGTTAGTCCCAAAAGTAATATAAAAGTGTATAATAAAGCCCATAAACATCCAAGACAGATAATATAATAGCAAGGAACAATCAAAAATTATAGATACGTTGGAGACGTATCACCAATCCACCCAGATGTGTATTAAAGTAACCACCTTAAGTTTAGCCATTAATTAAAACTCTCACATCTATCATGGATCACTCAAACCAAACGACGTCTACGAGCAGAGCATAGCAATATAAGCATAACGTAGAAGTAACTCCCAGGGTTTGAAAATAAAGGCAATAGGTACTACCTCATCACTACTTCCCAGTATCCACATGTTATCAAATCCTACTCATGCAATGTTTGAGGGTTGAAACTAATGCATAAAAACTAGGTATGAAAAGTATGATCAAAGTGTTACTTGCCTTGCTGACGATCCGAAAACCCTAGTGACTCGTAGTAGCACGCTTCACACTCCGGAAACTCTATCGCAAACAAACAATAACATACATAAGCACTCAAGCAGATATGCAAGGGTAAAACTCAAATGAAAAGATCCAAATTGAAAGTACAAGTGAAGAACTTCTTTATGCAAAAAGAATCAATCGAATCGGAGCCACGAAACTCAAACTACAGTCAAGAGAAGTTTGAATTCAAATCTGCTTGCAACCAAATTTTAAATTGCCAAAAACCATGTTCAAGTTGATTAACTGGAAGAGGGGTTCGAGACGAAGATTTTGGCATTGGTTTCACTGGATTTGGACGAACGGTTAAAAAGTTGCGAGCGGTTGAAGATCAGGGGCTAATATGCAATAAAAATAATCGCAGATAGGTCCCTGGCCAAAAATAAAATAAAAAGAAAAGGCTAACGAACGAATGTTCGTTAACAAAGACGAATGAACGAACACGTTCGCTAACAGAAGCGTTCGGGCGAACATTCGCTAATTAGCGAAACTGAAAAAACCGATCTAACTGATCCAAATGAAAAACCGAAAAAAACCGGGCGGCGGCGGTTTTTACCGGTTCCTCGAAAAAGACTGGCGGTAGCGAGGTGGGATTCCGAGGGAGCGGGGCTGCAGCGGGATTGGCAGTGTGGGCGACATCGCGGTGGTGCGTGGCTGCGGCAAGCGGTAGCGGTTGCGGCTGCTGCTGCTGTGGGGCGGAGGGCGGTGGTAGTGGCGAGAGGGGCCGGGAGCCTCGGCTTTTTAAGCCTCGGGGGCGCGGCTTGCGGAAGGGGGCGGCGGCGCGGAGTCGGGCTTGGACTCCTGTCCGAGCCCGGCTCGGACTCCTGTTGGAGTCCGCCGGCGGCACGGCGGCGCGGCGTGGGGAGGCGGTGGCGCACGCGGGCCGGCTTGCTCGGCTGGGTCTTCGGCCCAGTCGGGCGGGAACCTTTTTCTAAATAAAAAAATTCCGCCGAAACAAAAATCCTAATAAAATATAAAATAAATTCTAAAAATGCCAAAAATAATTTTCGCCGTCTAAATAAAATATTTAGAACAAAGTGAACATTTTTCTGGCCTAAAAATGCAATTTTGAAAAATGCATATTTTTCTCTAATTCAAATAAAATCCCAAATAAAATATTTTTGATCTTAAATTTTTTCCTCCAATTCAGCGTGGCACTTCTTCAACTGGGAAGCGTGAGACACATCTTGAACTCCTGACAGTCCTTTGGGTAACTCCAACTTGTAGGCGACTTCTGCCATTTGTTCCAACACTCGATATGGTCCTACAAATATCGGGGCTAACTTTCCCTTAACTCCAAAACATTTAACTCCTCACAGTGGTGACACACGGAGATACGCTCGATCTCCAATCTCATAGACTACCTCCTTGTGTTTGGTATCTGCATAACTCTTCTGCCTGGACTGAGCTACCTTCAGTCTATCTCGAATCAACTTAACCTTCTCTTCGGACTCTTTGATCAGATCTGGTCCAAACAACTGGCGATCTCCAACTTCATCCCAAATCAATGGTGTCCTGCACCTTCTCCCATCCAAAGCTTCAAAAGGTGCCATCTTCAAACTAGCCTGATTACTGTTGTTGTGTGAGAACTCTACATAAGGTAAATTGTCATCCCAACTAGATCCATAATCTAGCGCACAAGCTCTCAACATGTCCTCCAGAATCTGATTGACTCTCTCGGTCTGTCCATCTGTCTGCGGATGAAAGGTTCTACTGAACTCTAGCCTAGTACCGAAAGTCTGGTGCAATTGATTCCAAAACTTCGAGGTAAACTGTGTTCCTTTATCTAATACGATGGTCCTCGGAACTCCATGCAGACATATGATTTTGGTCATATATATCTTGGCCAACTTCGCGCTTGTATAGGTGGTTTTCACTGGGATAAAGTGAGCTACCTTGGTCAAGCGATTAACTACTACCCAGATAGAATCATATCCTGATCGGGTCCTGGGCAATCCGGTGATAAAATCCATGCCAAGGTTGTCCCACTTCCATTCGGGTATTGGCATAGGCTGAAGCAATCCTGCCGGCTTCTGATGTTCCGCCTTCACTCTCTGACATACATCACATACTGCTACATACTCGGCAATATCCTTCTTCATACCCGTCCACCAGAAACGCTCCTTCAAATCCAAATACATCTTGGTGTTTCCGGGGTGAATCGAGTATGGAGAGTCATGAGCTTCCTGAAGTATTAACTTCCTGGTCTCAGCATTATTGGGCACATATATACGATCCTCAAACCATAAGGTCGCATGCTCATCCTCATGGAAACCCTTGGATTTTCCTTTTCTCATTTTCTCCTTTATCTCATCGATTTCCTTATCATCCTTCTGAGCTTCTCGAATCCTTCCCAATAATGTAGACTGAACCACCATTGTTGCCACAAAACCTCTTGGAACAATCTCCAAACAAAGATCCTTGAGATTCTCGACTAACTCCTGCGGTAATCCTCCACTTACAAGGGTATTGGCTTAACTCTTGCGGCTCAAAGCGTCTACTGCGACATTGGCCTTCCCTGGGTGATAATGCAACTTCATATCATAATCCTTTATGAGCTCCAACCATCTCCTTTGCCTGAGATTCAGCTCCTTCTGTGTGAAAATGTACTTCAAACTCTTGTGATCCGTGTACACATCACATTGGTTTACAATAAGAAAATATCTCCAGGTCTTGAGCGCATGCACCACGGCTGCTAACTCTAAATAATGCATGGCATAATTCAACTCATGAGGTCGAAGCTGACGTGAGGCATATGAAACCACTCTTTCGTCTTTCATCAGTACTCCTCCAAGTCCTATTCAAGAAGCGTCGCAATACACTTGGAAATCCTTGCGTATATCCGGAAGAATCAGCACTAGGGTTGTAACCAAACGTTTCTTCAACTCCTGAAAACTGGCTTCACACTCCTCGGTCCATTTGAACTTGGTGTCCTTCTTCAACAACTCGGTCATGGGTTTCGCAATCTTGGAGAACTTCTCAATGAACTTCCTGTAATATCCCGCGAGTCCCAGAAAACTGTGGATCTCTCCAACTAAGGTGGGTGCCAACCACTCAGTGACAGACTGAACCTTGGTGGGGTCTACTGCTATACCTTCCCCTGATATAACATGTCCCAAAAACCAACTTCCTTCAACCAAAACTCACACTTGCTAAACTTGGCATACAATTGATGTTCCCTAAGCTTCTCGAGAACTAAGCGCAAGTGTTCCTTGTGTTCCTCTTCATTCTTCGAGTATACCAATATATCATCAATGAACATCACAACAAACTTGTCCAAGAATTCCATGAATACCTTGTTCATCATACTCATAAAATAGGCAGGGGCATTAATCAATCCAAATGACATGATCGTGTACTCATATAGCCCGTACCTTGTGGTAAAAGCTGTCTTAGGTATATCATGTTCTCGGATCTTCAATTGGTGGTATCCTGATTGAAGATTGATCTTGCAGAATACTTTAGCTCCTTGCAACTGGTCAAATAGATCATTGATCATCGGTAGTGGGTACTTGTTCTTGATCGTCACTTCATTCAATGCTCGATAATCAACAACCATTCTCAAAGATCCATCCTTCTTCTCAACCAAGAGCACTGGGGCTCCCCACGGTGATGAACTTGGTCGAATATAACAATTATCTAATAGCTCCTTAATCTGCTTCTTAATTTCCTCCAGATCATTTGCGGGCATCCGGTATGGTCTCTTCGATATTGGTCCGGTGCCTGGCAACAGTTCTATCAAAAACTCTATGTCTCGATCTGGTGGCATGCCTGGTAGTTCCTCTGGAAATACATCCGGTTAATCCTTCACAACAGGCACTTCTTCTTGAACAACTCTCGACAGAGAATTTACTTGGGTCCTCCTTGGCGCATACCTAGACACATACTTGATCCTTTTTCCCTCCAGGGTGGTGAGTAAAATTGACTTACTAGCACAGTCGATGTTTCCTCCATACTTCGATAACCAATCCATGCCTAATATTATATCCAATCCTTGGGACTCCAAAATTATTAGGTCTGAGGGGAAAACATGACTACCAATGGTTAAGGGTAACCGATCACACCATCGGTTGGCCATATACTCTGCTCTTGGCGAACTTACTAACATAGGTGACCTAAGGGCTATGGTTGGCATTTAAACTTGTCCACAAATCCCCTTGATATGTACGAATGTGATGCACTAGTATCAAAAAGAACGAGTGCGGTAAATGACTTAATCAAAAACTTACCGATCACTGCGTCAGGCTGATCTTCAACCTCCTCCACGTTGATGTTGTTCACCTGACCTCTGGTGAAGGGATTGGGCTTATTCCCAGAGTTTCCATTTCCATTCTTTGCTTCAGGACATTCAGTAGCGTAGTGTCCAATCTTCCCACACTTGAAACAAGTCATGTGACTTAAATCCTTCCTGGCGGGTGCTGTTGGGTTGGAACGGTTTTGTCCGTTTCTTCCTCCATCCCATTTCCATTCTTGGGGCCACTGTGATTATGCCAACTCCCTCCATTGTGGGTATGGCCTCCATGAGTATGAGTGTGTCCTCCCGAGTTTGGGGTAAAACGAGGCTTCTGCTGGGCTCTAGAATTATACTTCCCTTGTCCATACTTCCTTTTGTGGTTCTCTATCTATTGATGCTTGCCTTAAATCATAAGGGCTCTATCTACCAAATCCTAGTAGTTATTGAACGTTGCCACCATCAACTGCATGCACAGCTCATCATTCATCCCTTCCATAAACTTCTCCTGCTTCATGACATCTGTGGCTACATCATCTGGGGCATAGCGAGTTAACTTACTAAACTCATCCACATACTGCCCCACAGTATAATTTCCCTGACGTAAGTTGCGAAACTCACGCTTCTTCATGCTCATAGCTCCTGTAGAGACATGGGTTGTGCAGAAAGCTTGCTGAAAATGATCCCAAGTGACATTGGCTATGGGAAAAGTGGCTGTGTAATTCTCCCACTGATACGTCCATTTTGCATCATGCTTTTATATCGATATTTATTGCATTATGGGCTGTTATTACACATTATGTCACAATACTTATGCCTATTCTCTCTTATTTTACAAGGTTTACATAAAGAGGGAGAATGCCGACAACTGGGATTTTGGGCTGGAAAAGGAGCAAATATTAGAGACCTATTCTGCATAGCTCCAAAAGTCCTGAAACTTCACGGAAGTCAATTTCAAAATATATAATAAATATTGAGCGCAAGAAGTTCACCAGGGGGGACACACCCTGCCCATGAGGGTGGGGGGCGCGCCCTACCCCCCTGGGTGCGCCCCCTACCTCGTGGGCCCCCTGGTGGCCCACCGATGGCCATCTTCTGCTATATGGAGTCTTTCAATGAGAAAAAAATCATAAACCACGAGGCGGAACCTTGACAGAACCAATCTAGGGCTCTGGCGGAGCTGTTCTGCCGGGGAAACTTCCCTCCGGGAGGGGGAAATCATCGCCATCGTCATCACCAACGCTCCTCTCATCGGGAGAGGGCAATCTCCATCAACATCTTCACCAGCACCATCTCCTCTCAAAACCCTAGTTCATCTCTTGTATCCAATTCTTGTCTCCAAGTCTGGGATTGATACCCGTGGGTTGCTAGTAGTGTTAATTACTCCTTGTAGTTGATGCTAGTTGGTTTATTTGGTGGAAGATAATATGTTTAGATCCTATATGCATATTAATACCACTCTGACTATGAACATGAATATGCTTTGTGACTAGTTACGTTTGTTCCTGAGGACATGGGAGAAGTCTTGCTATTAGTAGTCATGTGAATTTGGTATTCGTTCGATATTTTGATGAGATGTATGTTATCTCTCCTCTAGTGGTGTTATGTGAACATCGACTACATGACACTTCACCATTATTTGGGCCTAGAGGAAGGCATTGGGAACTAATAAGTAGATGATGGGTTGCTAGAGTAACAGAAGCTTAAACCCTAGTTTATGTGTTGCTTCGTAAGGGGCTGATTTGGATCCATATGTTTCATGCTATGGTTAGGTTTACCTTAATACTTTTGTTGTAGTTGCGGATTCTTGCAATAGAGGTTAATCATAAGTGGGATGTTTGTCCAAGTAAGGACAGCACCCAAGCACTGGTCCACCCACATACCAAATTATCAAAGTAACAAACGCGAATCATATGAACGTGATGAAACCTAGCTTGACGATATTCCCATGTGTCCTCGGGAGCGCTTTTCTCTATATAAGAGTTTGTCCAGGCTTGTCCTTTGCTACCAAAAGGATTGGGCCACCTTGCTGCACTTTATTTACTTTTGTTACTTGTTGCTCGTTACCAATTATCTTGTCACAAAACTACCTGTTACCTATAATTTCAGTGCTTGCAGAGAATACCTTGCTGAAAACCGCTTATCATTTCCTTCTGCTCCTCGTTGGGTTCGACACTCTTACTTATCGAAAGGACTACGATAGATCCCCTATACATGTGGGTCATCAAGACTCTTTTCTGGCACCGTTGCCGGGGAGTGAAGCGCCTTTGGTAGGTGGAATTTGGTAAGGAAAATTTTATATAGTGTGCTGAAATTTACTGTCACTTGTTACTATGGAAAGTAATCCTCTGAGGGGCTTGTTCGGGGTATCTTCACCCCGACCAGTAGATCAAAGAGTTGGTCCTCAACCTATTGCACCTACTGAAAATGAAAATGAAATGTCTGGTTTGAAATTCCTTCGGGTATGATAGAAAAACTGCTAGCTAAACCTTTTGCAGGAGATGGAACAACGCATCCTGATGAGCACCTAATATATGTGGATGAAGTTTGTGGATTATTTAAGCTTGCAGGTGTACCCAGAGATGTTATTAAGAAGAAGGTCTTCCCTTTATCTTTGAAGGAAGATGCATTAACATGGTATAGGCTATGTGATGATACGGGGTCATGGAACTACAAATGATTGAAATTGGAATTTCATGAGAGGTTTTATCCTATGCATCTTGTTCATCGTGATCGTAATTATATATATAATTTTTGGCCTCGGGAAGGAGAAAGCATCGCTAAAGCTTGGGGAGGCTTAAATCAATGTTATATTCATGCCCCAATCATGAGCTCTCAAGAGAAATGATTATTCAAAAAATTTATGCTCGGCTTTCTGATAGCAATCGCACCATGCTCGATACTTCTTGTGCTGGCTCTTTTATGACGAAGACTATTGAATTCAAATGGGATTTATTGGAAAGAATTAAACACAACTCTGAAGATTGGGACCTCGACAAAGGTAAGGAGTCAGGTATGACACCTGAGTTTGATTGTGTTAAATCTTTTATGGATACCGATGTTTTCCATAAATTTAGCACTAAATATGGACTTGACTCTGAGATAGTAGCTTCTTTCTGTGAATCTTTTGCTACTCATGTTGATCTCCCCAGGGAGAAGTGGTTTAAATATCATCCTCCCATAGAAGTAAAAGCAGTTGCACCTATTAAAGTTGAAGAAAAGACTATCACTTATAGCAATCCTATTGTTCCTACTGCTTCTGTTGAGAAACCACCTTTCCCTGTTAGGATAAAGGATCATGCTAAAGCTTCAACTGTGGTTCGTAAAAGCAATATTAGAACTTATACACCTCGTGAGCAAATTAAAGTTGAACCTAATATTGCTATTGTTAAAGATCTCTTGTCTGATAATATTGATGGGCATGTTATTTATTTCCGTGATGAGACTGCTAGAATTGCTAAACCTTGTGCTAAAGATAAACCTAGATGTTTGGTAGGCATGCTTGTTATTTCTGTTAAAATAGGAGATCATTGTTATCATGGCTTATGTGATATGGGTGCCAGTGCTAGTGCTATACCTCATGACTTATACAAAGAAATTATGCATGATATTGCACCTGCTGAGATAGAAGATATTGATGTCACAATTAAACTTGCCAATAGAGATACTATTTCACCAATTAGAATTGTTAGAGATGTTGAAGTCTTGTGTGGGAAAACTAAATATCCTGCTGATTTTCTTATTCTTGGCTCCCCACAAGATAGCTTTTGTCCCATTATTTTTGGTAGACCCTTCTTGAACACTGTTAATGCTAAGATAGATTGCAAAAAGGATGTTGTTACTATTGGTTTAGGTGATATGTCTCATGAATTTAATTTCTCTAAATTTCATAGACAACACCGTGAAGAGGAATCGCCTAGTAAAGATGAAATTATTGGTCTTGCTTCTATTGCCGTACCTCCTAGTGATACTTTAGAACAATATTTGCTAGACCATGAAAATGATATGTTTATGAATGAAAGAAGGGAAATAGATGAAGTATTCTTTAAATAGGAACCTATCCTGAAACACAATTTGCCTGTTGAAATCCTAGGGGATCCTCCTCCACCCAAGGGTGATCCCGTGTTTGAGCTTAAACCGTTACCCGATACTCTTAAATATGCTTATCTTGATGAGAAAAAGATATATCATGTTATTATTAGTGCTAACCTTTCAGAGCATGAAGAAGAGAGATTACTGAAAACTCTGAAGAAGCACCGTGCTGCTATTGGATATACTCTTGATGATCTTAAGGGCATTAGTCCCACTCTATGTCAACACAAAATAAATTTGGAGGAAGATGCCAAACCAGTTCATGATCATCAACGACGGCTGAATCCTAAGACGAAGGAAGTGGTAAGAAAGGAATACTAAAGCTTCTTGAGGTAGGTATAATTTATCCCATTGCTGATAGTCAGTGGGTAAGTCCTGACCATTGTGTCCCTAAGAAGGGAGGTATTACTGTTGTTCCTAATGATAAAGATGAGTTGATCCTGCAAAGAATTATTACAGGTTATAGGATGGTAATTGATTTCCGCAAATTAAATAAAGCTACTAAAAAAGATCATTACCCCTTACCTTTTGTCGATCAAATGCTAGAAAGATTATCCAAGCATACTCATTTTTGCTTTCTAGATGGTTATTCTGGTTTCTCTCAAATACCTGTGTCAGCCAATGATCAACCAAAGACTACTTTTACTTGCCCTTTTGGTACTTTTGCTTATAGACGTATGCCTTTTGGTTTATGTAGTGCACATGCTACCTTTCAAAGATGCATGATGGCTATATTCTATGACTTTTGTGAAAAGATTTGTGAGGTTTTCATGGACGATTTTTCCGTCTATGGATCCTCTTTTGATGATTGCTTAAGCATCCTTGACCGAGTTTTGCAGAGATGTGAAGAAACTAATCTTGTCTTGAATTGGGAAAAGTGCCACTTTATGGTTAATGAAGGTATTGTCTTGGGGCATAAAGTTTCTGAAAGAGGTATTGAAGTTGATAAAGCTAAGGTTGATGCTATTGAAAAGATGCCATGTCCCAAGGACATCAAAGGTATAAGAAGTTTCCTTGGTCACGCCGGTTTTTATAGGAGGTTCATTAAGGACTTCTCAAAATTTTCTCTGCCTCTGAATAATTTATTACAAAAAGATATACCATTTGTCTTTGATGATGATTGTGTAGAAGCATTTGAAATACTTAAGAAAGCATTGATCTCTGCACCTATTGTTCATCCACCTGATTGGAATTTACCCTTTGAAATTATGTGTGATGCTAGTGATTATGCTGTAGGTGCAGTTCTAGGGCAAAGAGTTGATAAGAAACTAAATGTTATTCAATATGCTAGTAAAACTCTAGACAATGCTTAGAGAAATTATGCTACTACTAAAAAAGAATTCTTAGCAGTTGTATTTGCTTGTGATAAGTTCAGACATTACATTGTTGATTCTAAAGTGACTATTCACACTGATCATGCTGCTATTAAATATCTTATGGAAAAGAAAGATGCTAAACCTAGTCTTATTAGATGGGTTCTCCTCCTACAAGAATTTGATTTGCATATTGTCGATACAAAGGGAGCTGAGAACCCCATTGCAGACAACTTTTCTAGGCTAGAAAATGTGCTTGATGAACCACTACCTATTGATGATAGCTTTCCTGATGAACAATTAAATGTCATAAATGCTTCTCATACTGCTCCATGGTATGCTGATTATGCTAATTACATTGTTGCTAAATTTATACCACCTAGTTTCACATACCAGCAAAAGAAAAGGTTCTTTTATGATTTGAGACATTACTTTTGGGATGACCCACATCTTTATAAAGAAGGAATAGATGGTGTTATTATACATTGTGTACCTGAGCATGAACAGGAACAGATCCTACGCAAGTGTCACTCCGAGGCTTACGGAGGACACCATGCTGGAGATAGAACTACGCACAAGGTATTCCAATCCGGTTTTTATTGGCCTACTCTCTTCAAGGATTCCCGTAAGTTTGTCTTGTCTTGTGATGAATGTCAAAGAATTGGTAATATTAGTAGACGTCAAGAAATGCCTATGAATTATTCACTTGTTATTGAACCATTTGATGTTTGGGGCTTTGATTATATGGGACCTTTTCCTGCCTCTAATGGATATACACATATTTTAGTTGTTGTTGATTACGTTACTAAGTGGGTAGAAGCTATTCCAACTAGTAGTGCTGATCATAACACCTCTATTAAAATGCTTAAAGAAGTTATTTTTCCGAGGTTTGGAGTCCCTAGATATTTAATGACTGATGGTGGTTCACATTTTATTCATGGTGCTTTCCGTAAAATGCTTGCTAAATATGATGTCGATCATAGAATTGCATCTCCTTATCACCCACAGTCTAGTGGTCAAGTAGAATTGAGCAACAGAGAACTCAAATTAATTTTGCAAAAGACTGTTAATAGGTCTAGAAAGAATTGGTCCAAGAAACTTGATGATGCATTATGGGCTTATAGAACTGCATATAAAAAATCCTATGTGTATGTCTCCGTATAAAATGGTTTATGGAAAAGCATGTCCCTTACCTCTCGAACTAGAACATAACGCTTATTGGGCTATTAAAGAGCTCAATTATGATTTCAAACTTGCCGGTGAGAAGAGGTTATTTGACATTAGCTCACTTGATGAATGGAGTACCCAAGCCTATGAGAATGCCAAATTATTTAAAGAAAAAGTTAAAAGATGGCATGACAAAAGAATACAAAAGCGTGAGTTTAATGTAGGTGATTATGTATTGCTATACGACTCTCGTTTAAGATTTTTTGCAGGAAAACTTCTCTCTAAATGGGAAGATCCTTACATTATCGAGGAGGTCTATCTTTCCGGTGCCATAAAAATCAACAACTTTGAAGGCACAAATCCGAAGGTGGTGAACGGTCAAAGAATTAAACATTATATCTCAGGTAATCCTGTAAATGTTGAAACCAATGTTATTGAAACCGTAACCCCAGAGGAATATATAAGGGACACTTTCCGGAATGTTTCAAAATCCGAAAAGGAATAGGTATGTGGTACGATAAGTAAACCGACTCCAAAACAGTTCTAAGGGCAATTTTCTTCCGTTTTGGAATATTTGGAAAAATAGAAATAATAAGAAGCAGTCCGGGAAGGACACCAGGGCTCCACGAGGGTGGAGGGCGCACCCCCTACCTCGTGGGCACCTTGTGTGCTCTCCGGACTCTGTTTTCGTACATGTTACGTATTTTGGCCAGTAAAAATTCATTATATAATCTCCCGAAGGTTTTGACCCCGGTATCACAGAAATATCTCTTGTCTTTGTTTTGAGTTGTTTTCTGTTAGGGTTATCAAGGCCAGGCATTATGTCGTCTCCCTCCTCCTCCAACCATGAGGGCAACGATGCTTGGCTAATGAAGATAGAGCTGAAGAGAGAAGAACCCATGGAGATCAACAAGGATGAAGGGATCAAGAAGACCACGTAGGACCAAGTTCCGGTGATAGAAGACATCCTTCAACTTGATCAAAATCTTCTTACCCCAACTGAGATCGAAGCTTTCAAGATGATCGAGTTAGCTCGTATACAAAATAAGTATCTCACACGTGAAAATATTTTGTTGAAGGAGCATATCATCGCACTCAAAGGCATTATCCGCAAGTTAGAAGACCTCCTACGCTCGATGTGCGACTATCCATCACCAACAACTCCACCTTCTTCACCAACAAAGGAGACATAATCACATGGGTATGGGCACTCCCCTTGGCAACTGCCAAGCTTGGGGGAGTGCCCCGGTACTGTATCACCATCACTTCTATCTTTACTGTTTTTCTTAGTTCAATCCTTTTGGTAATATCTTGATCTAGTAGAATAAAGTTTTAGTATGATATAGTTTTGAGTTTTGTTTTATGATCCTTCTATGTAATCAAGTCCGTGAGCTATATATATAATAAAGATTGGTGTTGAGTCAAGGGCTTGATTATTTTGCCATGATCTTGAGTGAATAAAAGAAAAGAGAAAAAGAATAAAAAGAAATAAAAGAGATCATATGGATCTTATGGAGAGTAATGAGCTCACATAGAAAGAGTATGATGAATAAAAGTTGTTGAGAGTTGACAAACATAGTTTTGGTCATCGTTGCAATTAATAAGAAGTAATAAAGAAAGAGAGGTCTTCACATATAAATATACTATCTTGGACATCTTTTATGATTGTGAGCACTCATTAAAGTATGACATGCTAAAGAGTTGACGTTGGACAAGGAAGACAACGTAATGGGTTGTGTTTTCTTACATTTGAGATAAATTATATTGTCATGGATTATCCAACATGGTTGAGCTTGCCTTTCCCCCTCATGCTAGCCAAATTCTTTGCACCAAGTAGAGATACTACTTGTGCTTCCAAACACCCTTAAACCAGTTTTGCCATGAGAGTCCACCATACCTATCTATGGATTGAGTAAGATCCTCCAAGTAAGTTGTCATCGGTGCAAGCAATAAAAATTGCTCTCTAAATATGTATGACTTATTAGTGTGGGAGAAAATAAGCTTTATATGATCATGTGATATGGAAGAAATAAAAGCGACAGACTGCATAATAAAGGTCCATATCACAAGTGGCAATATAAAGTGACGTTCTTTCGCATTAAGATTCTGTGCATCCAACCATAAAAGCGCATGACAACCTCTGCTTCCCTCTGCGAAGGGCCTATCTTTTACTTTTATCTGCTACCTTGCATAAGAGTCATGGTGATCTTCACCCTTCCTTTTTTACATTTTATCTTTTGGTAAGCACAACATGTTGGAGAGATCCTGGTACATATGGCTAATTGGATGTGAGTTTTCATGAACTATTATTGTTGACATTACCCTTGAGGTAAAACGCTGGGAGGCAAAATTATAAGCCCCTATCTTTCTCTGGGTCCGACTAAAACTCCATACCCATAAGTATTGCATGAGTGTTAGCAATTGTGAAAGACTATATGATAGTTGAGTATGTGGACTTGCTGAAAAGCTCTTATATTGACTCTTTCCTATGTTATGATAAATTGCAATTGCTCCAATGACAGAGATTATAGTTTGTTAGTTTTCAATGAAGTTTATGATTCATACTTGAATTGTGATTGAATTGTTACTCTAGCATAAGAGATCATATGACAAGAATTATATAAGTTGTTGTTCTGAGAATGATCATGATGCCCTCATGTCCGTATTTTATTTTTATCGACATCTCTATCTCTAAACATGTGGACATATTTTTCGATTTCTGCTTTTGCTTGAGGACAAGCGAGGTCTAAGCTTTGGGGAGTTAATACGTCCATTTTGCATCATGTTTTTATATCGATATTTATTGCATTATGGGCTATTATTACACATTATGTCACAATACTTATGCCTATTCTGTCTTATTTTACAAGGTTGACATAAAGAGGGAGAATGCCGGCAGCTGGGATTCTGGGGTGGAAAAGGAGCAAATATTAGAGACCTATTCTGCACAGCTCCAAAAGTTCTGAAACTTCACGGAAGTCAATTTCAGAATATATAATAAATATTGAGCGCAAGAAGTTCACCAGGGGGGCACACCCTGCCGACGAGGGTGGGGGCGCGACCCCCTACCTCGTGGGCCCCCTGGTGATCCTCCGATGGCCATCTTCTGCTATATGGAGTCTTTCGATGATAAAAAAATCATAAGCCATCTTCCCGGACGAGACTCCGCCGCCACGAGGCGGAACCTTGGCGGAACCAATCTAGGGCTCTGGCGGAGCTGTTCTGCCGGGGAAACTTCCCTCCGGGAGGGGGAAATCATCGCCATCGTCATCACCAATGCTCCTC
This sequence comes from Triticum dicoccoides, assembly GCF_002162155.2. Taxonomy (NCBI): domain Eukaryota; kingdom Viridiplantae; phylum Streptophyta; class Magnoliopsida; order Poales; family Poaceae; genus Triticum; species Triticum dicoccoides. The sequence goes on along the minus strand of NC_041386.1, from coordinate 367,745,699 downwards.
TCATCGGGAGAGGGCAATCTCCATCAACATCTTCACCGGCACCATCTCCTCTCAAAACCCTAGTTCATCTCTTGTATCCAATTCTTGTCTCCAAGTCTGGGATTGGTACCTGTGGGTTGCTAGTAGTGTTAATTACTCCTTGTAGTTGATGCTAGTTGGTTTATTTGGTAGAAGATCATATGTTCAGATCCTATATGCATATTAATATCCCTCTGATTATGAACATGAATATGCTTTGTGAGTAGTTACGTTTGTTCCTGAGGACATGGGAGAAGTCTTGCTATTAGTAGTCATGTGAATTTGGTATTCGTTCGATATTTTGATGAGATGTATGTTGTCTCTCCTCTAGTGGTGTTATGTGAACGTCGACTACATGACACTTCACCATTATTTGGGCCTAGAGGAAGGCATTGGGAAGTAATAAGTAGATGATGGGTTGCTAGAGTGACAGAAGCTTAAACCCTAGTTTATGCATTGCTTCGTAAGGGGCTGATTTGGATCCATACGTTCCATGCTATGGTTAGGTTTACCTTAATACTTTTGTTGTAGTTGCGGATGCTTGCAATAGACGTTAATCATAAGTGGGATGTTTGTCCAAGTAAGGACAGCACCCAAGCACTGGTCCACCCACATACCAAATTATCAAAGTAACGAACGCGGATCATATGAACGTGATGAAACCTAGCTTGACAATATTCCCATGTGTCCTTGGGAGCGCTTTTCTCTATATAAGAGTTTGTCCAGGCTTGTCCTTTCCTACAAAAAGGATTGGGCCACCTTGCTGCACTTTATTTACTTTTGTTACTTGTTGCTCGTTACCAATTATCTTATCACAAAACTACTTGTTACCTATAATTTCAGTGCTTGCAGAGAATACCTTGCTGAAAACCGCTTGTCATTTCCTTCTGCTCCTCGTTGGGTTCGACACTCTTACTTATCAAAACGACTATGATAGATCCCCTATACTTGTGGGTCATCACCCACCATGAGGCTGCTGGTCCATCCAATTGATGTGCGGCAAAGCGCACCTTCTCAGCATATGTGCAACCTGCGGTGGTCAACTCCCTTCTGATACGTTTCCAATGTATCTATAATTTTTTATTGTTCCATGCTATTATATTATCTGTTTTGGAAGTTTGATATTCTTTGTTATGCACTTTTATATTATTTTTGGGACTAACCTACTAACCAAAGGCCCAGTGCAAATTGCTGTTTTTTTTGCCTATTTCAGTGTTTCGCAGAAAAGGAATACCAAACGGAATCCAAACGGAATGAAACCTTCGGGGGAGTTATTTTTGGAACAAACACAGTCCAGGAGACTTGGAGTGGACGTCAAGGAAGCAACGAGGCGGCCACGAGGTAGGAGGGTGTGCCCCCCACCCTCGTGGGCCCCTCGTGGCTCCACCGACCTACTTCTTTTGCCTATATATACTCATATACCCCAAAAACATCCGAGAGCACCATGAAACCCTATTTCCATCGCTGCAACCTTCTGTACCCGTGAGATCCCATCTTGGGGCCTTTTCCGGCGCTCCGCCGGAGGGGGAATCGATCACGGAGGGCTTCTACATCAACACCATAGCCTCTCCTATAATGTGTGAGTAGTTTACCATAGACCTTTCGGTCTATAGTTATTAGCTAGATGGCTTCTTCTCTCTCTTTGGATCTCAATACAAAGTTCTCCTTGATTCTCTTCAAGATCTATTTGATGTAATTCTTTTTGTGGTGTGTTTGTCGAGATCCAATGAATTGTGGGTTTATGATCAAGATTATCTATGAGCAATATTTGATTCTTCTCTGAAATCTTTTATGCATGATTTAATATCTTTGCAAGTCTCTTCGAATTTTCAGTTTGGTTTGGTCTACTAGATTGATCTTTCTTGCAATGGGAGAAGTGCTTAGCTTTCGGTCAATCTTGTGGTGTCCTTTCCCAGTGACAGCAGGGGCAGCAAGGCACGTATTGTATTGTTGCCATCGAGGATAAAAATATGGGGTTTATATCATGTTGCTTGAGTTTATCCCTCTACATCATGTCATCTTGCCTAATGCATTACTCTGTTCTTATGAATTTAATACTCCAGATGCATGCTGGATAGCGATCGATGTGTGGAGTAATAGTAGTAGATGTAGAATCGTTTCGGTCTACTTGTCGCGGACGTGATGCCTATATACATGATCATGCCTAGAAATTCTCATAACTATGCGCATTTCTATCAATTGCTCGACAGTAATTTGTTCACCCACCGTAGAATTTGCTATCTTGAGAGAAGCCACTAGTGAAACCTATGGCCCCCGGGTCTATCTTCCATCATATTATTTTAATATCTACTTGTATTTCTGCCGCCTTTTATTTTGCATTCTTTATTTTTCAATCTATACAACAAAAATACCAAAAATATTTAACTTATTATCTTTATCAGATCTCACTTTTGCAAGTGGCTGTGAAGGGATTGACAACCCATTTATCGCGTTGGTTGCAAGGTTCTTATTTGTTTGTGCAGGTATGAGGGACTTGCATGTAATCTCCTACTGGATTGATACCTTGGCTCTCAAAAACTGAGGGAAATAATTACACTACTTTGCTGCATCACCCTTTCCTCTTCAAGAGAAAACCAACGCATGCTCAAGTGGTCTATCTTGAGATAAGCCACTACCTCTTGAGCATGCGTAAGTATTTCCCTCAGTTTTTGAGAACCAAGGTATCAATCCAGTAGGGGACTACATGCAAGTCCCTCGTACCTGCACAAACAAATAAGAACCTTGCAACCAATGTGATAAAGGGGTTGTCAATCCCTTCACAGTCACTTACGAAAGTGAGATCTGATAGAGACAATAAGATAAATATTTTTGGTATTTTTGTTGTGTAGATTGGAAAATAAAGATTGCAAAATAAACGATGACAGAAGTAGCTTTGTTGATGGGAGAATAATATAATGGAAGATAGACCCGGGCCCATAGGTTTCACTAGTGGCTTCTCTCAAGATAGCAAATTCTACGGTGGGTGAACAAATTACTATCGAGCAATTGATAGAAAAGGGCATAATTATGAGAATATCTAGGCATGATCATGTATATAGGCATCACGTCCGCGACAAGTAGACCGAAACGATTCTGCATCTACTACTATTACTCCACACATCAACCGCTATCCACCATGCATCTAGAGTACTAAGTTCATAAGAACAGAGTAACGCATTAGGCAAGATGACATGATGTAGAGGGATAAACTCAAGCAATATGATATAAACCCCATCTTTTTATCCTCAATGGAAACAATACAATACGTGCCTTGCTGCCCCTGCTGTCACAGGGAAAGGACACCGCAAGATTGAACCCAAAGCTAAGCACTTCTCCCATTGCAAGAAAGATCAATCTAGTAGGCCAAACCAAACTGATCATTCGAACAGACTTGCAAAGATATTAAATCATACATAAATGATTTCAGAGAAGAAATCAAATATTGTTCATAGATAATCTTGATCATAAACCCACAATTCATTGGATCTCGACAAACACACCGCAAAAAGAATTACATCGAATAGATCACCAAGAGAACCGAGGAGAACTTTGTATTGAGATCCAAAGACAGAGAAGAAGCCATCTAGCTAATAACTATGGACCCGAAGGTCTGTGGTAAACTACTCACACATTATTGGAGAGGCTATGGTGTTGTTGTAGAAGCTCTCCATGATCGATTCCCCCTCCGGCGGAGCGCCGGAAAAGGCCCCAAGATGGGATCTCACGGGTACAGAAGGTTGCGGTGGTGGAAATAGGGTTTCGTGGTGCTCCTCGATGTTTTCAGGGTATATGGGTATATATAGGAGGAAGAAGTAGGTCGGTGGAGTTGCGAGGGGCCCATGAGGGTGGGGGCGCGCCTACCCCCCTGGGCGCGCCCTCCTGCCTCGTGGCCTCCTCGCTTCTTTCTTGACGTCCACTCCAAGTCCCCTGGATCACGTTTGTTCCAAAAATAACTCTCCCGAAGGTTTCATTCCGTTGGATTCCTTTTGATATTCTTTTTCTGCGAAACACTAAAATAGGCAAAAAAACAACAATTTGCACAGGGCCTTTGGTTATTAGGTTAGTCCCAAAAATAATATAAAATGGTATATTGAAGCCCATTAAACATCCAAAATAGATAATACAATAGCATGGAACAATCAAAAATTATAGATACATTAGAGACGTATCAAGCATCCCCAAGCTTAATTCATGCCCGTCCTTGACTAGGTAAATGCTAAAAACAGAATTTTTGATGTGGAATGCTACCTAGCATAATTATCAATGTAATTTTCTTTATTGTGGCATGAATGTTCAGAACTGAAAGATTCAAGATAAAATTTTAATATTGACATAAAAATAATAATACTTCAAGCATACTACCAAAGCAATCATGTCTTCTCAAAATAACATGGCCAAAGAAAGTTATCCCTACAAAATCATATAGTCTGGCTATGCTCTATCTTCATCACACAAAGTATTTAATCATGCACAACCCCAATGACAAGCCAAGCAATTGTTTCATACTTTTGATGTTCTCAAACTTTTTCAATCTTCACGCAATATATGAGCCTGAGCCATGGACATAGCACTATAGGTGGAATAGAATGGTGGTTGTGGAGAAGACACAAAAAAGAAGATA